>NC_092176.1:25716820-26026820 GCF_045791955.1 Oncorhynchus clarkii lewisi | reverse complement strand
CTTGTCTCATGAAGACTGAATAAATCCCTCCATTAGAGGTCTGGGAATCAGGTATCTGGAATGAGGATCCCTCCAGCCCCCCACCAACTTGTCCTGAACACCTCATCCATGGAGGAAAAGATCAATGAAATGAGCAGCTCTCAACAAGTGAATGTCTGTCCAGGCATTACAATCACTGTAGCATGGAGTCTGAGTATGGGTGCTACAACAACCAAGCTCTCACTCACACTCACACACACACACACACACACACACACACACACACAGCTAAGAGGAACCGCAGAGCCAAAAACCCAGCTGTAATGCAGCTAGAACTGCAGCTGAGTCACACAACCCAATGTCACAATTAAATCCAGTTATTATGAGTGGTCCGCCAGACATCAAATGACTCCACAAATGTATTGTTAACAAACTAACATTTTGGCAAGTCGGTTAGGACATCTACTTTGTGCATGACACAAGTCATTTTTCCAACAATTGTTTACAGACAGATTATTTATAATTCACTGTATCACAATGTGCCTTCAAACAGCTTGGAAAATCCCAGAAAATGATGTCATGGCTTTAGAAGCTTCTGATAGGCTAATTGACATCATTTGACTCAGTGCCTCTTCGCTTGATATCATGGGAAAATCAAAAGAAATCAGCCAAGACCTCAGAAAAAAATATTGTAGACCTCCACAAGTCTGGTTCATCCATGGGAGCAATTTCCAAACACCTGAAGGTACCACGTTCATCTGTACAAACAATAGTATGCAAGTATAAACACCATGCAGCCGTCATACCGCTCAGGAAGGAGATGCGTTCTGTCTCCTGGAGATGAACATACTTTGGTGCGAAAAGTGCAAATCAATCCCAGAACTAAAGCAAAGGACCTTGTGAAGATGCTGGAGGAAACAGGTACAAAAGTATCTATATCCACAGTAAAACGAGTCCTATATCGACATAACCTGAAAGGCTGCTTAGCAAGGAAGAAGCCACTGCTCCAAAACCGCCATAAAAATCTAGACTACGGTTTGCAACTGCACTTGGGGACAAAGATGGTACTTTTTGGAGAAATGTCCTCTGGTCTGATGAAACAAAAATATAACTGTTTGGCCATAATGACCATCGTTATGTTTGGAGGAAAAGGGGGAGGCTTGCAAACCGAAGAGCATCATCCCAACCGTGAAGCACGGGGGTAGCAGCATCATGTTGTGAGGGTGCTTTGCTGCAGGAGTGACTGGTGCACTTCACAAAATAGATGGCATCATGAGGGAGGAAAATTATGTGGATATATTGAAGCAACATCTCAAGACATCAGTCTTGAGTTAAAGTTAAAGCTTGGTTGCAAATGGGTCTTGAATTGTGAAAAACTGAGTTTAAAAGTATTTAGCTGAGATGTATGTAAACTTTTGACTTCAACTGTAGTGCTGTAGTCTCTTTTGTCGTGATGTGTGTTTTGTACTATATTTTTATTTAATTTATTTATATTTTTAATCCCAGCCCCCATCCAAACAGGATACCTTTTGTCTTTTGGTAGGCCATATTGTAAATAACAATTTGTTCTTAACTGACTTGGCTAGTTAAATAAATAAAATACAATTCTGTAGGCTATTTTGTATTTTGAAACACTGATGATTCTTTGCTAATCGCTGGGTGTAGTTGTCCAGTCAAGTTTAGCGCAGTCCAGCCCAACACAGTACATTTAGTATTATGGGTTACATTTCTCCTTGCCAGTCTGAAGACCACAGTGTTAGCCTGTCAAGCCCTGATCAGAGTCTCTGGGTCAAAGAATCATTCATGACAACAAGAGTACTCAGCTCTGCCAATAACGACTGTCAGCATGTACAAGGCACCACAGCTTCACACTGTATGAGAGCAATGCGTTATAGTCTGTCTATCTTTGGGTGTATTCATCTTTGCAGATATTTTACAGCTAAAGCTTGTTGAGCTAGCGCATATCCACTTATAGTATAGGAGTATAGTATAGTAGTACATTTCTGGTAGTAGGAGTGGGCATAATATAACTATATTTCTGGTAGTAGGAGTGGTCATAACCACATTTCTGATATGTTACTTGCCCTGAGATATGGCTGTAGACTCTCATGGCATCTAACGTTAAGAGTCTACAGCCATGTCTCAGTGCAAGTACTGTATGCCTACTGTTCTCATTGATGCACAACCAAACATACTATAAAAGAGCCTGATAAAACACTGCAAATGTAGTGGATCATTTTCCTCAGAATAATGAACAGAGCTACAAAAGCAGTGGAAAACAAGAGATCAGTAACATGCATCGTGACCACAGCAGAATCAACATGGCTATTTTATAAATCGCCCTCAAAAGAAATGTAAACATGCCTTAAACATGCCTTAGGCCGTATCTTAAAACAAATGTACAAACCACATTAAAGCCATGTATCCTGCGCTACAGCATAATGATCTATGCTACATTACTTCAGGCCAAACATACATCTGACTGTGTTTGGTTTCCTCTAAATACGCTATGCTCTTTTCCAAATTCAATAACTAAAGTATGTATACATAGGAATAAAGACTGGGTGAAACAACATGCAGGGATAAAATGGGTGGTTTGGTTGGTGGAGATTAAAGATCGAGCCATTTCCTGGCCGCCTGGCCGAATTAAGGCTCCCTTTCAGACCATGAGCCAATGTGCATTCTTTGGACCTGAATTCCTTACATGCTGACTTTCTCCCAGTCTCCCACTGTCTCCCTATTAAAATAAAGAGTAAGCAAACCTCTCTGACTAGCCAGAATCATACACCAAGTCCCTTTCACATTTCACAGACAAAGTAATCGTTTTCCAGTGGGCCTTGGTGTACGACTTCCAGATCCTAACGTCGGTACAAATGTCACACTTTACAAAATAACAGCGGTTTAGACTTAGTTAGTTATTCTGAATGGGAATGCCAGAATTGCATAAAGTATCTTATGTGAGGCCAACCCATAACAGACACAAAAACTAAAAGCTTAACTAAATAGACACCAACTCATTATATAACTAGGGTTCTAGAAATCCTAGTTCACTGCATATTTCTGTAACGTAACCATGGCATTAGTTTCCCCAACATCTGTTCTCATGTTTTCCTCCTATCATGACGTTGGTCTGTGGGTAAGGTTTATGACCCCCCCACCCATATATACCTTTCTCCCTTCCCCCTCTCTTGACTCTACTGAGGGACTCTTGAAAATACTTTGTTAAACATAGAGAGTCTGGGAATATCAAACAAGTGGAGGGAAAGGAACCATATTTCGGTAATAGAACCAGTTGAAAATATGCGTTGGTACTTAATGAATATGATGTCAGTTCGGTTGTCATCTGAGACATTATGACTGATGACAGGACGACCTAAACTGTATCTGGGAATGTCTACACATTATAGTTATCAGATTCACATGGAATTGTTGTGCAATTCAAATGTTTAAATACAACACTATTTGTGAAAAGATTAAATGTAATTTTAGCTTCCAAATGAGAGATTTGGGTTTTCATAAGGTTAGGGCTCTGCTCAATCAGTGGCCTGCCCCTGTGAAGAGACATGGGTTATAAACTATGAAAACACACCCTTCTCCCTCCACTATATAAGCCCTTGACTAAAATGTAACCATCTGTTCCGGGTACATTAGGATGACGATCCGATGTAAGAAGGGTTCAGATAATAACTACAGAACGAAGCCAACCTCGGCGTGAGCTTTGGTTGCGAATGGTATGAAGTTTGAACTCTTATTCGCTACGGAAGTGTTACCTCCTAGCCGTTGAGTTAGCAGCGGCCGCTGTAAACGTGGGCTAGGAAAGGATGGACAGAGTATCACGTCTACCACACAACAACTACTTCACCACCAGAGACACTCTACAAAGGACAAAGGACTCTGTTGGGCAACACGGCCTTCCATCTACCACCAACCTATTGAAGCGCAGCTCAGAGTAAATATTTATTGCATTTTCCAAATGGGCGGTAATTTAGAATGCATAAGATTCTGTATTTACAATAAAGTAGCGCCCTACAGCCCGATAGAGACATCGCTTCTCCTTTTGTTCTTCAGTCTTCCCGCTCTTTCACTCAAACCCTTTTCTTTGTGTAACCAGCTGTCATATCTGTTCTGTCCTCTAGGGACATTTTCCTTTATGACATAATTTGTAATCAAGGTATGATTAATTCTGTGTATATGTAATTCTGTGTGATTAGTTAGGTATTTAGTAAATAAATAATTAAACCCAATTTTGTATTGCTGATTCAACTTGTTAGCCAGGGTTCGTGAATTTCCAACTTTCAGATGAGACTGAAATAAGGTGACGATAAATATTGACTGCTATTGATGTAAAATATTACTAGGTCTTTCAGAGTTTATTCAGAAGATAACAGCTCTATAAATATTATTTTGTGGTGCCACGACTTTCTAGTTAATTACCTTTACATGATTAGCTCAATCAGGTAATATTAATTACAGAGAAAGGATTTTATAGAATAGCATGTCATATCACTTAATCCGGCATAGCCAAAGACACAACACTCCCCTCCACAGTAGTATGCCTGCCTGCCTGGTCTGCCCTGCCTGCCCGGTCTGCTTGCTGCCTGGGATCCTCCAGAGGACCGTGCTGTGACCATGGAGTGAGTTCTGATTAGCGGTTCATACTGCCGTCTGAATGAGATCCTGAGGGATAAGTTAATTTGTCAGACCCCTGTCGTTTCCAGTGTGCAGCGGGCACGAGGGGTGGGACACAGGCCTCGCTTTATCGGGATGCTGCACACAGGAACAGGTGTTTGGGACAGATGACAGAGGAGATTATTGGACTGACAGGCAGGCAGGCCAGGTACTGGATGATTGAGTTACAGGCTGTGTCTTAAATGTCACCCTTTTCCCTATATAGTGCACTACTTTTGACCAGGTCCCATATGTCTTGGGTTAAAAGTAATGCACATTATACTTAGTGGTAGGCCACACATGGATGGGCATATCTCTGGCTCCACAAAGTGGTAGGCCACACAAGCTCACAGAATGGGACCGACGAGTACTGAAGCACGTAAAAATCATCTGTCTTCAGTTGCAACACACACTACCGAGTTCCAAACTGCCTCTGGAAGCAACGTCAGGACAAGAACTGTTTGTCGGGAGAATTCATGAAATGGGTTTCCATGGCCGAGCAGCCGCACACAAACCTAAGATCATCATGTGCAATACCAAGTGTTGAGGAAGGAATAATGTTCTGGGGCTGTTTTTTTTATGGTTCAGGCTAGGCCTCTCAGTTCCAGTGAAGGGAAATCTTAATGCTTCAGCATACAACGACATTCTAGACCAGGGATCATCAACTAGATTCAGCCGCCGGATGATTTTTTCTTAAGCGGATGGTCGGGGGCCGGAACATAATTACAAATCATTTGTAGACTGAAAATTTACTGCAAGAAGCCCAAACAGATATGTTTAAATAAAACAATCATTTCAAACCTGGCTTACATTTATATATCATCTTGTGTCTCTCTATTATGTGTGGGAATACCTGGGAACAGATTTCTTAAATTAAAATAACTTGGAGCTAATTTCCTGGTATTTGTCCAGTCTTTTGTGTCCAACAATATTGTAATGTTTATTTATTTATTTTTTGCTCAGAAACCTTTGGGGGCCGAATAAAACCAATTTAATCCATTTTAGAATAAGGCTGTACCGTACCAAAATGTGGTAAAAGGGAATAGGTCTGAATACTTTCCAAATGCACTGTATCTCCTTTGCATAGAGTTGATCAGGCTGTTGATTGTGGCCTGTGGAATGCTGTCCCACTCCTCTTCAATGGCTATGCAAACATCGATGCGTGTGCAGCATTTTCGTGACGTTGTCATCTAACCCGTCTATAAGGAATAGGGTGCCATTTTGGACACGAAATAGGCTGCTCAGTGCTCTCCTCCAGCTCAGGAATTCCCCCTTATTTCCTGCTCTGATCATTATACATGGAAGAGGAATGGATGGAGAATCTGGATGGAGGGGCTGCGTAGCTATACCCGGCCTCTCTCATCAAATAGTACAAATACTTCTTTCAAATCTGTCATGACATACGGTTGTGAGGAATTACCGCAAGACAGCTTGCCTCCTGAAAAACAAGCTTGAGATCATGCAAGAGAAATCATGTTTATAAACCATGCAAAGGGAATAATTAAGATCTCATAATAATCACTGCCGATCCGTTTATTTAGGGTTGGTGAGCCCCACATTTTTAGCAAAAACAATTAAGTAATAAAGAAATTGGCTGTTTTGCATGTTATTTTGGCATTAATTGGTATTATATATCAGTTTGCAAACAATGTAAAAATGAATAACCCTATGTTAATAAAGCCGCATACAAACAGTCTCTTTCTTGAGTAAGGCAGCTCCAAAAAGCTCAGTGCTTTCTGTGGTGGAGGGGCAGCCAGCTAAAGCATAGAGCGTAGGCATTGGTAATCTTCTCTAGTTGCACCGTGATTGTGTGTATGTTGTGTTGTAAGCTGTTAGTAGCCCATGTGTCTCACCCTAAGAATTGTGTCCCTTAGTCTACGGTTCTGACATTGTGGTGCACATATGTAGCCTATAGCCTGTTTTAGAAAAATGTCATCATCAAATATTGTAAGAGCTTTCATTGTCTGCTTATATGCTCCCGTTACTTATCCTACAGTTCTGACTTGGTGTAAAGGGAGAATACTGTAATAACGACCCATATTCTGAATTCTGTCGCTGTCTATTTCAAAAGTGCTGAACAAATAGGCATATCGACTACGTCAGTCTTAGCTTGCTCTCATTAACGTCTTCATCAGAATTTTGGCTTGCCTCTTATGTGTTCATCGTTCCCTTATGCCATAGTTTATACATACATCTCAATTTATATATTTCTTATACGGGTCTCTCATTAGTATATTATTAATAATTTTAGGCAATGTTGGAATGATGCATTTCATTGTTTTTCTTACTTTGTGTATCATAATTAGCTCATGTGCTTTTCTCCATGAAGAGAAATATAATACTGTTGGGTATATAACCATGTTAGCCAGTTACAGTCTCTTCCCATTCAAATATAATTTTTCCAACAAAAATATCTGTAATAGACCCTGTAATTCCAGTTGATATTGTGAGGGTTGTTTTGTTTGCACATTTCGCTGTTTGTGCGTCGGTATATTGTCTATAAAAGTGGATTCTCATGATTGTATTTTCCTTCCTCTTTAGACCACATAGGCCTAATAAAATACTTCAAATGGTAGGCTAACTGCATCTCTCTCGCCTTCTTTCTCTGTGGTGACTTAAAGTAACGAATGCCTACCTCGTCACAGCTCGTTTGCTTGCACTTTCTTATACTTAGCGCTAAGTGTTAATGATAAGAACAAACATGATGAATTTACTGAACATAAATGTAATAATATTTGTCTATGGTTCAAAAGGCTAAACTCATGTCGGCGTTCGTTATTATTGAAGGAGAATGCGGTTCTTATCGAGTTACACAAATCCACAAGCAGTCTGAAGAAACAATATTTAAGCAAGTCAGCCATATCATCAATGGTTTTTAAAGAGGCTGAATAAACTGTTTGGTTGCCAGATGAGGCTCCGCTCATAGCCAGGTGTCGCAGAAGTCAGGATTTACTCCATGGTGCTGAAGGAAAGCTCCGCTGATAGGGCCGACATAAAGCTGTCCTAACACTTACAGTTTGTAGGCACCGTTTGTCACTGTTATAGTGCAATTAATGTATTGTTTAGTGTTATGTAGTGTCTTTGCTGGCATGCATCTAAATAAATTGGTTGAGTTTGCCCCACCAGATTTACATGCTAAAATCACAGTACGTGGGAAAGGAAATTCTAACAGCATGATTCCCTTTGGGAGTTAAACAATAGGGCCCTGCCAATACGCTGTTCCCATTATGCCTCTTCAGGTAACCTGACAGAGGTGGTGTCAGGCCTGCATGTTCCCCCTGTCTGTCACCGCTAGCAACACAACAACCCCCCCACCCCATCAATATCCTGTTACCGTGACGACTGTCTCCCTCATGTCAGAAGGAGA
Organism: Oncorhynchus clarkii lewisi; assembly: GCF_045791955.1. Classification (NCBI taxonomy): domain Eukaryota; kingdom Metazoa; phylum Chordata; class Actinopteri; order Salmoniformes; family Salmonidae; genus Oncorhynchus; species Oncorhynchus clarkii. Next base: position 26,018,806 of record NC_092176.1, on the reverse strand, counting down.
GAGGAAGTTGAGGATGGAGGGGGTAGGGTAGTAAACTTTCCACATCATAGAGGAAGAGGAGGGACTGGAGGGTACATCCTCAACTGTCTCAGCCTCCAGTATTTATGCTGCAGTAGTAGTTTATGTGTCGGGGGGCTAGGGTCAGTTTGTTATATCTGGAGTACTTCTCCTGTCCTATTCGGTGTCCTGTGTGAATCTAGGTGTGTGTTCTCTAATTCTCTCCTTCTCTCTTTCTCTCTCTCGGAGGACCTGAGCCCTAGGACCATGCCCCAGGAATACCTGACATGATGACTCCTTGCTGTCCCCAGTCCACCTGACCGTGCTGCTGCTCCAGTTTCAACTGTTCTGCCTTATTATTATTCGACCATGCTGGTCATTTATGAACATTTAAACATCTTGACCATGTTTTGTTATAATCTCCACCCGGCACAGCCAGAAGAGGACTGGCCACCCCACATAGCCTGGTTCCTCTCTAGGTTTCTTCCTAGGTTTTGGCCTTTCTAGGGAGTTTTTCCTAGCCACCGTGCTTCTACACCTGCATTGCTTGCTGTCTGGGGTTTTAGGCTGGGTTTCTGTACAGCACTTTGAGATATCAGCTGATGTACGAAGGGCTATATAAATAAATTTGATTTGATTTGATCTTAAGAGATTCACATCGAACTACAAATTTCACCGTGAAGCACAATGAAAATGCCTCCACTCCAGCTCCAACAGTTAATCCAAAGTATCTCTGGCTCTCCTAAGTCCCTTACACTTGTCCACTTGGCCTGGCCTCCAAGAGGGAGAGGGTCTCGCTCTTGGAGGCCAGACGTAGGGGACTTAGGAGAGCCAAATATAATTTGTATTAACTGTTGTTCAGAGATGTTTGAGAGAGATGTTTGGAAATTCAATGAGGAGGTTGGAGAAGAGTTCAAGCCCCATGATCAGCAAATTCAGCTCAAATGGCAGGAGTCATCTTGGTAATATTAGCATTTAGAGGATAAGACAAATATCAAATACCAACCACATATATATAGTAAAGGTCGACCGATTATGATTTTTTTTCAACGCCAATACGATTATTGGAGGACCAAAAAAAGCCTATAACGATTAATCGGACGATTGTTACAATTAACCGATTAATCGTTATAGGCTTTTTTAAAAAATATATATATATATATATATATATATTTGTAATAATGACAATTACAACAATACTGAAGGAACAATGAACACTTTTATTTTAACTTAATATATTACATCAATAAAATCAATTTAGTCTCAAATAAATAATGAAACATGTTCAATTTGGCTAAAATAATGCAAAAACAAAGTGCTGGAGAAGAAAGTAAAAGTGCAATATGTGCCATGTAAGAAAGCTAACGTTGAAGTTCCTTGCTCAGAACATGAGAACATATTTTATTTTTATTTTACTTTATTTAACTAGGCAAGTCAGTTAAGAACAAATTCTTATTTTCAATGACGGCCTAGGAACAGTGGGTTATCTGCCTGCTCAGGGGCAGAACGACAGATTTGTACCTTGTCAGCTTGGGGATTTGAACTTGCAACCTTTTCGTTTCTATAAAAGCTGGTGGTTCCTTTTAACATGAGTCTTCAATATTCCCAGGTAAGACGTTTTAGGTTGTAGTTATTATAGGACTATTTCTCTCTATACCATTTGTATTTCATATACCTTTGACTATTGGATGTTCTAATAGGTACTTTAGTATTGCCAGCCTAATTTCGGGAGTTGATAGGCATGAAGTCATAAACAGTGCAATGCTTGAAGCATTGCGTAGTGCTGCTTGCAAACGCAGGAAAGTGCTGTTTGAATGAATGCTTACGAGCCTGCTCATAGACTTAATTATAATATAATAACACACAGAAATACGAGGCTTAGGTCATATAGTCAAATCCGTAAACGATCATTTAGAAAACAAAACGTTTATTCTTTCAGTGAAATACGGAACCGCATCCCTAAGTCTAAATATTGCTGTTACATTGTACAACCTTCAATGTTATGTCATAATTATGTAAAATTCTGGCGAATTAGTTTGCAACGAGCCAGGCGGCCCAAACTATTGCATATACCCTGAATCTGCGCGCAATGAACGCAAGAGAAGTGACACAATTTGCCTAGTTAATATTGCATGCTAACATGAATATCTTTTAACTAAATATGCAGGTTTAAAAACATATACTCCTGTGTCTTGATTTTACGAAAGGCATTGATGTTAATGGTTAGGTACATTCGTGCAACAATTGTGCTTTTTAAGCTCTTCTTAAGTTGATTTTGTATATGGCAACAATCTAGGCAAGGGACGGAAGAGGGAGGAAGAGACAAGGTAGGTGCAAAAGGTTGAGCAAGGGAGGTGGGGAGAGGAGAGGGAGGGAAAGAGGTAGGTGCAAAAGGTTGAGTAAGGGAGGTGGGGAGAGAAGAGAGGGAGGGAAAGAGGTAGGTGCAAAAGGTTGAGCGAGGGAGGTGGGGAGAGAAGAGAGGGAGGGAAAGAGGTAGGTGCAAAAGGTTGAGTAAGGGAGGTGGGAGAGAAGAGAGGGAGAGGGAGACAATAGAGGGGGAAAATAAAGAAAAAAAAACAGATCCACTGTGCTTTTTTCTGGTATGTCAAACTGCCGATCCTTCACAGGTCCAGAGATCCACATCTCCCGTACCACAAGAGGACAAAAATAACCTTCCATCCAATAGAACTATCAATCTGCTCAATTTGTTATTATTATTTGTTTTACATTTTTTATTTCACCTTTATTTAACCAGGTAATCTAGTTGAGAACAAGTTCTCATTTGCAACTGCGACCTGGCCAAGGTAAAGCATAGCAGTTCGACACATACAACAACACAGAGTTACACATGGAAGGAACAAAACACAGTCAATAATACAGTAGGAAAAAAAGATAAGTCTATATACAGTGAGTGCAAATAAGGTCAAATAAGGGAGTTAAGGCAATAAATAGGCCATGGTGGCGAAGTAATTACAATATGGCAATTAAACACTGGAATGGTAGATGTGCAAAATATGGATGTGCAAGTAGAGATACTGTGGTGCAAAAGGAGCAAAATAAATAAATACAGTATGGGGATGAGGAAGATAGATGGGCTGTATACAGATGGGCTATGAATAGGTGCAGTGATCTGTGAGCTGCTCTGACAGCTGGTTCTTAAAGCTAGTGAGGGAGATGGGAATCTCCAGCTTCAGTGCTTTTTGCAGTTCGTTATGGATCCAGTCAGTGGCAGCAGAGAACTGGAAGGAAAAGCAACCAAAAGAGGAATTGGCTTTGGGGGTGACCAGTGAGATATACCTGCTGGAGCGTGTGCTACGAGAGGGTGCTGCTATGGTGACCAGCGAGCTGAGAGGGCGGGGCTTTACCTAGCAGAGACTTGTAGATAACCTGTAGCCAGTGGGTTTGGCGACGAGTATGAAGCGAGGGCCAGCCAACGAGAGCGTACAGGTCGCAGTGGTGGGTAGTATATGGGGCTTTGGTGACAAAACGGATGACACTGTGATAGACTAGATCGAGTTTGTGTTGGAGGCTATTTTATAGATGACATCGCCAAAGTCAAGGATTGGTAGGATGGTCAGTTTTACGAGGGTATGTTTGGCAGCATGAGTGAAGGAAGCTTTGTTGCGAAATAGGAAGCCGATTCTAGATTTAACTTAATCAATCTGATTACGTCATTAAGAGCTCTGGGGGAAGAGGCGGATTATGGATCATTGTTTTATAGGGAGCTTTCTGTTAAATAACAAGCTGGAATTTGATGCCATCACTAGTATTGATTTCTATGTAGCCTTTCACTGCGTGAGAATACCCTGTGAGCCAGGCAGCCCAAGTTAAACCATCCCAGCGCAGGCAGGGAAAGGAGAGATGTCCTCTAGGCTATTCTATCCTTTCTCCCCTATTCTCCCTTCAAACGCATCACAGATGACATTATATAAGTACAGCCCCAACACACTAAGAGGAAGAACAAAAATGACAACATAAATTGTGAAAAAATAAAGCAAATTGCCCATGTTGTTAAATAACTACATAAAGACTCTTATGTAAAATAAAAAATAAATGTCTGACTGAACAGGAGCACATCATGAAAAAATAAACCTATCTGGTGTTATTTCAAAAGCGCAGCACTGGTCTAAGGCACTGCATCGCAGTGCTAGCTGTGCCACTAGAGATTCTGGGTTTGAGTCCAGGCTCTGTCGCAGCCGGCTGTGACCGGGAGAGTCCGTACTGGAGTTGCAGCGATGAGACAATTGGATACCATGAAATTGGGGAGAAAAAAAAAAAACAATGCAGGAAAGGGAGGCTAGACCACCGAGGTCAAAAAGTCAGCTTGGAGATACGGAGCATTAAACTGCTGAATGACTCAGGTGGCTGATGCACGGAGGCAGAGAGACGCTCATCCTTGTGTGGATCTGAAGAGTGCTACGCGCTCCCTAACAGCCCGCCCCGATTTCATTACAATGCATGTGGTAGCTGTCAAAAAGCATTGTGAAAGGTCCAATCCCTCAGTGCTGCTTAATAACCACAGCCTTAAAAATATGATGTGTACCTACTACAGGCACCTAAATATGAAGAGTACCAGCACACAAAATGATTTCAGCCCACTTCAAGCACTGACCACAACTTCTCTACACTACAGGGATTTGGGTTCACACCCACAGTGGTTGGAGAGTAGAGTAACCCACTTGAAGCAAAAATAGGTCTACTTTTTCTCTCTATAATAGCCTATATCCCAGGCCTGGTTATCAGCCAGTGCTCTACACTAGTATTGATATAAAAAACAGTGGTCTAAAGTTTAAAAAAAATACATTTAAAAAGTCGTTTTTGGGGTATCTGTACTTTACTATTTATATTTTTGACAACTTCTACTTTTACTTCACTACATTCTTAAAGAAAATTATGTACTTACATTTTCCCTGACACCCAAAACTACTCATTACATTTTGAATGCTTAGCAGGACAATAAAATGGTCTAATTCACATACCTATCAAAAGAACATCCCTGGTCATCCCTACAGCCTCTTATCTGGAGGACTCATTAAACACATAATTCGTTCGTAAATTAAGTCTGAGTGTTGGAGCGTGCCCCTGGCTATCCATGAATAAAATAAAAACAAGAAAAGGATTCAGTCTGGTTTTGTCAAGTTCTGACCTTAGTTCCTTTATTATGTCTTTGTGTTAGTTTGGTCAGGGCGTGAGTTGGGGTGGGTAGTCTGTTCTTTTTTCTTTGTTGTATTTCTGTGTTTGGTCTGGTATGGTTCTCAGAGGCAGCTGTCGATCGTTGTCTCTGATTGAGAATCATACTTAGGTAGCCTGTTTTCCCCATTTTGGTTGTGGGTGATTATTTTCTGTTACAGCCTGAATTTAAAATAAATTAAAATGAGATGTTGTGTAAATTATCTACACACAATACCACATAATGTCAAAGTAGAATTATGTTTACAAATGAATGAAAAATGTAAAGCTGAGTATTCAATCCTTTTGTTATGGCAAGCCTAAATAAGTCCAGGAGTACACATGTGACATAATAAGTTGCATGGACTCACTCTGTGTGCCATAATACTGTTTAACATGCTTTTGAAATGACTACCCCATCTCTGTACCCACGCATACAATTTGTAAGGTCCCTCAGTCGAGCAAGGAATTTCAAGCACAAAGATCAAAGAACCAAGTTCGCAAAGAAGGACACCGATTGGTAGATGGGTAAAAAAAATAATTTGAGTATGGTGCAGTTACACCAAGTCACTACAAAGATACAGGTACCATTCTGAACTAAGTTGCCAGGGTGATTTTGTGATTTTAAAACAGTTCCAGAGTTTAAGGGCTGTGATAGGAGATAACTGAGGATGGATAAACAACACTGTAGTTAATCCATAATACTAACATAAATGACAAGAGTGAAAAGAAGGAAACCTGTACAGAATACAAATATTCCAAAACATGCATCCTGTTTGCAATAAAGGCACTTAAGTAATACTGCAAAACATTTGGCAAGGATATTGAAGTTTTGTCCTGTATACAAAGCATTATGTTTGGGGAAAATCCAACACATCACATTAAAAAAACTGGAGGCCTCTTAAACTTCAATGTTGTGATGTGAAAGTCTTGACAAAATGCATGGCACATAGAATAAAAAAGGTTTTACTAGATGTTGTTCATCCTGATCAGACAGTATTTTACATGGACAACATACTGGAGATATGTAACATAAAATATACCAGGTTTGGTCTTCATAGCAAATTTCGAAAAGGCGTTTGATAAAGTATGACTAGAATTTATATGTAAATGCCTGGATTACTTTAACTTCGGTGAATCTCTTATACAATGGGTTAAAGTACAGCAACCCCAGGTGTAAAATGGTAAATAATGGTTACTTCTCAGAAAGTATTGAGCTTTTAAGAGTAAAACAAGGGTGTCCGTTGTCTCCATATCTATTTATTATGGCCATTGAAATGCTAGCTATTAAAATTAGATGCAACAAGAACATCAAGGGGTTAGAAATCCAGGGGTTCAAAGGAAAAGTGTCAATGTATGCCGATGACAAAAGCTTTTTCTCAAGTCGGCAAGTCTCATTGAAGATCACCTTTCTAGCCTCCCTGGACTGAAACCTAATTATGACAAGTGTAAAAAGTGTGACAAGTGTTAAAAGACCATGTTTACACTACCTTGTAGTTTATCAATACAATGGGTGGATGGTGAAGTAGACATACTTGGTATTCATATCTCCAAAAATATAAATTAACTTACCACAACCAATTTATTTTTTTAATTTGACCCCTTTTTCTCCCCAATTTCGTGGTATCCAATTGTTTTAGTAGCTACTATCTTGTCTCATCGCTACAACTCCCGTACGGGCTCGGGAGAGACGAAGGTTGAGAATCATGCGTCCTCCGATACACAACCCAACCAAGCCGCACTGCTTCTTAACACAGTGCCATCCAACCCGGAAGCCAGCCGCACCAATGTGTATTGGTTAGCGCGCACTACGCCCGGACCGCCACAGGAGTCGCTGGTGCGCGATGAGACAAGGATTTCCCTACCGGCCAAACCCTCCCTATCCCGGACGACGCTAGGCCAATTTTGCGTCGCCCCACAGACCTCCCGGTCGCGGCCGGTTACGACAGAGCCTGGGCGCGAACCCAGAGTCCTCTGGTGGCTCAGCTGGCGCTGCAGTACAGCGCCCTTAACCACTGCGCCACCACAACCAATTTCAATAGAAAATGTGCAAAAATAGATAAGATTCTGAAACCATGGAGAAGTAAATACTTGTGTATCCATGGAAAAAAAATAACATTGATTAACTCTTTTGTCCTATCACAGTTTACTTACTTACTAATAGCGCTGCATACTCCAGATGACTCATTTTTTTAATCATATGAGCAAAAAAAAGCACTTTATTTGGAATGCTAAGCCAGACAGCATTAAATGTGCCTATTTATATAATGAATGAGTTTGGGGGGCTAAAATGATTAAATATTAGATAGATTATTAAGAAAGGTTCATCCTTTGTTCAAAAATTGCCTTTTTGCCTTCATACAGATTACAACTTCTCATTTCCGACTACTTGTTTAAAGTATGCCCCTTTCTTAAACTAGCCATACAAAGGTGGTTACAATTTCAATTTTATCCTCCAGAAAATATATATTTTTAAATATTGGAACAAATATCATAGTTAAACTCAAATATACTGATTGATAAAATTAAAAAAAATCTTTATGGAATTTTTAAAAAAGTATTATATTTATTAATTATATTATGAATAGAAACAGTGGAGTTGTGTCACATATGCAGCTATCGGAAATATATGGGATTGTCTGCTCAATCCAAAGTTACAACCAACTGATTGGAGCATTACCACAAAAATGAAGGAGCCAAGAGGAAGAAAGTAGGGAACTTGTTTGTCTGCCATATATTAAAGATAGAAATGAGCTGAATAGGATTGGCATAAATAGAAAAATATACCAGATTCATTTGAGGACCAAAATTAGACAGATGCGGCATACAGGTTACAAAATAAATGTTTGATTCCATGGTATATGAACTGAAAAAACAAAACAAAAAAAAAACACTTGACAAGAGCTTTTCAATTTAAATTATTATACCAAATTCTTGCCACCAACAGAATGCTATATATATACACAGTGGGGCAAAAAAGTATTTAGTCAGCCACCAATTGTGCAAGTTCTCCCACTTAAAAAGATGAGAGGCCTGTAATTTTCATCATAGGTACACTTCAAATGTGACAGACAAAATTAGGAAAAAAATCCAGAAAATGCCATTGTAGGATTTTTAATGAATTTATTTGCAAATTGTGGTGGAAAATAAGTATTTGGTCAATAACAAAAGTTTCTCAATACTTTGTTATATACCCTTTTTTTGGCAATGACAGAGGTCAAACGTTTTCTGTAAGTCTTCACAAGGTTTTCACACACTGTTGCTGGTATTTTGACCCATTCCTCCATGCAGATCTCCACTAGAACAGTGATGTTTTGGGGCTGTTGCTGGGCAATACAGACTTTCAACTCCCTCCAAAGATTTTCTATGGGGTTGAGATCTGGAGATTGGCTAGGCCACTCCAGGACCTTGAAATGCTTCTTACGAAGCCACTCCTTCGTTGCCCGGGAGGTGTGTTTGGGATCATTGTCATGCTTGAAGACCCAGCCACGTTTCCTCTTCAATGCCCTTGCTGATGGAAGGAGGTTTTCACTCAAAATCTCACGGTACACGGCACCATTCATTCTTTCCTTTACACGGATCAGTCATCCTGGTCCCTTTGCAGAAAAACAGCCCCAAAGCATGATGTTTCCACCCCCATGCTTCACAGTAGGTATGGTGTTCTTTGGATGCAACTCAGCATTCTTTGTCCTCCAAACACGACGAGGTGAGTTTTTACCAAAAAGTTATGTTTTGGTTTCATCTGACCATATGACATTCTCCCAATCTTCTTCTGGATCTTCCAAATGCTCTCTAGCACACTTCAGATGGGCCTGGACATGTACTGGCTTAAGCAGGGGGACATGTCTGGCACTGCAGGATTGAGTCCCTGGCGGCGTAGTGTGTTACTGATGGTAGGCTTTGTTACTTTGGTCCCAGCTCTCTGCAGGTCATTCACTAGGTCCCACCGTGTGGTTCTGGGATTTTTGCTCACCGTTCTTGTGATCATTTTGACCCCACGGGGTGAGAACTTGCGTGGAGCCCCAGATCGAGGGAGATTATCAGTGGTCTTGTATGTCTTCCATTTCCTAATAATTGCTCCCACAGTTGATTTCTTCAAACCAAGCTGCTTACCTATTGCAGATTCAGTCTTCCCAGCCTGGTGCAGGTCTTCAATTTTGTTTCTGGTGTCCTTTGACAGCTCTTTGGTCTTGGCCATAGTGGAGTTTGGAGTGTGACTGTTTGAGGTTGTGGACAGGTGCCATTAATACAGGTAACGAGTGGAGGACAGAGGAGCCTCTTAAAGAAGAAGTTACAGGTCTGTGAGAGCCAGAAATCTTGCTTGTTTATAGGTGACCAAATACTTATTTTCCACCATAATTTGCAAATGAATTAATTAAAAATCCTACAATGTGATTTTCTGGATTTGTCTGTCATAGTTGAAGTGTACCTATGATGAAAATTACAGGCCTCTCTCATCTTTTTAAGTGGGAGAACATGCACAATTGGTGGCTGACTAAATACTTTTTTGCCCCACTGTATGTATGTATGTATGTATGTATGTATGTATGTATGTATGTATGTATGTATGTATGTATGTATGTATGTATGTATGTATGTATGTATGTATGTATGTATGTATGTATGTATGTATGTATGTATGTATGTATGTATGTATGTATGTATGTATGTATGTATGTATGTATGTATGTATGTATGTATGTATGTATGTATGTATGTATGTATGTATGTATGTATGTATGTATATATATATATATATATATATATATATGGGGCAAACACATTAAGCATCTCCAATCCAAAATTAAATCTAGAATCGGCTTCCTATTACGCAACAAAGCCTCCTTCACTCATGCTGCCAAACATACCCTCGTAAAACTGACTATCCTACCGATCCTTGACTTCGGCGATGTCATTTACAAAATAGCCTCCAACACTCTACTCAGCAAATTGGATGCAGTCTATCACAGTGCCATCCGTTTTGTCACCAAAGCCCCATATACTACCCACCACTGCGACTTGTATGCTCTCGTTGGCTGGTCCTCGCTACATATTCGTCCTGCCTTATCTCAGCTCACTGGTCACCATAGCAACACCCACCCGTAGCACTCGGCTCTAGCAGGTATATTTCACTGGTCATCCCCAAAGCCAACACTTACTTTGGCCGCCTTTCCTTCCTGTTCTCTGCTGCAAATGACTGGAACGAATTGAAAAAAACGACTGAAGTTGGAGACATATCTCCCTCACTAACTTTAAGCGTCAGCTGTCAGAGCAGCTTACCGACCGCTGCAGCTGTACACAGCCCATCTGTAAATAGCCCATCCAACCAACTACCTATCTCATCCCCATATTGTTTTTCTGCTCTTTTGCACACCGGTATTTCTACTTGCACATCCTCATCTGCACATACAGTGCCTTGCGAAAGTATTCGGCCCCCTTGAACTTTGCGACCTTTTGCCACATTTCAAGCTTCAAACATAAAGATATAAAACTGTATTTTTTTGTGAAGAATCAACAACAAGTGGGACACAATCATGAAGTGGAACGACATTTATTGGATATTTCAAACTTTTTTAACAAATCAAAAACTGAAAAATGGAATGATCCAATGTTGACCTAAATGACTAATGATGATAAATACAATCCACCTGTGTGTAATCAAGTCTCCGTATAAATGCACCTGCACTGTGATAGTCTCAGAGGTCCGTTAAAAGCGCAGAGAGCATCATGAAGAACAAGGAACACACCAGGCAGGTCCGAGATACTGTTGTGAAGAAGTTTAAAGCCGGATTTGGATACAAAAAGATTTCCCAAGCTTTAAACATCCCAAGGAGCACTGTGCAAGCGATAATATTGAAATGGAAGGAGTATCAGACCACTGCAAATCTACCAAGACCTGGCCGTCCTTCTAAACTTTCAGCTCATACAAGGAGAAGACTGATCAGAGATGCAGCCAAGAGGCCCATGATCACTCTGGATGAACTGCAGAGATCTACAGCTGAGGTGGGAGACTCTGTCCATAGGACAACAATCAGTCGTATATTGCACAAATCTGGCCTTTATGGAAGAGTGGCAAGAAGAAAGCCATTTCTTAAAGATATCCATAAAAAGTGTAGTTTAAAGTTTGCCATAAGCCACCTGGGAGACACACCAAACATGTGGAAGAAGGTGCTCTGGTCAGATGAAACCAACAATGCAAAACGTTATGTTTGGCGTAAAAGCAACACAGTTCATCACCATGAACACCCTATCCCCACTGTCAAACATGGTGGTGGCAGCATCATGGTTTGGGCCTGCTTTTCTTCAGCAGGGACAGGGAAGATGGTTAAAATTGATGGGAAGATGGATGGAGCCAAATACAGGACCATTCTGGAAGAAAACCTGATGGAGTCTGCAAAAGACCTGAGACTGGGACGGAGATTTGTCTTCCAACAAGACAATGATCCAAAACATAAAGCAAAATCTACAATGGAATGGTTCAAAAATAAACATATCCAGGTGTTAGAATGGCCAAGTCAAAGTCCAGACCTGAATCCAATCGAGAATCTGTGGAAATAACTGAAAACTGCTGTTCACAAATGCTCTCCATCCAACCTCACTGAGCTCGAGCTGTTTTGCAAGGAGGAATGGGAAAAAATGTCAGTCTCTCGATGTGCAAAACTGATAGAGACATACCCCAAGCGACTTACAGCTGTAATCGCAGCAAAAGGTGGCGCTACAAAGTATTAACTTAAGGGGGCTGAATAATTTTGCACGCCCAATTTTTCAGTTTTTGATTTGTTAAAAAAGTTTGAAATATCCAATAAATGTTGTTCCACTTCATGATTGTGTCCCACTTGTTGTTGATTCTTCACAAAAAAATACAGTTTTATATCTTTATGTTTGAAGCCTGAAATGTGGCAAAAGGTCGCAAAGTTCAAGGGGGCCGAATACTTTCGCAAGGCACTGTATGTAGCAGAAGAGCTATAAAATAAAAACAATGTGTCCTCCGAAGAGAGGGGCTGGTGGATGGGTTAGTACAACATTTAAATATATTTTAAAAAACATCTACTCTTCATATTTCAAGTATGATGGTGAATGCAATGCTTGTCATTGGCAAGGACTTAGAGCTAACAGAATAGAGTTAAGCACAGACAAAATCCTAGAGGAATCAGTCTGCTTTCCACCAGACACTGGGAGACAAATTCACCCTTTCGCAGGACAATTACCTAAAACACAAATACACTGGAGTTGCTTACCAAGACAACATTGAATGTTCCTGAGTGGCATAGTTACAGTTTTGACTTAAATCTGCTTGTAGAGCTATGACAAGACTTGGAAATGGCTGTCTAGCAATGATCCACAACCAATTTGACAGAGCTTGAATAATGTTTTAAAGAATAATGGGCAAATATTGTACAATCCAGGTGTGCAAAGCTCTTAGACTTACCCAGAAAGACTCATTTGAGAATTTCATGCAGATCGCTGACAAAAAAATAAATATTTAAATCCATTTTAATCCCACTTTGTAACACAACAAAATGTGGAAAAAGTCAAGGGGTGTGAATACTTTCTGAAGGCATCACTGTACATGTATATGCACACACCTTTTGTGGCCTAAAACACAAGTATGCCAAACATGAAATTGAGGGAAAATCTATTACTATTATATAGTCTGTCCAACATTTTGTCCCCTGCTACAGTGGGTGAAAACCCACAGTATTCCCCTGATTCCAGATTGACTCTGTCATGTGAGTGGGAGAGTGGGATGGTCCGGGACCCAACAGTCCATCTCTCCCCCATGGTGGTTCCACTTCCAGTTCTGTGGCTACTTGGGAAAATTGGGACTTCCAAAGGAATGTAAATCAAATTAAGTCAAAGTAAAAATGACACGCTTGCGTTCAAATACTGTCGTATCGTAATTTCTGAGCTCTGTCACTGTAAAATTCTCTCTCTGCACTTCTCTGCATTTCTCTCAATTTGCTGGGATAATTTCCCTTTTTCTTTAACAGAGGGGGAAAATGACATGCTCAAAGTAAAACCATTACACAGTGTTTCCCTGTCTCACTGACTGTAGCAGGCAGCCTATCCACTTTGTGATCTTTCCATGCATCATAGTGATATATTATACAGATGTTATTTGTTATTTATCTGTTATAATGCACCATACATGTACCATAAGTCATTATAAATTAACTTAAGTGATTATGTGTGTGTGTCTACTTGAAAGTGTTACCATGTCCGCCTTGCTTCCAGAATCCACATAGGCTAGTCCCACTGACTCTCAGTAATAAACAGTGAATGGTACTACACAAAGATCATCCTCTTCATTGGGACCAAGTGACCTCAATCACAGAGTCCAATAACATCCTTCCTCAGAAGCTCCTCTGGCTCACATAGGAAATGGCCTGTGATACATAGCTAATTGGCTGCCCTTTTAAATGTCCTTATGTCACGAGAGAGAGCCTTTAAAGGAATCTAAATAAAGTGTCCTAAACCGCTCCCTTTTTAGTGCACTGATTTTGACCAAGACCCAAAAGAATTATGGTGCCATTTGGACACATCCAAACTATAAATGAGGATTGCCCATGAGCAGTGAGCAGACTTTATATCAGGCTGGCTTGTATAGAGAGATTTATAAAGCGGTTTGTAAAATGTATGCATAGGCCATCCGACCCTCTGAAAAACATGGCTGGACTGGATCTATAATAGTAGTGTGTTGCGTACAAGGAGAGAGAATTCTCAGACAGATAAGGGTGACTGATTATATTACTATCAACCTGATATAGAGCAAAACACCAAGCAGCAGCCAGGATTGTTACTGTCCATAAGGGGGCTGTTATAAGAGCAAACTACAAAAAAACGGATCCACATAATGAATTTCACGCCATCTACTCCCATAATGACCTCATGACATCACTACCACCCAGGATAGCTGTATTCACCTGGTGTCTAATTTCAATAGTTAAAAACTTATGTTGCACGTTTTGCCATTTGGTCACCAAAATGCAAATGGTCCATATACACTGAGTATACAACAAATTAGGAACAACTTCCAAATATTGAGTTGCAAACCACCCCTCCCCCCTCCTTTGCCCTCAGAACAGCCTCAATTCGTTGGGGCATAGACTCTACAAGGTGTTGAAAGCGTCCCACAGTGATGCTGGCCCATGTTGACGCCAATGCTTCCCACAGTTGTGTCAAGTGGACTGGATGTCCTTTGGGTGGTGAACCATTCTTGATACACACGGGAAACTGTTGAGCGTGAAAAACCCAGTAGCGTTGCAGTTCTTGACACAAACCAGTACGACTGGCACCTACTACCATACCCCGTTCAAAGGCACACAACACAATCCATGTCACAATTATCTCAAGGCTTAACAATCCTGTAACCTGTCTCCTCTACTTCAACTACACTGATTGAAGTGGATTTAACAAGTGACATCAATAAGGGATCATAGCCTTCACCTCCATTCACCTGGCCAGTCTATATCATGGAAAGAACAGGTGTTCTTAATGTTTTGTATACTTGGTGTCTATTCAGAATGACCGAGCTAGAAAGTAATGGTAACCTGCCATTTTCCTATAAAGTGGAATAAAACTAAAAAAGGTAGGTCTGTAATGCAACAATGAAACATGCATGAGAGCATTAGCTGTTCCAGACGACTGTGTGATCACTCTTTCCGGAGCCGATGTGAGTAAGACCTTTAAACAGGTTCACAAGGACGCAGGGCCAGACGGATTACCAGGACTCGCTGACCAACTGTCAAGTGTCTTCACTGACATCTTCACCCTCTCCCTGTCTGAGTCTATAATACCAACGTGTTTCAAACAGATCACCATAGTCTCTGTGCCCAAGAACACTAAGGTAACCTGACTAAATTACTACCGACCCGTAGCACTCACGTCTGTAGCCATGAACTGCTTTGAAAGGCTGGTCATGGCTCACATCAACACCATTATCCCAGAAACCCTAGACCCACTCCAATTTGCATACTGCCCCCACAGATGATGCAATCTCTATTGCACTCCACACTGCCCTTTCACACCTGGACAAAAGGAACACCTATGTGAGAATGCTATTCATCGACTACAGCTCAGCGTTCAACACCATAGTGCCATCAAAGCTCATCACTAAGCTAAGGACCCTGGTACTAAACACCTCCCTCTGCAACTGGATCCTGGACTTCCTGGCGGGCCGCCCCCAGGCGGTATGGGTAGGTAACAACACATCTGCCATCTGTCATCAAGGCAAAGGATGGCTATTTGAAGAACCTCAAATCTAAAATACATTTTGATTTATATAACACATTTTTGGTTACTACATGATTCCATGTGTTATTTCATCGTTTTGATGTCTTCACTATCGTTCTACAATGTAGAAAATAGTACAAATGAAGAAAAACCCTTGAATGAGTAGGTGTTCTAAAGCTTTTGACCGGCAGTGTATGTGTACATATTACCTCGACTAACCGGTGCCCCTGCACATTGACTCTGTACCGGTACCCCCTGTATTTAGCCTCGCTATTGTTATTTTACTGCTGCTCTTTAATTATTTGTTACTTTTATTTCTTATTTTCTTAGGTATTTTTCTTAAAACTGCACTGTTGGTTAAGGTTTAGTAAGTAAGCATTTCACTGTAAGGTCTACACCTGTTGTATTCAGCACATGTGACAAATAAAATGTGATTTGATAATAACAGGTAGTTTGTATAGTGTGTTGGCCAGAGAGAGCCATTTAATGAGTCCCTTAGAGAGGAGCAGATGGAACAAGCTTACTGCCCCCTAATAAGCACTAATCTATTTTTGCACTCAGTGTAATGAAGGCTGAGAGGCTGAGAAATAGGGCTAAGGCAACAGGCAAGGGGATGGAAGTCTGCGTCCCAAACAGCTCCGTATAGGGTGCCATTTGAGGCACAGCTGAACAGAGGGGTTGTTTGTTAGGGGGACACAGCAGGGACAGATTAAACAGGTGGGGCATGGATAAAATGAAAGTATCACAACATCAGCTTGACTCTGTAACCTTGGCTGAGTCCCAAATGGCACCCTATTATTTATATTAGTACAATAGAGATAGGGAGGAGACGGAGACTTTTAGATACCTCAGAGTAGGCCAACTCTACTACGTCAGAGAGAGACAACAAAACACAGTGTCACATAGGCTACAGGTCAATAGACACACACACACCTCACCAGGTGCTCTATACCCGTCTCTACCTGACTGATAGTGTATAGTGACATTGGCAGGCAGGTAACATTGCATGGGTAAAACCCCACATGTTCTGCCTATATGAATATTCTCAGGGGCGGTAAAGAGATTGAAACACCCAGCACGGCCTCAGATAGTCATGTGACTCTTAATCCATCCTGCATTCAGAAGAGGTGTGGTATGTCACAGACAACGGCCACTCTCTCGTTTGATACTGTACAGACACTGTAAAGCCTCACGGAAGCCTGTGATACCACCCTGGCTTAAGACCATAATGAGACTATTTCAATTGGTATAATATAAAAGCTATTGAGATGGACATGTAGAAAGACCATCCCAAATATTGCAAACAAACCACTTGTGTGGAACTGACGTTAGTTTAGCTGATGCTGACAGAGAATAATCCATCATCCATCCAACTCTCTCTCTCTCCCTCTAAAAGATGCCAAGGTTATGGTCATGGAATGGAATTTTGGATGACGGTTATTGGCCAGCCAAATGACTCCGGTCGCCGTAATAACCATCGGAACAGCATTTTATTTTTTAAATAAACACCCCCATTTTCTCCTCTCCTCCGGTCCTGACTGCATGCCTAGGCAACCGAAGACTAATTTGCTACAACACCTTGCTTGTTTCAGCAAGGAGCAACACAGTTTCATCAAGTTGTAGAGTCCATGGTATTCTAGTCTGTTACAGCAAGAAAGGACTCAACCGCACGAATGTCCGGCTGTCCCGTCTTCAGCCAGCTGTTCTTACCACACACACAGATATAAAAATATATACAGTGCCTTCAGAAAGCATTCATACCCCTTGACTTATTCTACAATTTGTTGTGTTACTGCCTGAATTCAACATGGTTTTCTTCTCACCCATCTACACATTATAACCCATAATGACAAAGTGGAAACATGTTTTTAAACATTTTTGCAAGGTTAAACATTACAGGTTAAACTCAAATGAAGCATACTACACTGCTCAAAAAAATAAAGGGAACACTTAAACAACACAATGTAACTCCAAGTCAATCACACTTCTGTGAAATCAAACTGTCCACTTAGGAAGCAAAACTGATTGACAATACATTTCACATGCTGTTGTGCAAATGGAATAGACAACACGTGGAAATTATAGGCAATTAGCAAGACACCCCAAATAAAGGAGTGGTTTTGCAGGTGGTGACCACAGACCACTTCTCAGTTCCTATGCTTCCTGGCTGATGTTTTGGTCACTTTTGAATGCTGGCGGTGCTTTCACTCTAGTGGTAGCATGAGACGGAGTCTACAACCCACACAAGTGGCTCAGGTAGTGCAGCTCATCCAGGATGGCACATCAATGCGAGATGTGGCAAGAAGGTTTGCTGTGTCTGTCAGCGTAGTGTCCAGAGTATGGAGGCGCTACCAGGAGACAGGCCAGTACATCAGGAGACGTGGAGGAGGCCGTAGGAGGGCAACAACCCAGCAGCAGGACCGCTACCTCTGCCTTTGTGCAAAGAGGAGCAGGAGGAGCACTGCCAGAGCCCTGCAACATGACCAGCAGGCCACAAAATGTGCATGTGTCTGCTCAAATGGTCAGAAACAGACTCCATGAGGGTGGTATGAGGGCCCAACGTCCACAGGTGGGGGTTGTGCTTACAGCCCAACACCGTGCAGGACGTTTGGCATTTGCAAATTCGCCACTGGCGCCCTGTGCTCTTCACAGATGAAAGCAGGTTCACACTGAGCACGTGACAGACGTGACAGAGTCTGGAGACGCCGTGGAGAACGTTCTGCTGCCTGCAACATCCTCCAGCATGACCGGTTTGGCGGTGGGTCAGTCATGGTGTGGGGTGGCATTTCTTTGGGGGGCCGCACAGCCCCCCATGTGCTCGCCAGAGGTAGCCTGACTGCCATTAGGTACCGAGATGAGATCCTCAGACCCCTTGTGAGACCATATGCTGGTGCGGGTGGCCCTGGGTTCCTCCTAATGCAAGACAATGCTATACCTCATGTGGCTGGAGTGTGTCAGCAGTTCCTGCAAGAGGAAGGCATTGATGCTATGGACTGGCCCGCCCGTTCCCCAGACCTGAATCCAATTGAGCACATCTGGGACATCATGTCTCGCTCCATCCACCAACGCCACGTTGCACCACAGACTGTCCAGGAGTTGGCGGATGCTTTAGTCCAGGTCTGGGAGGAGATCCTTCAGGAGACCATCCGCCACCTCATCAGGAGCATGCCCAGGCGTTGTAGGGAGGTCATACAGGCACGTGGAAGCCACACACTACTGAGCCTCATTTTGACTTGTAGTGTGGTTTTCCACTTTAATTTTGAGTGCGACTCCAAATCCAGACTCACGGGGGGCTAAATTTGATTTCCATTGATAATTTGTGTGATTTTGTTGTCAGCACATTCAACTATGTAAAGTATTTTTAATTTAATAAGAATATTTCATTCATTCAGATCTAGGATGTGTTATTTTAGTGTTCCCTTTATTTTTTGAGCAGTGTATGCAAATGGAAAATAAAACAGGTAAACACCAAACCAGTTATAATTTTAAAAGGATACGCATGCTTTAATTAGAAACAACAACGCTATTAATATAAATTTTTAAATCTTCTATTAAAATCAGAATGAATTAACAGTTGGACTGATCCTTCAGCCTTCTTGGACTAAATAACCCTGAATCAACTATCAGTAGATTAATAAAATGTAAAAATACAAATGGAAATCAAGCAAAAATAAATATCAGACACTTAAAACATTCATGCAGAGAAAAGCACCAGGGCTGGACAGCTTTCCCATTGAATTTGACTTGATATTCTGGGACAAAGTAGCGTCCCTATTTACTCAAATGACTACACACGTCACTCAATTCAGTGCTTCCTAGTTCCATGTATCAAACAGTTATTTCAGTTATATTAAAACCAGGAAAATCTGGAAGGTCTCCTGCAGATTTCAGACCCATAAATGTACTAAATTACGACAAAATAATAACAGAATTCATAAGCAACAGAACGACAAATGTATTACCAGACTTGATACATATTAATCAAACAAATACAAGAACATGTTTCAGTATAATACAATATGCTAAAAAACAATATGTACATTTATCAATAATGGCTGTTGATGCCGAAAAGGCTTTTGACCATGTTGAGTGGCCTTTTATATTGAAAACTTTGGAAGCATTCAACTTCCCAGCTGAAATATTATATTTAATAAAAATATTATATACAGTACCCCTTGACTTGTTCCATATTTTGTTGTGTTACAGACTGCATTTTTTGTCACTGGCATACACACAATACCCCAAAATGTCAAATTAATAAAAAAGAAAATCTGAAATGTTTTGAGTCAATAAGAATTCATCCTCTTTGTTCTGTCTAACCTACATAAGTTCAGGAGTAAAGATTTGCTTAACAAGTCACATAAGTTGCATGGACTCACTCTGTGAGCAATAAGTGTTCAACATGATTTTTGAATGACCACCTCATCTCTGTATCCCACACATACAATTATCTGTTAGGTAGAGCAGTGAATTTTAAACACTCAATCACAAAGGCCAGAGAGGTTTTCAAATGACTCGCAAAGAAGGGCACCTATTGGTAGATGGGTCAAATATTTTTAAAGCAGACATTGAATATCCCTTTGAACACGGTGAAGTTATTAATTACACTTTGGGTGGTGTATCAATACACGTTCTTCCTAACTCAGTTGCCGGATAGGAGGAAAACCGCTCACAGATTTCAGCATGAGGCCAATGATGACTTTAAAACAGTTACAGAGTTTAACGGCTGTGATAGGAGAAAACTGAGGATGGATCAACAACATTGTAGTTACACTCCAATACTAAAACCTAAATGACAGAGTGAAAAGAAGGAAGCCTGTACAGAATACAAATATTACAAAACATGCATCCTGTTTGCATTGAGGCACTAAAGTAATACTGCAAAAAACATGGCAAAGCAATTCACTTTTTGTTTGTTTTTTGTTTGTTTTTTTGTTCTGACACAAAGTATTATGTTTGGGGCACATCCAATACATTACAGAGTAGAAATATATATATATTTTACCTCGTTTTCTCCACAATTTCATGTTATCCAATTAGTCTCATCACTGCAACTCCCGTACGGACTCGGGAGAGGTGAAGGTCGAGAGTCCTCAGAAACATGACGGTCGAGGTGAAGGTCGAGAGTTCTCAGAAACATGACCCAACCAAGTCCCACTGCTTCTTGACACAATGCCCACTTAACCCAGAAGCCAGGCACACCAATGTGTCAGAGGAAACACCGTACACCTGGCGACCGTGTCAGCGTGCACTACGCCCGGACGCCACAGGAGTCGCTAGCGCGCAATGGTCCAAGGACATCCCTGCCGGAAAAACCTCTCCTAACCTGACGACACTGGGCCAATTGTGTGCCGCCCCATGGGTCTCCCGGCTGCGACAGAGCCTGGACTCGAACCAAGAATCTCTAGTGGCACAGCTAGCACTGCCTTAGACCACTAGGGAGGCCGTATATATATTTAAACAGTTATGACGGTTATATTATTTTCATGACGGTCTTCATCCATAACCGTCGGTTACAGGGTTATATGGTAATTGTGCCAGCCCTAACTGCAGCTAGCTGCCCAGAGTGTTCTCTTCTCTCTCAGCCCTAACTGCAGCTAGCAGCCCAGAGTGTTCTCTTCTCTCTCAGCCCTAACTGCAGCTAGCAGCCCAGAGTGTTCTCTTCTCTCTCAGCCCTAACTGCAGCTAGCAGCCCTGAGTGTTCTCTTCTCTCTCAGCCCTAACGGCAGCTAGCAGCCCTGAGTGTTCTCTTCTCTCTCAGCCCTAACTGCAGCTAGCAGCCCAGAGTGTTCTCTTCTCTCTCAGCCCTAACTGCAGCTAGCAGCCCAGAGTGTTCTCTTCTCTCTCAGCCCTAACTGCAGCTAGCAGCCCTGAGTGTTCTCTTCTCTCTCAGCCCTAACGGCAGCTAGCAGCCCTGGGTGTTTTCTTCTCTCTCAGCCCTAACTGCATCTAGCAGCCCAGAGTGTTTTTTTCTCTCTCAGCCCTAACTGCAGCTAGCAGCCCAGAGTGTTCTCTTCTCTCTCAGCCCTAACGGCAGCTAGCAGCCCTGGGTGTTCTCTTCTCTCTCAGCCCTAACGGCAGCTCGCAGCCCTGAGTGTTCTCTTCTCTCTCAGCCCTAACGGCAGCTAGCAGCCCTGGGTGTTTTCTTCTCTCTCAGCCCTAACTGCAGCTAGCAGCCCTGGGTGTTCTCTTCTCTCTCAGCCCTAACGGCAGCTCGCAGCCCTGAGTGTTCTCTTCTCTCTCAGCCCTAACGGCAGCTAGCAGCCCTGGGTGTTCTCTTCTCTCTCAGCACTAACAGCAGCTAGCAGCCCTGAGTGTTCTCTTCTCTCTCAGCCATAACAGCAGCTAGCAGCCCTGAGTGTTCTCTTCTCTCTCAGCCCTAACTGCAGCTAGCAGCCCAGAGTGTTCTCTCTCTTCCGCTTCAATTACCATGATGTGCCAATATAAGGCAGCCTTACAACTGGCCCTCTCTCCATGCGCAGACTATGACATTTTCAATAGGTTTGACTTAAACAGTTCTGAGGAACATAAACAGATCTAAGCAAGGGATCAATGGAAAGTCAAATGTAATACACAACCTGCCAACCATGGGAGGAATAAAATAGGCTGTTACCAGAGGATATGATGATCAATATGCCGAAATGTATTAGTGTAAATATGATATGGCCTTCAGGGGTTGTCTCCACAGTGCTTTGTGCGGTGTATTCATTTGCATTTGTCTATAGTGGCCGTTTGCATTACACATGCAGGAGGGTGTGGGCCTGTGGGTTCTGAGGTAAGTGACAGAGACAGGGTATGCCAAGAGATGCGAGAGAGAGATGCGAGAGAGAGAGAGAGCACTAGAGAGAGAGCTAAATGAGAGAGCACTAGAGAGAGAGCTAAGTGAGAGAGCTAAGAGAGAGAGAGCTAAGTGAGAGAGCACTAGAGAGAGAGCTAAGTGAGAGAGCACTAGAGAGAGAGCACTAGAGAGAGAGCTAAGTGAGAGAGCACTAGAGAGAGCTAAGTGAGAGAGCACTAGAGAGAGCTAAGTGAGAGAGCACTAGAGAGAGCTAAGTGAGAGAGCACTAGAGAGAGCTAAGTGAGAGAGCACTAGAGAGAGCTAAGTGAGAGAGCACTAGAGAGAGAGCTAAGTGAGAGAGCTAAGCGAGAGAGAGCTAAGTGAGAGAGCACTAGAGAGAGAGCTAAGTGAGAGAGCACTAGAGAGAGAGCTAAGTGAGAGAGCTAAGAGAGAGAGAGCTAAGTGAGAGAGCACTAGAGAGAGAGCACTAGAGAGAGAGCTAAGAGATAGAGAGCTAGAGAGAGAGCTAAGAGATAGAGAGCTAAGAGAGAGTGCACTAGAGAGAGAGCTAAGTGAGAGAGCTATCCCTTAAACAGGTCCCTGCGTTTCCCTTGTAATACAAGGTCAAGCACGGGACATCCACCCTCATTCAATTTAGGTGTGTGGCAGTGTCCAGGCCATAAATTACACAGGCCTAATGAGAATTAGCAGGCTTTCCCCCGATTCTGGCCATCAGGTCGAACGGTCCTCGCTATCCGGAATCCTTGGGACATCCCTATCCCATTGGAGTTGACATGTAAAAAGGTAAGGGTTGAGGTTAGGTTATGGTCAAGGTTAGGGTAAGGGTAGTGGTTATGGTAGGGACATCTCAAGGATTCCGGATAGCACTAACCCAGGTAGGACCCATCTCACAACCACGACTGACTCAGATTTCACACTGGTTCAAATTTGGCTATGTCCAGTCTAGCAGATCCATCCAAAGCTGCACTTTAGTTATATACTTGTGTGGGTGGGTTGAAATACATATCTGCATATCATAAAAGTACTATTAAGCCAATGCAGATATTTTATATGAAAAAAAACAGCATAGTTTGCAACGCTAAGCACTACTCTGCTGCTATCCAATCAAAGGAAATGAAGTCTTTCAAGCTCTTTGAAAAAAGTTGATTCTCCTCTACCCGCAACCTCTTAAACAGAACTAGAAGCACAGACACTCCCTAATACAACACCATTAGAGTTGGCAGCTAAGGAAAGCCACAGTATCTGGCCTGTCCAGTGGCGACCCGTCATTCAGGGCAGGTGGAGCAGAACAAAAACTGTTTTTTAATACTAAATCAAATTAAAAAAATTGGGGGGCTTACCTGTTTTGCATGTTATTTTGGCATTAATACGTGTCACATATCAGTTTGCAAACTATGTAAAAAAATATATATCATTGAGTTGATATAGCCACATAAAGACATGGTCTCTTTTTTTTGTTTTCTTGAATAAGGCAGCTACAAAATGCAGGTGTTTCAGCCCAGCTAGTGCTTTCTGTGGTGGGGCAAGCCATTGGCTCAGTATTCTGTCACTCATGGGGACACTACGTCACCGCGAAGTCTAAGGGTAGAGCTAGAAAACTCTAGCCCCTTGGGTGCTGCCATAGAGATACATTAGAAGTGCCCATCCAAGAAGGCTCAAGGTCAAAGGCCACAGATAAAATGACATTAAATCACGTTATATGTACAGCAGCTTTGATTGGACTGATCATGTCAACATCAGACTTTCAAAATCTTAGCTAGCAGTGATCATCATGAATCAAGTCGACAATCTACTGGCAAATCCGTTTTAATCCTTGTCATATGAAGAGAAATTATAGATAAAACGTATCGGTGCTCATCGGCCATTGGACATAAATATTACACAACAAGTTGGAAATTGCAAATTCAACAATGAGTGGTTTGGAAGGAATCAGTGACAGTGGCTAACTGCAAGCATTGCAAAGCAATCACTAGCCTGCAATTCAGTGAAGTGGATGTGTGGTCCCAAATCTGGGATTAAGGGGCTCTTTTCGAAGTTTAAAGTTATAAACACTGAATATTGGCCATGCTGTCAATGAAACATGATTTGTGCGCGCACAAAACAACTGTTCATTCAGAACTGCGAAAACTTGACTTCAGTGAGTTCAAGACAACTGGGAAGTTGGGAATAAACGAGCTCTGACTGCGAAAATAAATTTTGAATGATCATCCAACTCGGAATTGTAAATCCGGCCTCTTTCTAGAGCTATGAACTGAAGATCAATGATGTCATCATGATTCGATCTTGTTTTTTTTCCAGAGTTCCCAGTTGTTTTGAAAGCACCATAAATCCAAAGAATGCCAGACTTTGATGACAAAACTTGCCCACGAAGGACCACCACACCACCTTCCTGTTCAAGTGAGCACAGCACAAGGTGAGTCCAAAAATGTATTGTATGCTGCTGCATAAATGATGTTATATGCAAGGGAGATATGTATACTGTAGCTAAGAAAGTGATACTAAGTGTATGTTGTGTCGCCTACTGTTCTGACTTGGTGGTAAACATGTAGCCTATAACCTGTTTTAGAGAAATGAAATCCTTGAATATTGTAAGAGCGTTCATTGTCTGCTTATATGCCCCCTTTATTTATCCTACGGTTCTGACTTGGTGTACAGGGAGATTGACTCCTATCTGCTTGTCGTCCCCTTATGCCATAAGTTGTACATCTCAATTGTTTATTTATTTATTTTTTTATTTTACCTTTATTTAACCAGGCAAGTCAGTTAAGAACAAATTCTTATTTTCAATGACGGCCTGGGAACAGTGGGTTAACTGCCTGTTCAGGGGCAGAACGACAGATTTGTACCTTGTCAGCTCGGGGGTTTGAACTCGCAACCTTCCGGTTACTAGTCCAACGCTCTAACCACTAGGCTACCCTGCCGCCCCTGTCATTAGAAACCACATTTGTTTAAGCAAGTCAGCCATATCAGCTATGTTTT
The DNA here is from genome assembly GCF_045791955.1 of Oncorhynchus clarkii lewisi. Classification (NCBI taxonomy): domain Eukaryota; kingdom Metazoa; phylum Chordata; class Actinopteri; order Salmoniformes; family Salmonidae; genus Oncorhynchus; species Oncorhynchus clarkii. The sequence continues at coordinate 25,993,629 of NC_092176.1, read as the reverse complement.
TTTAAAAGGCAGTAAATGAGGCTGAATGAACTGTTTCGCTGCCAGACAAGGCACCGCTGATAGCCAGGTGTAGCAGTGGTAAGATGTTGGGACTGCTGTTGGGACAGCTTGATGTAGGCTCTAACAGTTTATGGGCACTGCTTGTCACCATTATAGTGCAATTAATATATTGTTTAGTGTTGTGTTGTGGCTTTGCTGGCATGCACCCCACTTTCTTTGTTTTTGCTCCACCAAGATATACAGTGCCTTGCGAAAGTATTCGGCCCCCTTGAACTTTGCGACCTTTTGCCACATTTCAGGCTTCAAACATAAAGATATAAAACTGTATTTTTTTGTGAAGAATCAACAACAAGTGGGACACAATCATGAAGTGGAACGACATTTATTGGATATTTCAAACTTTTTTAACAAATCAAAAACTGAAAAATTGGGCGTGCAAAATTATTCAGCCCCCTTAAGTTAATACTTTGTAGCGCCACCTTTTGCTGCGATTACAGCTGTAAGTCGCTTGGGGTATGTCTCTATCAGTTTTGCACATCGAGAGACTGAATTTTTTTCTCATTCCTCCTTGCAAAACAGCTCGAGCTCAGTGAGGTTGGATGGAGAGCATTTGTGAACAGCAGTTTTCAGTTCTTTCCACAGATTCTCGATTGGATTCAGGTCTGGACTTTGACTTGGCCATTCTAACACCTGGATATGTTTATTTTTGAACCATTCCATTGTAGATTTTGCTTTATGTTTTGGATCATTGTCTTGTTGGAAGACACATCTCTGTCCCAGTCTCAGGTCTTTTGCAGACTCCATCAGGTTTTCTTCCAGAATGGTCCTGTATTTGGCTCCATCCATCTCCCCATCAAGTTTAACCATCTTCCCTGTCCCTGCTGAAGAAAAGCAGGCCCAAACCATGATGCTGCCACCACCATGTTTGACAGTGGGGATGGTGTGTTCAGCTGTGTTGCTTTTACGCCAAACATAACGTTTTGCATTGTTGACAAAAAGTTAAATTTTGGTTTCATCTGACCAGAGCACCTTCTTCCACATGTTTGGTGTGTCTCCCAGGTGGCTTGTGGCAAACTTTAAACAACACTTTTTATGGATATCTTTAAGAAATGGCTTTCTTCTTGCCACTCTTCCATAAAGGCCAGATTTGTGCAATATACAACTGATTGTTGTCCTATGGACAGAGTCTCCCACCTCGGCTGTAGATATCTGCAGTTCATCCAGAGTGATCATGGGCCTCTTTGCTGCATCTCTGATCAGTCTTCTCCTTGTATGAGCTGAAAGTTTAGAGGGACGGCCAGGTCTTGGTAGATTTGCAGTGGTCTGATACTCCTTCCATTTCAATATTATCGCTTGCACAGTGCTCCTTGGGATGTTTAAAGCTTGGGAAATCTTTTTGTATCCAAATCCGGCTTTACACTTCTTCACAACAGTATCTCGGACCTGCCTGGTGTGTTCCTTGTTCTTCATGATGCTCTCTGCGCTTTTAACGGACCTCTGAGACTATCACAGTGCAGGTGCATTTATACAGAGACTTGATTACACACAGGTGGATTGTATTTATCATCATTAGTCATTTAGGTCAACATTGGATCATTCAGAGATCCTCACTGAACTTCTGGAGAGAGTTTGCTGCACTGAAAGTAAAGGGGCTGAATAATTTTGCACGCCCAATTTTTCAGTTTTTGATTTGTTAAAAAGGTTTGAAATATCCAATAAATGTCGTTCCACTTCATGATTGTGTCCCACTTGTTGTTGATTCTTCACGAAAAAATACAGTTTTATATCTTTATGTTTGAAGCCTGAAATGTGGTAAAAGGTCGCAAAGTTCAAGGGGGCCGAATACTTTCGCAAGGCACTGTACATGCTAAAATCGCCACTGGGCCTGTCTGAATGGACAATCTGCTCAGATACCCACAGACTTCCAGTCAATGTGCAAACACTAGATAGCATTGACTCACAAAACTACCTCCAACTTCCTTCATACTGGACACAGAGACATAAAAAGGCCAAAATCCCAAAGGGTAGCTTTAGTGTAACTTAACTTCTTCCAGTGTGAAGTAAATTGGTAGCTTGGTAAACTATATATTCAGAGCAGCTTTCCCAACACTAAATATAGAAGTGTATAGTATACTATAGAAACCCCCTAGTCGCCCACTGGTACACAACTCAACTGGGTTAGCTGGAGGACACGGCAGATCAATGAAACACTAGGAGGACCAGGGGGAAGGAGGGATGTAGGCATGTGGGATTCCTTGGGGGTGTAGAGGCTATTTGAATCTCTCTATACCTCCCTGTCTTCAGCAGCTGTTGGAGATGGAGGGGTTTAAGACCCAGAGAACAGATTAGGATGGAGGGATGGGGGCGTAGGGAGGTGTGGTGCTGGTGTCTTTCATCGCCTCTTAATGGAACATGGGATGGGCCTGACTGTTCTGCAGATCTGGGTCTGTCCTTTCTTCCTAATGCAGCAAAAAAGGCTCCCTTGGTAGAAGCACTGCATCGTGTACAACATGTAGTAGACCTAGTCTCTGCCTGCCTGGCAGGCTGGCACCTGACAACCATCACCAGCCCCTCCATCTAACAGCCTTTTCTAGCAAACAACACAATCAAGAGGGAGATCGTTTTTTTTATTTAGCTGTACTTTGCGCTGTATGCAAGAGAGCCGCTCAGATTCAGAATATTTATATGGTGCTCTTAACAGCTGAATGCACAATGACTAAGAGCCCAATGGGAGTCGTTGAATGAAAGAGATACAGGGGGAAGATACGCCATTTGGAATCTGCATCAAATGATGCAATTGGATGTTGTTTTCTTCACTTCTGGGCCGCAAGGGGAAAAAAAAGCGAAAGAGAGAAAACAACAGATTAAGAGTCGACCCACAATGAACACTAGCAGTAAATACAAGTGATGATTTGCAACCAATTCCATCTGATCATTCTTACTTATTGAAATCGTATTCAAATCAAAGTTTATTGGACACATACACAGATTTGCAGGTTATCGCAGGTGCAGCGAAATGCTTATACTTTAAGCTCCAACAGTGCAGTAATATCTAGCAATAATATTCCACAGTAGAGAGATATGTTGCTAGTCTGTCCTGTCACCACTGTTAGATTGAGGTAATTAGGGCTGTATCACGTCGAGGATTTTAATTATTTTCTGATCCACTTTGCATATTAAACAGCACGCACAGGAGAGTTTAATAGCTGTAGATAGAAAAGTATGTTGCATACAAGGCTGGCAAGATGGCAGCATATGGGCAAGGATTATTACAGAATGGCTGGGGAGCTTGAATTAATGCAATCCCCAAGGTCGAACAAGTACTATAATGAAAATCAAGATTTTCCCTTTATTTCACGCTCTCAGATTTAGCAAGGTTTTTAAAAAGGTCAGCAATTGAGATTTCAGTTAAGATTATCATTCCAAGATAGAGAGGACTAATTGATAGCTAGTGGACAAAAGTCAAACATATTATTCATTATTTTGGGAGTTTATCTTTTGAAAGATACTTCAAATAAGAAGGGTGCAGCTTTAAAAGAAAATGGACGTTTGCTGTACACCACGGAGTGCTTTCTAAATATCTCTGATCTTCCATCTTCCACATTCTGTACATAGGCACCCACTACCTTTGCAGAATACATCATCAGTATATAATACTCAGTATAACAATTTGAATTAAGTTTGGCTCTGTATCACACTGCTATTAATCAACAACTTCTTGAAATATTTCCAATATCTGATCATTAAGTTAGCAAGTGCTGAGAAATCCAGGCCTGCCACAGACTAGGTCATACTCCGTTTATATTATCTACCAATTTTGGAAATGATATCTGAAATGAATATGGCATCTACAGGGGAACAGAAAACAGCATCTTTCAGACGGACGCGCAGCCAGTAAAAATAAGCATTTTATCTCAAACCACAACAGAAAAATAATATCACATCTCAGATCGCTTGCCAACATGAAAAGCAATTAAAAGTCCTATCAAACAAATACACCACGCTATAAAGCAGAGACAACTGCCTTCGCATCCAATGCCCTTGAATAGCAGATGCTCCTGGTGTACTGAGGGTAGTGTGTAGTGTTCTGTTCATCAGGTCTGAGATAAAGAAAAAGAGGGCCGGCCCGAGTGGCACGGTGGTCTAAGGCACTGCATCACAGTGCTAGCTGTGCCACTAGAGGTTCTGGTTCAAATCCAGGCTCTGTCGCACCTGGCTGCGACCGGGAGACCCATGGGGCGGTGCACAGGTTAGTGTCGCACGGTGTCGTCCAGGTTAGGGGAGGGTTTGGCCTGCAGGGATGTCCTTGTTCCATCGCACACTAGCAACTCCTGTGGCGCCCGGGCACAGTGCACGCTGATATGGTTAAAATCAAATCAAATTTTATTTGTCACATACACATGGTTAGCAGATGTTAATGCGAGTGTAGCGAAATGCTTGTGCTTCTAGTTCCGACAATGCAGTAATAACCAACAAGTAAACTAACTAACACTTCCAAAACTACTGTCTTATACAGTGTAAGGGGATAAAGCATATGTACATAAAGATATATGGATGAGTGATGGTACAGAGCAGCATAGGCAAGATACAGTAGATGGTATCGAGTACAGTATATACACGAGATGAGTATGTAAACAAAGCGGCACAGTTAAAGTGGCTAGTGATACATGCACTACACAAGGATGCAGTAGATGACAGAGTACAGTATATACGTATACATATGAGATGAATAATGTAGGGTATGTAAACATTATATTAGGTAGCATTGTTTAAAGTGGCTAGTGATATATTTTACATCATTTCCCATCAATTCCCATTATTAAAGTGGCTGGAGTTGAGTCAGTGTGTTGGCAGCAGCCACTCAATGTTAGTGATGGCTGTTTAACAGTCTGATGGCCTTGAGATAGAAGCTGTTTTTCAGTCTCTCGGTCCCAGCTTTGATGCACCTGTACTGACCTCGCCTTCTGGATGATAGCGGGGTGAACAGGCAGTGGCTCGGGTGGTTGTTGTCCTTGATGATCTTTATGGCCTTCCTGTAACATCGGGTGGTGTAGGTGTCCTGGAGGGCAGGTAGTTTGCCCCCGGTGATGCGTTGTGCAGACCTCACTACCCTCTGGAGAGCCTTACGGTTGTGGGCGGAGCAGTTGCCGTACCAGGCGGTGATACAGCCCGCCAGGATGCTCTCGATTGTGCATCTGTAGAAGTTTGTGAGTGCTTTTGGTGACAAGCCGAATTTCTTCAGCCTCCTGAGGTTGAAGAGGCGCTGCTGCGCCTTCTTCACGATGCTGTCTGTGTGAGTGGACCAATTCAGTTTGTCTGTGATGTGTATGCCGAGGAACTTAAAACTTACTACCCTCTCCACTATTGTTCCATCGATGTGGATAGGGGGGTGCTCCCTCTGCTGTTTCCCGAAGTCCACAATCATCTCCTTAGTTTTGTTGACGTTGAGTGTGAGGTTATTTTCCTGACACCACACTCCGAGGGCCCTCACCTCCTCCCTGTAGGCCGTCTCGTCTCGTGGTTGCCAGGTGTACAGTGTTTCCTCCAACACATTGGTGGAAGGCTAAGTTTGAACTGTGTCAAGAAGCAGTGCAGTTTGGCTGGGTTGTGTTTCGGAGGACGAACGGCTCTCAGTCTTCACCTCTCGAGTCTGTACAGGAGTTGCAGCAATGAAACAAGCGATGAGACAAGACTAACTTAGTCTTGACTTTTTTTTTCTTTCCGCGATGAGACAAGCAGAGTTGTGTTCAGTACAGAGCACCATAGCAAACCATTTTGAAATGGAAAATGAAAATAAGTATTTCTCATTGGTTTCAGTCTTTTAAAATTAATTTGTTGCCTAATAAACCCAACCCTGGAGTGATGTGCAGCTCAGCCCTTTATCGATATAGAGGACCTGGATTAGCCTGGTCTCAGATCTGTTTGTGCTTTCAGGGCCATCTCCAGTGCTGTCAGTATTAAGCCAAATATAACAGGACAATGAATGACAAGTAGTTGGCATAATAGCACAAACAGACTGGCACTCCTCCCACAGACAGGCTTGGTCTGGATGCCACGGTGGGGCCAGCCCAGTCAGACATTCCATGGCTAGTTGAGAGACCAGGGTGTGCTGCTGTTCTCTGTGGGAGGAGGAAATGCTGAGAGCCAGGGCATGTGGAAATGCAGATCCTCCACCGTCCCCCCCCCCCCCCCCCCCCACACACACACCATCCTTTAAAAGAACCCCATTACATTATTCAGCAGAATGTCATGGGTCGCAATGGTAAAAGCTCTGAGGCTGGCTGACACCCAGAAAAGGGAGAGAAAAGAAGAGGAGGGGGAAGATGTAATGGGCTATGCTGCTACGAACTGAGGGATCTGTCACTTACTATTTAATCCCTTTCAGCTAAACTCTTTCTTTGGGGACATTTGGTGAATTTGTGTGAATGTGCGTTTGCACATTCCTACTCTGAGGCAGCGGCACAACATTCCTTCTCGATTTATTCAGCGTATTATACTCCATTTGTGGTGACACCATCTGTTTGTTGGTGACTCAGTGAGAGAAATGGGACCATGGCCATGGTGGTAAAGGAGAATTAGCAAGCAGATGATGCTATTAAACAACGTCTGTCTGGGAAAACTAATGCTACACAAAAACGACTAAATGTCCTCAGACTAGCACTCTGTGTGAACTCCATATGAATGAACGGATCTTGTCAATACCATACAGTACATATCTGTCATGGCCAGATTCCATGGCTGTTACTGTGTATCGGAGCAGAGATGCACCAAGAAGGTCTTGGATGTTACTGCCACCCCGCCTCTTCCCTCATCAAGCGGAGCCCCTTTCCCAGGAGAGCCACCCCCCACTCACATGCTCTGAATGATGAAATCAATCCTAGCCACTATGACACCAGCACAGCGCTGCATGCCTGTCTGCCTTTCCCCTTCTCGCTCTCTCTCCCACATCTCCCCCTCCCCTCCCCAGGGCCCGCAGTGGCGGAGAGGTCCTGCTGGGTTTGCGCGGCTGGCTTACACTGAGCATAGGGGGGGGTTTTCATGGCTACACCCCTCCCCTCCTCCCCTACCCCCCCAAACCAAAGCCTCCTTTCCCACTCAGGCTTGCACCACAATCAGTTCTGATTAAAACTGGGGAGGCTGTCTCTTTCTTTGGGGAGAGAACAGCTTAATCTGTGAGACTGGAATGGCTCATTTACATAGAGGAGTGGAGGAATGGAATGTGGCAGATAGATATATGCACACTGCTACAGATCGATGTAGCTAGCTGGGGTCCCATGGTTACAGGGCTGCTCTAGTCTTTTGCTCTACTGCTGTTGCAGGCAGCTCTGCTCTGCTGACATGGGCCTGCCTGCCTCTAGTTTGTTTACTGAAGACCAGAGGCAGTGCTACTGCTAACCCAACCGCTGCCCTCAGCAGAAATGGGAGCATGTAAAAACGAGCCTTGCTAAAGCCTGCCTGCGAATCCCTCTTCATTTACAGTGTGTATTCTGGAAACAGTAAAGAGCAGTAAGGGGTATTGTATGTTTGAAAAAGCTATCAGATAGTCCCTCAAAGGCTAACTAATTGAAAAAGATATGAGGCCAGGTCACAACAATTGTGAGGATGTGAGCATTGAATTGTACTGCCTTAATTCAATTTGAGAAAAAGTAGGGCCCAAAAAAAGGCTTATGTCGGGGTTTTTAGTTTCAGAATGATCATCCATTCAATTTAGGCTAATTAATACATGTAAATTCCAGTGCTGACTAAGCTCCAATTGTCCAACAGCCTAATTTAGCTGGTCTACTTTTATACAGGGTGGTGTGTGTGTGTGCGCTGGTGCAGCATATCCGGTTTCATGGTTGAGGCAAAGACGCTCATAGACACTGCAGCACTGCCCTCTATGCTGCATAGCTCTGTAGTAACCACAATGCATTTCATCACAACCATAGCATAGGGAGGCATGGAGAAAAACAGATTTCCAGTGGAGTGCCAGACGCCAAAACACATTCAACAGTAACTTAACAAAAAAAGCAAGAGACAAAAAAAATGGAGTTCAGTTTAGTCCATTAGGATCCCCATTAGCTGTTGCACATGCAGCAGCAACTCATTCTGGTGTCCACACAAACAATTAAATAATTCACAGAGTACAGAACAGTTCTAGAAAACAACATAACATATTACATTACATAAAGAGTCATATTATCAAGACACCATAAGACAAAAAAAAATAGTTCTTACACACTATTCATATATACTGTACATATTCATATTGTTCTCTATAATACACAGTTCAATTAGATATTTAGAAAGAGGAGAGGTGCTGTCAAAAATATATTGTAAGAGAGAGAATGAAAGAGAAGGGAGACAAGAGGAGACAAATGAAGAGCAAATCCATTGAAAGAGAGGACATATCCCCAATAACAATTACAGACTACAAAAGGGAAGCACGGCCGCAAGCTGCCCAGTGACACGAGCCTACCAGACGAGCTAAATTACTTCTATGCATATAATAAGGAGGTCAGAGACCTGGCTGTGTGGTGCCAGGACAACAACCTCACCCTCAACTTGATCAAGACAAAGGAGATGATTGTGGACTATAGGAAAAGGAGGACCTAGCACACACCCAATCTTATCGATGGAGCTGTAGTGGAGCAACAACCTAACATGGTCCAAACACCCCAAGACAGTCGTGAAGAAGGCACAACAAAGCCTATTCCCCCTCAGGAGACTGAAAAGATTTAGCATGGGTCCTAAGAACCTCAAAAGGTTGGGCATACGGCCCAGTACATCCCTGGGGCCAAGCTTCCTGCCATCCAGGACCTCCATACCAGACGGTGTCAGAGGAAGGCACTAAAAATTGTCGAAGACTTCAGCCACCCTAGTCTTAGACTGTTCTCTCTGCTACCGCACGGCAAGCTGTACCGGAGCACCAAGTCTAGGTCCAAGAGGCTTCTAAACAGCTTCAACCCCCAAGTCATAAGACTCCTGAACAGCTAATCAAATGGCTACCCAGACTATTTACATTCCCCCCCCACCACGTACATACCTCAATTACCTCGACTAACCAGTGTTCCCGCACATTGACTCTGTACCAGTAGCCCCTGTATATAGCCTCGCTACTGTTATTTTACTGCTGCTCTTTAATTATTTGTTCTTTTTTACTTATCTATTTTTTACTCTTATTTTTCTTAAAACTGCATTGTTGGTTAAGGGCTGGTAAGCATTTCACTGTAAGGTACCTGTTGTATACCCGTTGTATTCGGCGCATGTGACAAATAAAATTAGATTTGAATAACCTAACGGTGTCTAAAATCTAGCCACAGACAATGAAAACCACCCTTCTTTTTACACTGGACAACATAATGTGCCATTCTCCGGTAATTTCTCCCCTTTCTCCTGGAGAAGTATTCCACGACAGGTGGAACGGGGGTCACGCTGCTTGCTTAGTGAGTACCGCTTCCTCCTGATTCACACAGAGGCTCAAACCCAGGACCTGTGTTTTTCTAAAACACGTGACTGCCACCCATGACAATGTACCAACCGTTTGAGCTAGCTCCATCAGCGACATTTCAAGCTAGCTGTGGAGTGAACTTATGGTAGGTTCTTAACTCCGTTACACAGGCTGGTAACACAGGCGGTCCAGACAGCAAAAGGCAGCTTGCGCTCACCATCATTCAGTCACAGCTGGTCGAGGCCCCTCAGTCCAACACTTGATCGAAACCCTCCCCAATACGAGCCTCCTTAGTACCCTCCACCAAACCCTCCCTCCCACACATAAAGCCCTGATTGTTGCCTCTGCTGGCATCTCCTCTGTTCTGCCACATTCATGTCCTGACAGTATCCCTTTATATTTCCTGCCAGCACTTAAGTAGAGGAAGATTTTTTTATTCCTGCCTTCATGCTATGGCTCCTTTATGAGGAGATGCTGCCCGACTGCCACATTAATCAGCTGTCACTTTACTGAACGGACACAGAAGAGCAGAGGTACTGAGGACACGGACACACATCTTGCGTCCCAAATGGCACCCAATTCCTTTAATAGTGCACTATTCCACTATGGGCACTGGTTAAAAGTAGTGCACTATAAAAGGGAATATGGTGCCATTTGGGACACATTCACACGCAGCAGCAGTACATGCGTAGGAGAGACTATGACACCAGTCACTGCTCCACATCATCTATAGTTCCATACACTGGATCTCTCTCGCTATCCCCCATTCGGAACTGTTGCAGATCTATAAGCTGAATTTCTATATGAATTATGGGAAACCACACTGATGAATGAGTTTCACAATAAGCTACCATTTCTGACCATGAGAAGCTAAACTGAATCACTGTGTGTCTCTTCTTCAAATAGCCATTTTACAGGTTTCAGGGGATAAACATGGGGTGAACATCTTCCATTTGCCCAAAATAAAAGGTGTCATCTTATTTCTGCACAATGGAGGATGGAGTTTACAGGTTCTTGGTCTCTGAACCTCATTGTTCTCCAACTCATTTTTGGAGTGCTAGGTTTCTGAAATTCAAAACAGTCTAAGCTCCCACTAATCCCCAGTCATTCTGGCAGCGCAGCCCCTGTGATTGAGAGAGACAGAGACAGAGAGAGAGAGGCGCTCGCTCCACAATATAGTCATGAGCTTCCTTCCTGTGTATGCTAATGAAAAGCCCCTTTCAAAACGAATTTCTCTCCTGGTAATAGCATCAGTCCATTGTGTGAGAAAAGCCATCATAGAATGATTAGAAAAGTGGAATAAAGGAAGTCAGAGAGGTATAGGCTTCAGATGAAGGGGCTGACAAGTCAACAATATGACAACAAAAAAAACTAAGAGCTAGACTTTCTAGACCAGCAAGACCACTTTCAGTAGTCCAGCTTGACCAGTTTGATCAGCTTGGCTCAGCGGTTTTCCTATTTTATTTTGGAAGCATCTCTTGGAGTGTCTTTACTAGTTGATGTCCTTCAGGGTAAAGCAGAGATCAAGGTCCTACTCTCCAGAGGCCGGGGCCAGCAGGCCAACACTCTCAGACAGAACAGTAGGGTTCATTAGGACAGACCTTTCCCACAACCCCTCTTTCTACATGCACAGAGAAGATGTAGATGGTAGAGCAGAGCATTAAAACAGACTTCTGAAGGCCCCCTCTCATTTATACTTCTTTATGATGTCACCCAAACAAACAAACAAACAAATGAAAAGGTTATTTTCTCCTCGAACCATTTAATGATTTCCCTACCTAATTTCACACTTTCAAGCTCCAGTGAAACTGCCAAATAGGAGATGCAAGCGTAAAAGCAAGGAAGGCCACAGCCAAATCAACATCATTAAAATAAACAAAAATGCAATCTAATGGATAGCTGCTATATTCATTACTTCACAAAAGGTACATTTGTCACTTCATATTTAAATCAACATCAATGCTATGGTTCCCTGTATGGCACTGTTGTGGCAGTCTAGTTAGCTCTTTACCTGTCCATGGCAACCTCCCTGATCTCATGCAGGTTGGGACTGGGGAGGAGAACAGAGTCATTCCTAATTCATCTGTGGTGCAGTGTGGTGTCTGGGCGGACGTACAGACACACACCGCTCCACTGTTTAGCAACCCAGGATGGCACGGTAGGGATTAAAATTAAGCAGCTCTTATCCCTGAACATAATCAAGGCAGGACAGGTCCCAGCAGGGTTAATCCTCCATACAGCAGGGGCCAGGAGGAGGAGGGGAGGAACCTCTAGCGGTTTGGTCATTGTCTCAGGTCAGGCGGCAACATAAACACAACAGGAAACACTTCCCTTTCCTGTGTCAAAATCATCAAGCACCAAATGGAAGAAAATGTAATATACATGGAGGGACTACATCCATTTTAATTGTATGTTGCAACAATGAGCCCTAATGAATACAACCATGGGCACGGAGAGGTTGACTGTGCTAAAGGTGTGCTGCTGCAATTTCAATCCACTGACTAGCAGGTCATAGGGGATGTGTTTAATATCAATCCAGGCCGCTGCCTGAAGTTGACAGCTGCAGAGTTCATTTTAGCCTAAGTCCCCAGGTAAAGGTGGGAAGGCACAGTGACAGGCTGCACTACATAACACTGCTGATCTTTCCTGGTGAGAGACATTATCATCCTCAGATTGGGGAGGGGGTGGGGATCAGCCAGGGAATTGACATTCTCTTGTTGCACAGAGGGATTTCGGTACAATTGCTCTATGTTTATGCAGTGTCCATGGGTTGCACTATGGGGTAGGGTGGACAAGGGAGGTGGATTAACAGCCAGTCAACATGTCACAGTGTAATAGGCCCACTGGAATTCTGATAACGCATTACCACCCAGGTCCCTGCACAGAATAAAATTATGCTGTGAAATCTGGTTTAAAACCAATTTCTGGCCCAGAGGTAATCTTGGGTCTGACTGCAAAGACATGATTGAAAGCTTTTGAGGACATGCCATCAATATCACAAGGATACGGAAATACAAGAATAACACCAGATCAAATTAACAAGGCTGCTTTAGACTGAAGTTACTTTTTGTTAGTTTAAAATCCCAATACTAGACATATTGATGTTTGTTCTCTTTGTGTTTATTAACTAGAGGGAATTTGTCAAATAAAATACAAAATGACATTTTCACAAACAGCATCGATTTTCCCAAATATGAGGCTGAAAATGGGATCCTTAGTGACCAGGGTCAAGGACACCCGTTTAACATCCCATTCAAAAGACAGCACCCTACACAATCACTGCCCTGGAGAATAGAGATTGTTTTTAGACCAGAGGAAAGGGTACCTCCTACTGGCCCTCCAACACCACTTCCAGCAGCATCTGGTCTCCCAACAAGGGACTGACCAGGACCAACACTGCTTAGCTTCATAGCTTCAGAAGCAAGCCGGCAGTGGGATGCAGGGTGGTATGCTGCTATTTAACCCCAGACAGCTAACAATTAATAAAACCTTAACCCCTTACACTCATGGGAAATGGCCAAAATGGATAGGGCTAAATTGACATGTTTCTTACAGATGAAATATGAAAAGCATAACGATGGTAGAAATTAAAAGGGAACAGTTTAGAGATTATGGGAAAATTATTAGACTAAAAGGTGAGGACAACAGTTTCCCTGAAAAGACTGAATCCAAACATTATGCTGTTGATTTGATGTGCATTTTACATTCATTGTACTTTTCGCTGCATTTGTTGACAACAAAATCTGAAAATACTCTAGATACATTCAGTGACATGATAATTTAGGGTAGGTTCAGCAGAAGACAAAAACATGACAAAGGTTTGAGTGCTAGGTGTAACTGGTGTTTCCAAGTGGCCACACATACCTCTCCAAAGTGTACACAGTTCCTAAGTAATTGTCAATGCACTTTTATGACTCATATAAGTCTTAAATAATAAGGTGCTTTCTTAGATCTCCTAGCTGTGGCGTTGAGGAACTAGAGCAAGCACACTTGTAGTTGTTTTGTTTGGAACACAACCCTGCATCCCAGCCTTTACACAATAACTGTTGTTGTTTAAGAAATTCAAATACGGTCTATTATAAATTGCAATCTGGGTCAGGTGGGCGTAATTTCAAAGGCTGTTCTATTGCTAACATGACTAGCTAAGTTATAAAATACAATCTTACAGTGTTAGGCTTTCACAAGGCAATTCAGAGAAGTAGATCGTAATGAGTGTATTCAGTCATGAGTGCATTCAGACGTGGTCCGCGGCACATTTCCTTCATAATACAACAAACATATGCTCATTCTGTCCAAGACAAACCAGGGTATAACGCCATGTCATTGTGTAACTGTACATCAAACATAGTGATCATAAACATTGACACTGTATATGACATGAGTTTTATGATATGGAAATATGAAGTGCATATTTTGACTCACAGGTGTTTGGCTTTCTTGTATTACATCACAGCGGTATTTATTATTGTCCTCAAAATCTGTCATTCGGACTCCCAAGTGGCTCAGCGGTCTAAGGCACTGCATCTCAGTGCTAGGTGTCACTACAGACACTCTGGTTTGAATGCAGGCTGTATCACAACCAGCTGTGATTGGGAGTCCCATAGCGCACAATTGGCCGGTGTAGGCCGGCATAGTTAATAAGAATTTGTTCTTAACTGACCAGATAAACAAAAATACAAACATCTCATCTTTCAAAATACATAGTCTTCTTAATTTTCTTAATTCCTGGGACTGTGTTGGGGCTGGCCAGACAGACAAAGACCTAGAGAGTTATTTCCCTTGGCAGGAGGGAGAGGAGAGGCGATGGCCAGCGCCAGGGGTGGATGGAAGGAGCAAACCAAGCAAGCAGCACAGAGGGAAGAAACACAGCTCTGTCCCCCAGCCCAGCAGGTGTCAGCCAGAACCATAAAGAGTCATTCACTCTTGACCTGGCCTGCCTCTCTCACTACACAGGAAGTCAGTGTAGCACACAGTACTGAGTGCACTGACTAATACAGTTTAATCTCCCCAATAAGATACTATGATCAATCCATCAAACTACTGAGACAGCCAAGTGTGATGTTAGTTTATTTATTGATGAAAATGTTCATGCAAGTTGAGGGAATTTAATGTCAACATGATTTCTCTGGAAGGTATCAGCTTGACTGATCTGTGCAATATTATCATCAGAGTAGATGAGCTGCTAGATTAGACTTGTTCTCCCACTGTCATAGCATTAGGTGACTTTTCTTCTAATCATGTTTTACAGATGAATGTCTTGAGGGGCAGTCCCCTTATAACATCAAGTGCTAAAACATACTCACTAGTCTTGTTGCAGGAGGCATTCCATTGTACTGCACAAATCGTTTCCATTTCACTGATTCTAATAGCTAATAAAAATATCCACAATGAATCCTCTCAAACATAGTCTCTGTTTGGCATGACATGTATTACAATACTGCACTTAACATTAAGCAATAACCACAGAAGCATACAAAATTATGATGCAGAGTTAACGCGACTAGTCTACATTTGCTGCATACTTGAACACACATACATGTCAGAGTAGGATTCATATAAGCTATTCACCACAGCATCCACAATCATAGAATATAACGCTGTACAAGTACAACTTAGGCTAAATAAATTGAGAGACCACAAATTGAACACAAATCTTGCATAAAACAAATCATAATCCACTAATTTGAACAAGGGCCAATCTCTTTTTCAAAGAGCACATACTGGTTGGAGTTGGCACTTATGGTTCAGTCTCTCTGTTAGTCCACTCTAATCAATTCTACAACCTCAATTGAAGGAAAGAGAAAGCCTGACATTCTTCATACACTTAATTAACATGTGAAATCAGGTCCTGACTGATTAACATTCCACAGTTCATTGTTCTAGAAGATGAAATAAACTAGAATGAATGGTCAAGGCCAAGTCTGTAGACTGCCTAGAGGAGACAAAGAAAGCATGTGAACACCATAGAAGTTTGTGTAAATTTCACACACAAGTGATACTTTGATTTTGGAAAATCCTATACATTTGAGCAATTTTTCAAAACCGGTTGCTTACAGGTCAATCTTGATGCAAGTCCAAAAACTGAAGCTGTAGTTCCAACCAATCAATTGTGTCAAGTGAAATGCATCTGCGACATGTTGTAGAGAAAAATAACTATTTCTTATATATTATGTTCATTCCTATCCACATCTACCTTGACACGTTCCATTAAAACTACATCACTGATGAACGATTACGTGTCTGTCTGTTGTCGGCCACGGTCTCTGTCATGCTGGTTGCATTATCTAGTCTAACATGCATAATACTGAACACTGCTTTTCTCAGAACTCATTTCCCACTCAACATTCACTGCTGTACTTTAACCTAGCTTCCATATAGTGTATAACAACAACTACAATAATAATGCTAGTTTCAAAGTTTATTCGCCATGTGCACAGGATACAATAGGTGTAAAAAAGTACAGTAAAATTCTTACTTGAGAACTCTTTCCCAACAATGCAGTGATGACAATAAATAAAACACCAAAAGACTCGAAGTCAAATGTTTGTTCCCACTGAACAGCATAAAGCCTAAAGAAATCCAAATAAGCTATATTCAGGGAGTCAGGGAAGTTACAATGGACGGCTGCAATAATGGAGTACATATTCACAAAATCACCTTGTCAAAGTGAAATATAATTGTCCTATGGTAGATCTATGTAGCCTCATAGCCTGGTTCCTCTCTAGATTTCTTCCTAGGTTCCAGCATTTCTAGAGAGTTTTTCCTAGCCACCGTGCTTCTACACCTGCATTGCTTGCTGTTTGGGGGTTTAGACTGGGTTTCTGTACAGTACTTTGTGGTTTTTTTTACCTTTATTTTACTAGGCAAGTCAGTTAAGAACAAATTCTTATTTTCAATGACGGCCTAGGAACAGTGGGTTAACTGCCTGTTCAGGGGCAGAACGACAGATTTGTACCTTGTCAGCTCGGGGATTCGAACTTGCATCAGCTGATGTAAGAAGGGCTTTGTAAATACATTTGATTGATTGATATGTGGGATGAAAAATCTTTGGGTCGAAAATGGCAGCAGTCAGTTCTGTGTTTTCTACTCAGTTGAATACTGACAGATTCCTGGACAGGGCCTAGGCATTGTGTTGTCAGATCTAGCAGACGTAGGAACCATTGTGGCCAAGGCCCTAGGATATCATATGGAGCATTTTCGGTGCCAACATAAATTGTATTTGACTTCCATAATTTAGAATTTGTATTAGGATATTGAATTTGAATGTAATATTTTTAATTTGTAATGCACAAATTGAATAATTGAATGCATACATTAAACTTGTATTTCATGATTTGGAACTGAATTGAATGAATATTCAGTTTTAAAATGCAATTTAAAATGTAATTGAATATTCAAATTCTATATTTATATATTGAGTTTCAATATGGTAGATATTACATTTTTCTGTGTATCAAGTTTACAAACTATAATGTCAAGCTTATCAAAGTTTAATATATTATAACTTCTCAGATGCATTCAGATTGACTTATCAAATTCAGTTCCAAAACCAGAGACAACATCCTGGTACTTTGCCAGCCAGGAAAGGTAAAGGTTGAGGAGAACAGATGCTCTCTGTGGTAAAACAAAGCTTCTGGCATTTTTTGAAGCCAATGTGGGTTGTTGAATGTATTTTCTTCCTATGAATTTGGCTCTAGCGTTTGTACCATTTTGGCTATAAGATATTACCCCATTCCTGAAAGCTAAGACCATCTTCTGTATACCACCCATACCTTGTCACAACACAACTGACTGGCTGAAAATATTAAGGAAAGAAATTCCACAAATTAACATGGCACACCTGTTAATTGAAATGCATTCCAGGTGGCTGCCTCATGAAGCTGGTTGAGAGAATGCAAAGTGTGCAAAGCTGTCATTAAGGCAGAGGGTGGCTACTTTGAAGAATCTCAAATAAGATATTTTGATTACTACATGTGTTATTTCATAGTTTTGAAATCGTCACTATTCTACAATGTAGAAAATAGTATAAAATTAAGAAAAACCCTGGATTGAGTAGGTGTCCAAACTTTTATTCAGACCCCTTGACTTTTTCCCAATTGTGTTCCTTTACAGACTTATTCTAAAATGGATCAAATTATTTGGCTTCCTCATCAATCTACACAAAGCGAAAACAGGTTGTCACCTCATTTTCAAATTCAAAATTATGGAATTAAAATCTCTGTTGGCACTGAAATCACTGCATAATATTGTCACTCAAATCTAGAAGTATGGCAAACAAACACATTAATCAATTAGCTGATGGGGCCTGAGGGCCACAGTGGCCTTTCAGATAAATGATTAGTGTAGCACATGCTTATCTATAAAATAAATAGGCGGCACTCAAAAAGGAAAACACTTGAACCAATAACATCCATGGTTGGTTGCATATGATTCCTGTACTTTAGGTGCTTGATTTAGAGTACCCGCACCTTAAAATGTTCTACTGCACCTCTTATAGAATATTAGCTAAAAAGTATTGTGAAGCTCCTGCACCTAAATAGAAAACAGTACCAGCACAGAAAATGAGTAACGCCACCTACTTCAGTCCAAGTCAAGCATAGTACTTTCAATGTGAAGAACTTGCAACACACAAATACAAACAGACAAATACAAACAGAAAATAAGTTACTTCCATGCAGTCTGAGTAGTACTATTGCACATATATCAATCTAAATGAAGATTTCCTACATTTTAACGTAGAATAAAAACTGCCAACTAGGCAGAAGCTGTGGCAGCAGCTCTCCAGCGCATGACCTTGTGACTGACTGCAACAGCTATTTATATTCATTCATACATGTCAATCCCATCCAACCAAATCTATTTTCGCAGGTTGGCATTTATTGGGATGACTCAGCTCTGCAGAGTGGTCACTACCTGGCAGTCACAAAGTCATTCAATCTTATTTTTAACAAAGTCAACTAAATTTAACACATCAAAATGACCCTATGGCGATACGTACAAATTTCATTATATTGGGCCTATCAGAGTAGGAACATAATTTGTATTTTATTTAACTAGGCTAAGTTTGTAAAAAATAATTTGTTCTTAACTATGACGGCAAGTGGGTTAACTGCCTTGTTCAGGGGTAGAACAACAGAGTTTTACCTTGTCAGCTAAGGGATTCGAGTCAACAACCTTTCGGTTACTGGCCCAACGTTCTAACCTACCTGCCGCCCCAACACATAAAGGGTGTTCAGGCTTCAAGAGGAAAACCACATAAGACGGAAGGTACCCGTCATCCAAATCATTCCAGCAGCAACTCGCAAATGCCCCCTTTTCCAAACTGGGTATATTACAAGGTGAGAATCCGGAAGGCAAAACAAAAGCTATAGCACATCTAGACAACCATGTCATTCACTCAGCATCAGGGAAAAACAGAGGAAAATGATTGCTGTGGCGTGACCTGTCAAAAAGAACATCTTTACAGTCATTTTTTACATCTTGGAAATAAACACATTCTAATGTATTCACCACATTTGTTACTATACAGAATATTTAACTGTATTCTGCATTGCCTGGGGTTTACATTTAAAGATCATAATTATTTTTGAAGTATGGCAAAGATGCTGCAGGTAGGTAGCCTATTGTAGGTGCCCCGTGCAGACAGAGGCAGTTCCCTTTGACACAATCGATGACCATTTGTGTGCTCTTAGATCTGCAGAATCAGGAGGCAGTGCACGACATATCCATTGTTGTATATATTCAGCAAACACACGACATGGGTTTGGAATTTTCATATTATGAAACAGAACTATAATGTAAGAGGACAAAAACAATCCAATCATATTCTACAATCTATGTGGCGACTCTATTGCAATTGATATATGTCGTTACGCATAACATGGCATGAGATACGCAATCTACAATTGATAATAGGCTGGAATGATTATTTCATCGAATGCAATTTCGTTTAATTAAAATATTATTTTTACCAGTCTATAATTGAGTTCCATAAATGAACAACAACTCCGCGTAAAATCCCCACAGCAGTCCCCCACTGGCTCACACATCCTTCAATCTCCATGACAATCGCAAAGCATTGTATCGTGTACGACTACGTAGGAATAATAGATTATGTTTGTTCGGCTGCTAAAATGAAAACGATAATCTTGAATCAAATTTCGACGTTTTATATATATAACCAGGAACATTATAGCACATTTCTTACCTTCTACTCCACCCTTCCCACTGGAGTTTAGGGATAGTACGTACGCGCACGCAGGAGTGTAAACTTGGCGATGCAATCACCAGATGGTTCCTTGCGCTGGTTAAATAAATCGCCTCACACTCCTAGCCTATTCTTCTTAGTTTATGAATTGCACCTCAAAAACGTGACCAAACCCGAATAATGATTTCTCCTCTTTTCAATGTTTTTGTTGCAAACGACAGCGCTACTGTTATTCTCGAACAGTGCCGGAGAATAGCAGTGTAGTCCGTGATTGGCTTAGCCAATGTTTTATTTGCTCATTTATATGGAGGGTTAAGAGGGGACAAATCAAATGTAATCTGTGTTGAAATTATTCCTTACTTTAAAAAGTCCATGATTCATTCAATGTAAAATCAAAGAAAGTTATTTTTAACTAGGCTATTTATAGTCTAAGTCTGTCCCATCTCCAAAAACAAAACAAAAATCACCGTGAGGTCGCAAATTCTTCAATAGCGTCAAATACACATTGACAGCAAATGTTTGTAAAAAAATAAATAAAAAGCCTGTCACTGACCCAAATCTGTGGCCCCAACTGACGGTTTCAAACTCCTCTCGTACACAAACAACGCTAGTGCAACAAAACTGTCAGAGACCCACCCCTATCGCGGAGCGTTCGAGGAAATATTTATTTTGATTGGGTGAACCTACTTTCAATTAAAGCAGAGACATAATATCTCTTACTTGATTGGATTAAAAGCTGTCAATCTTTGCATACGACGTACAATTTGCAATCTACTTTGAAACAAATGAACTCACCTGCACATGATCGAATATATCATTTGTAATGTTATCCTTAAATATAAACGCAACATGTGAAGTGTTGGTCCCATGTTTCATGAGCTGAAATAAAACACATTTTCAATAGGCTTTTCAAATTCCGTGCACATATTTTTTACATCCCTGTTGATGAGCATTTGTCATTTGCCAAGGAAATCCAGCCACCTGATATCAAGAAGCTAATTTAACAGCAGTCATTACACAGGTGCACCTCGTGCTGGTGACAATAAAAGTCCACTCTCAAATACACTACGTGACCAAACGTATGTGGACACCTGCTTGTTGAACATCTCATTCCAAAAATCATGGGCATTAATAGGGAGTTGGTCCCCCCTTTGCTGCTATAACAGCCTCCACTCTTCTGGGAAGGCTTTCCACTAGATGTTGGAACATTGCTGCAGGGACTTGCTTCCATACAGCCACAAGAGCATTAGTGAGGTCAGGCACGGATGTTGGGCGATTAGGCCTGGCTCACAGTTTGCGTTCCAATTCATCCCAAATGTGTTTGATGGGGTTGAGGTCAGGGCTCTGTGCAGGCCATTCAAGTTCGTCCACAACAATCTTGACAAACCATTTCTGTATAGACCTGACTTTATGCACAGGTGCATTGTCATGCTCAAACAGGAAAGGGCCTTTCCCAAACTGTTGCAACAAAGTTGGAAGCACGGAATCATCTAGAATGTCATTGTATGCTGTAGCATTAAGAGTTCCCTTCACTGGAATTAAGGGGCCTAGCCCGAACCATGAAAAACAGGGGTCCAATGGTGGCGAGCTTTACAATACCCCAGCTGACGCTTGGAATTGCTTATGGTGATCTTAGGCTTGTGTGCAGTTGCTCGGCCACGGCCATTTCGTGAAGCTTCCGATGAACAGTTCTTGTGCTGACGTTGCTTCCAGTTTGGAACTCGGTGAGTGTCGCAACCGTGTACAGACAACAAAAATACACACTACATGCTTCAACCACTTGGCAGTACCGCTCTGTGAACTTGTGTGGCCTACCACTTCGCAGCTGAGTCGTTGTTGCTTCTAGACGTTTCCACTTCACAATAATAGCACTTAGTTGGGGGCAGCTCTAGCAGGGCAGAAATTTGATTAACTGACTTGTAAATGTGTCATCCTAAGACGGTTTGACAGTTTGTGCAGAAAATCTAAGAAGATTTGATGAATATTATGGAAAAAATTATACTGTATCATAACATCAATTCTGCTTTTCATTGCTGACCAGCAGATGTCACTAATGTGCATTGTTAAAAGCTCCAACTAATTTAACCGTTTTTCGACACAATTTGGTGAACGCCCCATACGCGTCAGAAAGCCTTGGCTTCCCATCACAAGTTTCAATGAACTGCTTGGTTCCCTAAAGGCTCTCCAAACACATGGGATCTTCTCGGTAGCCTTAGTCAATCAACCATGCGCCAAAAATGCATTCTCAAACCGCTTGTCCCCAAAGCAGCACAGACCAGCCATCATCTTCCAGACAACGCTCTCAAACGCTGATAGGGTTTAAGAAGGGGCGGTTTTATACCTTTTACATGTTTCGCACTACTTTTGGTTCCACAGGAAACAGTGACCAAAACTTTCGTTCCTAACCAGTCACGCTTGCATTACCAAAACATACATAGAGCAACTCATTGAAATGCTCTATCAACTAACTTAAATGATTACATTTACATAAACTGTCAAACGTAGCTAACAGTGAAAGGAGAAATCTGAAAAATATCCATAACCTTCACTCAGGGTTTGTATCGGCCAATCATAGTGTATGTTGCTAGACGGTTACGATTACGCCTATGTTTTGTTAGGGTGCACGCGATTTACGCCTGGGATATTCTGGAACCATCAACGGAGTGAGCGCAGTTCACATTCGTGTAATGAAATTGACCTGAAAGTCACGGTCTAGCCTGCCCGCAAGATAAATCAAATGCACACACTACGACGAAGGGTTTGTTTTGTTTTGTTGTAATGTTAGTCAACCGAATGAATGGATCTTAAGCAGCAAGTGGAATAGTGAGTACTTTTCCCAATGTAACGCTAGCTAGGTAACCAGGCAGAGGAATGATAAAATATTCTTACTTATTTTGTAATGTGTCACAAAACAGACCGGTAGCAAAGTGTTGTCACTTGCCTGTTTTGTCGTTGTTCGTGTGACATCTAGCTAAGGTTAGCTAGCTAACGTAATAGTTTGCTAAGTAACTGCAATCTATGCTCGTTCAAAGTTGCTGACTATAAAGCTAGCTAGCTGGCTATAATATGCATTTTGTTGTCCTGGTTATCATAAATCGTATTTTTGTTCACCATTGCTATAGCTAGCTAACTAACGTTAGATCTCTAATAATTGTAACGAATGTTGTTTGCTGGTAGTTGTTAAAGGGGGCTAGAAACTAGAAAGGAGAACTCACCAACAAGCTGTCTGCTCTGCTCCTCTCTGTCACTTCATAAAAAATACCCTTTATTAGTTGAACCAGGTGTGTTGTTGTAGTGCTGGTTTGGAACAAACGCCTGCACACTTTAGTTATGTGGTCACCAGGTACTGACCTCTTTTGTAATGTCATTTAAGAATCAGCTGATGGCTCACATTTTTTTCCCCTAATCATTTGGCCTAACCTAATCACTTCTCTATCAGGCTACATACAGTAAGGTGTGAGGGCACACGAGGGTTTGTCAACAGTATTGCTGTCCTGTATTGAATAGGTATTTCAATCAGGATTAGGCTACCACTTGGATAAGGTAAGGGGCTTGGTACAGCTGTGGCTACCTGTACAGTCCTGTAGGATTTATGTGGTTTGTCTCCTTTGTAAATTGAACCTAGGCCATGCTATAGTGTGCTATAGTCCTTTACTCACTTGACTATCATTTATTCTAGCCCTTGCCAACATGTCCAAGCATTGAAAGTTACTGTTCCCAGTGTGAGAGAGCATCCCCAACCACTAACACCCCCATGTGTATCATCTTCTTCAAGTTTGACCCTCGACCTGCATCCAAAAATGCCTACAGGTAAGGCCTCTCCTCCCTCTGTGTACCTTTACCACACTTTTCATATAGACTAGCCTGGACAGCTCTCATTTTATGTCAACTGGAGGCCTATATTCAGATGATGGTTTAAAAAGATGCACACTTCCAGATGTTGAGCAAATCTGAATCTTAAAGGAATCAAAGCGTCATTGCGTTTGACGCAGGGGACATTCTTCTCATCTTCTGATACATACTGAACAAAAATATAAACTTAACATGTAAAGTGTTGGTCCCATGTTTCATGAACTAAAATAAAAGTTCCCAGAAAATTTTCTTACACCCAAAAAGCTTATTTCCCCAAAATTTGGTGCACAAACGTGTTTACATTCCTGTTAGTGAGCATTTCTCCTTTGCCAAGATAATCCATCCACCTGACAAGTGTGGCATATCAAGAAGCTGATAAAACAGCATAATTATTACACATGTGCACCTTGTGCTGGGGACAATAAAAGACCACTCTAAAATGTGCAGTTTTGTCACACAACACAATGCCACAGATTTCTCAAGTTTTGAGGGAGAGTGCAATTGGTATGCTGTCTGCAGGAATGTCCAACAGAGCTGTTGCCAGATAATTGAATGTTAATTTCTCTACCATAAGTCACCTCCAACGTTGTTCAAGAGAATTTGGCAGTACAATCGGCCTCAAAACCGCAGATCACATGAATGGCATTGTGTGGGCGAACGGTTTGCTGATGTCAACAGAGTGCCCCATGGTGGGGTTATGGTATGGGCAGGCATAAGCTATGGACAACGAACACAATTACATTTTATTGATGGGAATTTAAATGCACAGAAATACCGTGATGAGACCCATATATATATATATTTTTAATAAAAAATAAATAAAAGGTTTTTGTTATCTGTGACCAACAGATGCATATCGAAATTCCCAGTCATGTGAATTCCAAACATTAGGGCACAATTAATTTGTTTCAATTGACTGATTTCCTCATATGAACTCTAACTTGTTGCGTTTTACATTTTTTGTTCAGTATAATTGTGAATAAAAAATTCCCTTTGTCCTTCAACGATGCGTTAGGCTAGTGCTGAAGTGTAGCAACTCTAATCTAATTAAGCACCCAAAGCAGTGATAAGAACCTGAGGTAACCTGTGGTGCTGTCTCTCACTGTAAGTATGGAAAGCTAGGCAGCATTCAAACTGAATTGCTCTGTTTCACTTCCCGATTTCAATGAAACTGAACATTTCAGTTTGGTTCCAGGCTAATTCAAAGCCTCCCAAACAAAGCACAGTGAAACACCATGTACCATCCACTAACCTTTCCTACAGTCACTGCTGGTTTCTCTCAGTGAAGGTCCTTTGTGGGCAGACGCCAGTGGTAGAGGAGCAGTCAATGCAATTTAAAGCCCTGCTTGTAATAATCCCCTGGGCTCTGTGGAACTCTCTCTCTACCTGGCCAGGATCTATCTCTGCCTTTGCCTCTGGGAGATTACACTAGCCTAAGGCGATCAGTGGATGTGTGTGGGCAATGACTCACTCTGGACCCATGGGATATGTGTAACCTGTAGGCCTAGCTAGCATCCTCACCGTGGTTGAATTTAATGCATGTAGGCCTACATTATCAGTGAGCGGAATGGCAAAATAACTACAAGAATGTTAAGTAAATCTCTTGTGTAAGTGGTTTTTCACCATACACCCAATTCCGCCAACATCCCTGCCTGCCAACAATGTTGTGTTCTGAATTCCCATTATGCCTCACCATCAAATTATTAGTACTTTCCTTTGCAATACAGCATGAATGGAATGTATCTTGTCAAAATATTAGCCTTCCCAGTGACCTTGTCTCAAACATAGTATTTATTTTGTAAGGAATAAGTGACAAATTATAGAATTCTCTAAAATGGCACACTCTCCGCATAGCTGGGCCCTGTTAATTGTCTTGTTTCTCTCCTAGTGATTCCCACAGTCTCCAATAAAGCATGGATGCTCTGCTCTCTCTCCTGTGTAAAATCATTAGTGTTTGCTTTGTTTCTGGGCCAGTGTCATCGACTCTTGGGGAACAAGTGTCACTGCAACCAGCTTTTGCATCATGAGTCTTTGATGTACAGAGGTTGACACAATTAGGTCAATTTGCTTTATTTGTTCTTTAAGAAATCCACCTGCCTCTGAACAAGGTTAATGGGATTGGTAACCGCTGGCAAGATACAATTATTGCGGAGGTCATCATAGTTCAGTGGCCTAATCTCTCTTCTGTAACTGTGCACCACGAATAAATGCCTCTCAGTGAAACTATTTAATCCTCATCATTTGACCTGTGACACCGGCATGACAACCAATACGTCTCAGGTAGTTGGCTTCGAAAAGGGACGTGTGTGAAAAAACAAACATGCGTGTTCTGTGTGTCTAATTGATAATGAGCGATGATGAGTAATGGCGATGCACCAAATGTTTTATTTATTTTTTATTTCAACTTTATTTAACCAGGTAGGCCAGTTGAGAACAAGTTCTCATTTACAACTGTGACCTGGCCAAGATAAAGCAAAGCAGTGTGACACAAACAACAACACAGAGTTACACATGGAAAAAACAAACATACAGTCAATAATACAATAGTGCATATCATTATCTGGGAACAGTGTGTACCAGCAGAATTTTGAACAGAGGATGCAATTATAAATTGTAGACTACATGGAATATTCTAGGTTGACCATTTTACTTGACTGTTTGTGCAATACCTGACTGGATATTGCTGTTAGGCCTATCTCAGGTTAGATACGGTTACAACTATATGTTATATTATAGGCCCACACATTTTGTATATACAAATTGAGCCCACATGTCTCGTAGAGCCAGCACAAGAAGTTAGTGTGGGTAGAAATGGCCTACAGTTTTTAACAGCCCAGCAACATTCAATATAAGCTACTTCTATAAACTACAGAATGTTTACTTTGATACCAGGTTTAGTGTCACTACTGTAAACCAAAACAATATCACAGCATGGAATTTTTTTTGTCAAAATGTTTTCGCTCTTATTCACACTTTTTAATAGAACATCCAATTTTGTTGTTCACAACTATGCTTAAACCACATAAGAAGACCACTTTTGAGGTCTGGGAAAAATCTAAGTAATTTAGATTTTTGTTGTTGTGTGTAGTTACCCTTTAGTTCAAGAGTGCGTACAAACTCAAATCACTCACAAAGGACCCACAGGTCCCACTGTGCAATTCCACTTCTCGCCCAAATCCACATCTATGGCAGCTTCTGCTGCCTCAGCACACTAATATAGGGCAGCAAAAAGGGGAGGGAAAAACCTCACCATCGTGTGTGTATGTGTGTGTGTGTGTGTGCGTGCGTACAAGGCTAGCGGGTGATTCATGGGACAATAGCTGAACAGTAATGTGAAGTCACTAAGTCATGCACTGTTGCCTTGCTAAATAAGTGACAGTTGTGCAGTGGTAGTAAAAAGTCACCAGAAATGAATGTCAAATGCAGCATTAGCAACAACAGTGATTAAGTCTGTTAGTGTGGTGAGTGGCAAATTAAGTCCCATTTGTAATTGGATAACTACTGAAAATGGCAGTAAGTTGTAGTGGTGCTAGCTCAACATAGGCCTAGGTTTCACTTAAAGCACTAGACTGCACTAGGTTATTTAATTTCACGTTTTGGATTGTTTATATTCCTTTCTCCTATGTGTGCTGTGTGACCCCCCCCCCCCAATCTTTCGTATCTTTCTCTCTATTGGAGATGCTCTGGTTGAAGGCTTGCTGGCAGGCTCCACCACCTCAACAGAAACAGGGAGACTGCAGCATAGCCAGGGGATTAATACACCAGATGTCACTGGCATCGGGAATCAATTCAAGGCTATACGCCAATTCATGCTCTTAATGAGCTACTGTTGGTCCAGTCTCTGGACCTAGTCTCTACTGCCGGATACTTTTAAGGGTCACACACAGCACACCGAATATGGATCTCCCGTTCGTCTACCGATTGTTCAGTGCACTGTTGACTGCTGACATTTTTGTGCAATTCTACATGTTTTCACTTGGTTCGCAAGTACCCTTGGCAGGCAAAGGCTATTGGTGTGTTCAAGCCCTTATTCCGTATCCAGCCATCCACTGCACTGGATCAATCTAATACAGCATCTCCCGCTGGCCGTAGCCTCAGCCCGCTGGCCGTAGCCTCAGCCTCTTGCTGACATGGTCCTTTTAGACCTCTGAAGGTAGAGACTTTTTGTCGCTGATGCAATATGGATTTGATGTGACGTTTGCAGTGGTGTGGGGCCTGGAAAATCCCATCTCTTAGTGATCCATGTACACTGCAGCAGTCCAAGGTGGGTGGAGAAAGTCAGCAGGGGTTGTAATGTTATTGCGGTAAGGTAATCGAGGTACATGGAGAGGTATGGGCAGCATCCCAAATGACACTATATTCCCTATGTTGTGCACTACTTCTGACCATAGTCTTATGTGCCCTGGTCTAAAGTAGTGCACTATGTAGGGAATAAGGTTCCATTTGGGACGCATCCATGGTGTTGGATAGTGACAGCACAGCAGCTTTCTTCTGCTGCTGCAGCTGATGGGGAACTCGGGTGCGGAACTTTACTGTGTCCTAAGGGGGGGAATAGTGCACACCCAGACAATCAGGAAACATGCAACCTCAGTCAGGAGCTCAGTTAGGTCTGCTACGCAGCACGGCATGGCATTTCTCTCTCACACTTATTCACTCGTGTGCAGAATGCAGCCTGGCAAAAGAGCACACAGGCTGCTTCCCAAATGGAACCCTATTCCCTTCATAATGCATCACTTTTATATGGGCCCTGGTCAAAAGTAGTGCACTATATAGGAAATATGGGTGCCATTAGGGCCACAGACACACAGTCCCAGGGCTCAGTCTCTTCGATTAAGGACATGAGACCTGGAGAATATCAATATATCAAGATGGATAACACCACAAGGTTATTGTGTTAAAGAACATTACCTTAAGTGGTCTACCATGGTCTCCCTCGTAACTCTATTTCTTTCTCTTTTCACCTCAGGCTAATTTTGGCTGCAAACAGAGATGAGTTTTACAACAGGCCAACCAAAGCTGCAGACTTTTGGGTGAGCAACAGCGAAATCCTCAGCGGTAAGTATTTGCACTTGATGTTGCCGTGACAGAAAAACATTGGTGACAGAAATCGTTCTGGAGAGGACCCCTCTGTTTACCCTTTTTTTTCTCTCTCTCTGAGAACCTTTATTTCACCACAACCCATTTCAGCTCAGCTGGAATGACTTCATGAGCCAGATACTGGATCCCATGTCAACAAACCAATTCTGAGAGGAATTTAATGCACTGAATGTCCCAATGAATCATTCCATTCTTTATTAAGATCATAGCCCTACTATGGCAAATTGACTGGGAAAACAAATACATCTCCTTGAGTTAAAACTGTTTAAATAAACAAACAGGGTGGAAGACTAAGAAGTATAATTAGAATGAGGGTCCTGTCATGGAGCATGGGCATTGCTTCTTCTGTTTGAGTGATTATTTTCATTTCCTCTCAACAGACTAGTATTTTCACATTTCTGAGTGAAATATTTAATTTGTCATAACAGGCTATGAGTTTATTCCTCTAGAAATCTAGCGTGGCAGAGTAATTGAGGTTTGCGAGGGATTAGGGTATAGGATTGGTTTGGAAATTAGGGCCTAAGGGTCAGGTTTTATGTTGGCTTGGGATTGAGTCCTCAAAATGGGACGGTGGTAGGGCTCTGATCTGGTGTGGAGGGACGGCAGTAGTGCACTGATCTGTTGTGGAGAGACGGTGGTAGTGCTCTGATCTGGTGTGGGGGGATGGCGTTAGGGCTCTGATGTGGAGGGACGGTGGTAGGGCTCTGGTCTGGTGTGGAGGGACGGCGGTAGTGCTCTGATCTGGTGTGGAGGGACATCGATAGTGCTCTGATCAAGTGTGGAGGGATGGTGGTAGGGTTCTGATCTGGTGTGGATGGACGGCGGTAGTAATTTGATCTGGTGTGGATGGACGGCGGTAGTAATTTGATCTGGTGTGGAGGGACGGCGGTAGGGCTATGATCGATCTGGTGTGGAGGGATGGCGGTAGGGCTATGATCTGGTGTGTAGGGAAGGCGGTAGGGCTATGATCTGGTGTGGAGGGACGGCGGTAGGGCTATGATCTGGTGTGGAGGGACGGCGGTAGGGCTATGATCTGGTGTGGAGGGATGGCGGTAGGGCTATGATCTGGTGTGGAAGGATGGCGGTAGGGCTATGATCGATCTGGTGTGGAGGGATGGCAGTAGGGCTATGATCGATCTGGTGTGGAGGGATGGCGGTAGGGCTATGATCGATCTGGTGTGGAGGGAAGGCGGTAGGGCTATGATCTGGTGTGGAGGGAAGGCGGTAGGGCTATGATCTGGTGTGGAGAGACGGCGGTAGGGCTATGATCTGGTGTGGAGGGATGGCGGTAGGGCTATGATCTGGTGTGGAGGGAAGGCGGTAGGGCTATGATCTGGTGTGGAGGGAAGGCGGTAGGGCTATGATCTGGTGTGGAGGGAAGGCGGTAGGGCTATGATCTGGTGTGGAGGGATGGCGGTAGGGCTATGATCTGGTGTGGAGGGATGGCGGTAGGGCTATGATCTGGTGTGGAGGGATGGCGGTAGTGCTATGATCTGGTGTGGAGGGATGGCGGTAGTGCTATGATCTGGTGTGGAGGGATGGCGGTAGGGCTATGATCTGGTGTGGAGGGAAGGCGGTAGGGCTATGATCTGGTGTGGAGGGATGGAGGTAGGGCTATGATCTGGTGTGGAGGGATGGCGGTAGGGCTATGATCTGGTGTGGAGGGATGGCGGTAGGGCTATGATCTGGTGTGGAGGGATGGCGGTAGTGCTATGATCTGGTGTGGAGGGATGGCGGTAGTGCTATGATCTGGTGTGGAGGGATGGCGGTAGGGCTATGATCTGGTGTGGAGGGAAGGCGGTAGGGCTATGATCTGGTGTGGAGGGATGGAGGTAGGGCTATGATCTGGTGTGGAGGGATGGCGGTAGGGCTATGATCTGGTGTGGAGGGATGGCGGTAGGGCTATGATCTGGTGTGGAGGGAAGGCAGTAGTATAAAAATCTATGTACAGTTTGTGCAAATGTAGAAGAGTAGGGAGGTAAGGCAATAAATAGGCCATAGAGCGAAATGATTACAATTTAGCATTAACACTGGAGTGATAGATGTGCAGATGATGATGTGCAAGTAGAGATACTGGGGTGCAAAAGAGCAAGAGGATAAATAACAAAATGGGGATGAGGTAGTTGGGTGTGCTATTTACAGATTTGCTGTGTACAGGTACACTGATCGGTAAGCTGCTCTGACAGCTGATGCTTAAAGTTAGAGAGGAAGATATAAGACTCCAGCTTCAGTGATTTTTGCAATTCATTCCAGTCATTGGCAGCAGAGAACTGTAAGGAAAGGTGGCCAAAGGAAGTGTTGGCTTTGGGGATGACCAGTGAAATATACCTGCTAGAGCGCGTGCTACGGGTGGGTGTTGCTATGATGACCAGTGAGCTGAGATAAGGCGGAGCTTTACCTAGCAAAGACTTGTAGATGACCTGGAGCCAGTGGGTTTGGCAAGGAATATGTAGTGAGGGCCAGCCAACGAGAGCATACAGGTCGCAGTGGTGGGTAGTATATGGGGCTTTGGTGACAAAATGGATGGCACTGTGATAGACTACATCCAATTTGCTGAGTAGAGTGTTGGAGGCTATTTTGTAAATGACTTCGCCGAAGTCAATGATCGGTAGGATAGTCAGTTTTACGAGGGTATGTTTGGCAGCATGGGTGAAGGAAGCTTTGTTTGCAAAATAGGAATCCGATTCTAGATTTAATTTTGGATTGGAGATGCTTAATTTGAGTCTGGAAGGAGAGTTTACAGTCTAACCAGACACTTAGGTATTTATAGTTGTCCACATATTCTAAGTCAGAACCGTCCAGAGTAGTGATGCTAGTTGGGCGGGTGGCTGCGTGCAACAATCTGTGTAAGATGTATAGATGCCAGATGTATACCGAATGGTGTCGTCTGCGTAGAGGTGGATCAGAGAATCACCAGCAGCAAGTGTGACATCATTGATGTACAGAGAAAAGAGTCGGCCCGAGAATTGAACTCTGTGGCACCCCCATAGAGACTGCCAGAGGTCCGGACAACAGGCCCTCCGATTTGACACACTGAACTCTATCTGAGAAGTAGTTGGTGAACCAGGCGAGGCAGTCATTGGAGAAACCAAGGCTATTGAGTCAGCCGATAAGATTGTGGTGATTGACCGGGTCGAAAGCCTTGGCCAGGTGGAAGAAGATGGCTGCACAGTTCTGTCTTTTATCGATGGCGGTTATGATATCATTTAGGACCTTGAGTGTGTCTGAGGTGCACCCATGACCAGCTCGGAAACCAGATTGCAAAGTGGAGAAGGTACGGTGGGATTGAAAATGGTCAGTGATCTGTTTAACTTGGCTTTCAAAGATTTTAGTAAGGCAGAGCAGGATGGATATAGGTCTATAACAGTTTGGGTCTAGAGTGTCTCCCCCTTTGAAGAGGGGGATGACCCCGGCAGCTATCTTTGTGGATATCAGATGATACGGAAGAGAGGTTGAACAGGCTAGTAATAGGGGTTGCAACATTTTGGTGGATAATTTCAGATGGAGAGGTTCCAGATTGTCTTACACAGCTGATTAGTAGGGATCCAGATTTTGCAGCTCTTTCAGATTTCAGATTTATCGGTGGTGACAGTGTTTCTTAGCCTCGGTGCAGTGGGCAGTTGGGATGAGTAAAGTCTGGGATTACTCCAGCTCCCTCTCAACCCATCCCCAGGGGCGTCAGGCCAAGGCTGGGTTTCTCTATAGCTGAGAACCTCTCCTCTGTTCCCTGGCTGTCTCAGTGGACCCATATTGATCATGTGGAAGTGTAGACTTACACTACATGTGTAGTGTAATGTGGACACCTGCTCGTCAAACGTCTAATTCCGAAATCATGGGCATTAATATGGAGTTGGTCCCCTTTGCTTCTATAACAGCCTCCACTCTTCTGTGTCGGCTTTCCACTAGATGTTGGAACATTGCTGCGGGGACTTGCTTCCATTCAGCCACAAGCATTAGTGAGGTCGGGCACTGATGTTGGGCAATTAGGCCTCGCAGTCGGCGTTCCAATTCATCCCAAAGGTGTTCGATGGGGTTGAGATCAGGGCTCTTTGCAGGCCAGTCAAGTTCTTCCACACCGATCTCGACAAACCATTTCTCTATGGACCTCGCTTTGTGCAGAGGGGCATTGTCATGCTGAAACAGGAAAGGGCCTTCCCCACAAAGTTGGAAGCACAGAATCGTCTAGTATGTCATTGTATGATGAAGTGCTAAGATTTCCCTTCACTAGAACTAAGGGGGCTAGCCCAAACCATGAAAAACAACCCCAGACCATTATTCCTTCTCCACCAAACTTTACAGTTGTCACTATGCTTTGGGGCAGGTAATGTTTTCCTAGCATCTTCTAAAACCAGATTTGTCCGTCAGATTGCCAGATGGAGAAAAGTGATTCATCACTCCAGAGAACGAGTTTCCAGAGTCCAACGAGCTTTACACCTTTCCAGCCGATGCTTGACATGGCACATGGTGATCTTAGGCTTGTGTGTGGCTGCTCGGCCATGGAAACTCATTTCATGAAGCTCTCAATAAACAGTTATTGTGCTGACGTTGCTTCCAGAGGCAGTTTTGAACTCGGAGAGTATTGTAACCGAGGACAGACTATTTTTACACACTTCAGCACTCGGTGGTCCCGTTCTGCGAGCTTGTGTGGCCTACCACTTTGTGGCTGAGCCGTTGTTGCTCCTAGACATTTCAATTTCACAATAACAGCACTTACATTTGACAGGGCCAGCTCTAGCAGGGCAGAACTGAGTTGTTGGAAAGGTATCATCTTATGATGGTGCCACGTTGAAAGTCACTGAGCTCTTCAGTAAGTTCATTGTTTGCCAATGTTTGTCTATGGAGATTGCATGGTTGTGTGCTCGGTTTTATACACCTGTCAGCAATGGGTGTGGCTGAAATAGCCGAATCCACACATTTTAATGGTTGTCCACATACTTTTGTATGTATAGTGTATCATCCTGCCTCTGCACATGCTTCCCTTAGTTACCTTCTCTCTCATAGAAACACACATCTCAGTGTGAGAGAAGTGATTTGTAGTCGTAAGTGACATTTTAGGTCAAGATTAACAGCCTGTGTCGTATGGCTCTTTGCCTCTCTCTAAGTTTATTCAAGTTCTTGTACAGTGCAATACAAGGTCAAAACGGCAAGAGTCTAGCAAATCACACCGGCTGTAGTAAGACAATCCATATTTCTCTTAACGCTGTACTGATTTACTTATTCCCTGTGTAAGGGTATCGCCTCAATCCACGTCCAGACAAATAGAATGTATGAGTAATCTATTCAGCGTTTTCAGAGTTCCGTGCTCTACATTCTAATGATCAGCCAGGCTCCAATGATAATGAATGCAAGGCAGAGGCCTCTGTCTGTCTTTCTTTCTGTCTGCTTATCAGAAACTCACTCCTCAGCCTTAACTTGATTTTAAATTCATTTAAGTACAAAATCACCTCTGGTTTGAATGTTGTTTTTTTTGGCGCTCCCTATTTCTGATATTTATTTTTTTGTAACTCGGAGAGAAGTCAAACTAAGCAATCAGTGATGGCTTGGAGGAGGGTGAAAAAATTTTCCTTGATTTTCTTTTTCTAGATTTAATACATGATTTATAAGCAAACTATAATCGCTTAATTTGAGTGTTGCAGCATTATTGTCAGCAGTACGTGATCGCCATTATTGATTCACAGTGCATTCAGAAAGTATTCAGACCCCATCCCTTTTTCTAAATTTTGTTAAGTTACTGCCTTATGCTAAAATTGATTAAACTTACACACAATATTACATAATGACAAAGCAAAAACATTGATTTAATTTTTTATAAACCAAGATTCTCTGGTCTGATGAGACCAAGATTGAACCCTTTGGTCTGAATGCCAAGTGTCACGTCTGCAGGAAACCAGGCACCATCCCTACGGTGAAGTATGGTGGTGGCAGCATCATGTTGTGGGGATGTTTTTCAGTGGCAGGGACTGGAAGACTAGTTGGGATCAAGGAAAGATGAACGGAGCAAAGTACAGAGCTCCTTGATGAAAACCTGCTCAGGACCTCAGACTGGGGCGAAGGTTTACCTTCCAACAGGACAACAACCCTAAGAACACAGCCAAGATAACGCAGGAGTGGCTCCAGGACAAGTCACTGAATGTCCTTGAGTGGCCCATCCAGGGCCCGGACTTGAATACGATCGAACATCTCTGGAGAGAGCTGAAAATAGCTGTGCAGCGTTGCTCCCCATTCAACCTGATAGAGCTTGAGAGGATCTGCAGAGAAGAATGTGAGAAACTCCCCAAATACACGTGTGCCAAGCTTGTAGCGTCATACCCAAGAACACTCAAGGCTGTATCTGCTGCCAAAGGTGCTTCAACAAAGTACTGAGTAAAAGGTGTGAATACTTCTGTAAATGTGATATTTCAAAAAAACAGTTTTTGCTTTGTCATTATGGGATAATGTGTGTGAGATGGGATAATGGGATAATGGGTGATTATGGGATAATGTGTGTGAGATTGGTGAGGGGGGAAAAAATGGTTATCCATTTTAGAATAAGGCTATAACATAACAAAATGTGGGAAAAGTCTGAATACTTTCCGAATGCACTGTAGCATTCAATCTCACTAGTCAGTTACACCTGTTCTATTTTCAGTCACGGAGGTGTTAAAATGTGAAGAAGGTTAATGTGGGAGTTACAGTATGTGATGATGTGGAGTGTGATGTGTGTTGTCAGGGCTAGACCTGGAGGAGGGGAAGGAAGGCGGGTCATGGCTGGGGATCAACAAGAGGGGCAAGCTGGCCGCACTGACCAATTACCTGGAGGGAAGGCCCAATCCAGACGCACAAGGAAGAGGCGAGGACCAATCAGGAAGAAAATAATATCCTCTGAACAGTTGGATATGTGCATGCATCTTTAACAGACAGTCGTGTTTTAATATTTCATTCCTAATAAAGGCTTTGTTCCTAGAAAGCCGACGCTAACGTGAAACTGGTATGGTCAACTGCCTTTTTTAAAGATTCATTCACTAGCATTAGCACCACAATAAGTGAAAAGTAGTGTCAGTGTGTTCTCCAGTAGCCAGCTGTCCTCACTGCAGATGCTCAGCCCCCTGATAGAAACACCTCTCTGTGTAATAGCAGCTTTCTAATTTGTTTATTTTCTTTAAGGCCACATGTCAGGTGTTTTCCTGACACTTAACCGATGTAGTGCAGTTCCCCCCTCTTCGGTAGCAGCCTGTCCTTACAACAAATCAAATAAACGTTTATTGGTTGAGTACACCGTTTAGCAGATGTTGTAGTGGGTGCAGTGAAATGCTTATGTTACTAGCTCCTAACAATGTAGTAAAATGTTAAACAAGTACACAAATAATATATATATTTTTTTGAAGTACAGTTAAAAACAAGAACGTCCGGGCGACTCCAATTAACAGCCCAAATAGCACTGTATCAGTAATCCAAATGCAATCTATAAGTATCTACACCAGAAGAATTTACACAAGATATTCTAAAAGATATGTACAGCAGTAGATATAATCGGAGTGAGCTATGTCAAGAATCCAGTATATATTACATTTGCGGTGTGTATAAACAGTGTAACTATGTAATTACAGATACAGTAGCAGAGATATTATAATGAGCTATGTTGGGAATACAGTATTTAAATACTCAGTGTGATACAGGAAGTGTCCAGTGGTTCAATGTCTCTGTGACGTGGGACTGCAGCATTGGATTGTGACTATGAGGTGTGTGAGTGAGTGTGCATCACCTAATAGACGGCTAGTGATGGCTAGCCGCAATGCCACTAGAGATCTTGGTACGAGTCCAGCCCCTGTCGCAGCCGGCCGCGACCGGGAAACCCATGGGGCAGCGCACAATTGGCCCAGTGTCGTCCAGCTTAGGGGAGGGTTTGGCCAGCAGGGATGTCCTTATCCCATCGCTCACCGGCGACTCCTGTGGCGCCCGGGCGCAGTGCACGCTGACACGGTCGCCAGGTGCACAGTGTTTCCTCCGACACATTGTTGCAGCTGGCTTCTGAGTTAAGTGGTCATTGTGTCAAGAAGCTGTGGCTTAGTTGGGTTGTGTTTCGGAGGACGCACGGCTCTCAACCTTCACCTCTCCCGAGTCCGTACTGGAGTTGCAGCGATGAGACAAGACTGTAACTACCAATTGGATACCACAAAATTGGGGAGAAAAGGGTTAAGACACTAATAAAACTGTGATGGCCTGGTAATAGAAGCAGTTTTTTTGTCTCTCGGTCTTGGCACTGATGCACCTGTACCAACTCCGTAAATAGACAGTAGCCGAGTAAAGTCGATGGCTCGGGTGACTGTGGTCCTTAATGATCTTCTTGGACTTCCTTTAACACCGAGCGCTGTAGATGTCATAGAGAACAGGCAGCATGCCCCTGGTGATGCGTTAGGCTGACCGCACCACAGTGCTAAATAACATGGAAACAGATCTCCGATGTAAACCAGTCCAAGACCTATGTTACATATTTTACCTCGAATGTCCTCCTTGTAACTGCATCACATTTTGCTTAATAACCAGTGTTGTGTAGATTCATTTGGATGGTATGACTAAATCTGTGTGTTGCTACAAAACCAACTAGGCAGCCTACTGATAAGTCTGCTCTTGCTATGTGTAGTGGTATTGAATCAAATCAAATTTATTTATATAGCCCTTCGTACATCAGCTGATATCTCAGTGCTGTACAGAAACCCAGCCTAAAACCCCAAACAGCAAGCAATGCAGGTGAAGAAGCACGGTGGCTAGGAAAAACTCCCTAGAAAGGCCAAAACCTAGGAAGAAACCTAGAGAGGAACCAGGCTATGTGGGGTGGCCAGTATTCTTCTGGCTGTGCCGGGTGGAGATTATAACAGAACATGGTCAAGATGTTCAAATGTTCATAAATGACCAGCATGGTCGAATAATAATAAAAAGGTAGAACAGTTGAAACTGGAGCAGCAGCACAGCCAGGTGGACTGGGGACAGCAAGGAGTCATCATGTCAGGTATTCCTGGGGCATGGTCCTAGGGCTCAGGTCCTCCGAGAGAGAGAAAGAAAGAGAGAATTAGAGAGAGCATATGTGGGATGGCCAGTCCTCTTCTGGCTGTGCCGGGTGGAGATTATAACAGAACATGGCCAAGATGTTCAAATGTTCATAAATGACCAGCATGGTCGAATAATAATAAGGCAGAACAGTTGAAACTGGAGCAGCAGCACGGCCAGGTGGACTGGGGACAGCAAGGAGTCATCATGTCAGGTAGTCCTGGGGCATGGTCCTAGGGCTCAGGTCCTCCGAGAGAGAGAAGGAGAGAATTAGAGAACGCACACTTAGATTCACACAGGACACCGAATAGGACAGGAGAAGTACTCCAGATATAACAAACTGACCCTAGCCCCCCGACACATAAACTACTGCAGCATAAATACTGGAGGCTGAGACAGGAGGGGTCAGGAGACACTGTGGCCCCATCCGAGGACACCCCCGGACAGGGCCAAACAGGAAGGATATTGGGCTTGCCTGACTGGTCTGCAACCTCTCTGAATGTGTGAAAAGTAAGAATAATGTTGATTCTTTGTGTTGAAGGGTTCTTGGTGTCTAACTTCCTGACGGATCATAGCCAGGACAGCTATTCCTACCTGAAGAGGGTGTCATCTGAGAGACATCTCTACAACGGCTTCAACCTCCTCACAGCTGAGTTCAAGTGAGTCAAGGGTTTGTGCAGACTGATCAAAACTAGAGAACATGGGATGGGTTGATTAATATTTCCGATGAGGTTTGGCCATACCAATCAATGCCCACTTCCTTATAGGACTGATTGACAATGCTGTCTCTATTATTTCATTTCCTAAGGTATAGCCAAGACATGCAATTCGACCTCTAGCCCAAGGCACATAGTTCTCAGAGGATTTTCCACCTAGCCTGTCAGACGTTAACGTGTAGCTATTTCTAAACTGCTTATACCTGTCTATTCCTTTCCAAACCTCCATGACGTGTCTAGGGCTAGGAGTGGATTTGACACTGGGTATAATAAGTCTCTGTACATGTGTTCTCTCTGAATAAAAGGCATAAGCTATAGCCACCCACTCTCTCACACTCTCTCTCTCACACATACACACAACGTTTTATCAGTCTCCCTATCTTCACACACAGAAGAAACCTTGAGCTGAAGGGACCATCATTAGAATTCTGAGAGAACACATGTTCATTTTTTTCTTTACCAGCCTGACTTGTGAGTCAAAAGCTCTGAGATTTTTTGAAAAAGGGAACCCAGACAATGTTAAAAGTAGCTAACTTTGTCCCCTCCCTTTCTGTTTTCTCTCACTCTCTGCAGCAGACAGGCGTGGTTTAATTTGATGGACTTGCGTCGTAGACTAGAGAAAAACCTAACTGGAACCTGCTGAAACTAAGACAGCTGTCATGAAACGGGATTTATAGTCATGCCATTGGCATGGCAACAGGGTTCTAGGTCTCATTTTGGAGGTCAGGGGGATTAGGAACAACTTTTCCCACTTCCTGCTGGGTGATGCAGAGTTCTCCCTGTAGACAAGGGGTCCTGCGTCATATATCCTGCTCACATGGCCTAGGGCAGGAACGGCAAGGAATGAGAGCAACTCTCCCCTTTAATCCCCCTCCTCTGTTGTTTTCAGATATTTTTATTTTCTCTCCATCGAAAGCTTCTCTCCATTCTCTAAATGCATTGCGCTTATTATAGCAGGTAGATCTCAGCAGGTCGTGTTTTGTGGTGTTGTAACAGCAAAGCTATTCAGGAATGCAAATTACCTCATTAAGACCAGGAGTTACGGTGCTTTCGGGAAGTATTCAGACCCCTTGACTTTCTCCATTTTGTTAGATTACAGCCTTATTCTAAATGTATTCAATTGTTTTTTTCCCCCTCATCAATCGACACACAATACCCCATAATAACAAAGCAAAAAAAAGTTCAACCCAAAATAACTGAAATAACACATTTACATAATTGAATCCTACAGACGAAGAACCATATATGTGACAATTTTTCCATTTTAAGATAATCAGTTATTTTTATATTATTAATTGTGTGTACCACATTAGGTGTTTTATGGTTGACAAATAATTCACCATACCCATATCTTCCAACAACAATTTATATTTTTTTGTTATTTAAAAAAATACTTTTTTTATTGCCGTTTTAATTTTTAGAATGTGGAAGAACAGTACATCTCCAGTGATGATTTCAGTTTGTGGAAGAACAGTATAACTCCAGTGATGATTTCAGTTTGTGGAAGAACAGTTTATCTCCAGTGATGATTTCAGTTTGTGGAAGAACAGTATATCTCCAGTGATGATTTCAGTTTGTGGAAGAACAGTTTATCTCCAGTGATGATTTCAGTTTGTGGAAGAACAGTATATCTCCAGTGATGATCTCAGTTTGTGGAAGAACAGTTTATCTCCAGTGATGATTTCAGTTTGTGGAAGAACAGTATATCTCCAGTGATGATTTCAGTTTGTGGAAGAACAGTATATCTCCAGTGATGATTTCAGTTTGTGGAAGAACAGTTTATCTCCAGTGATGATTTCAGTTTGTGGAAGAACAGTTTATCTCCAGTGATGATTTCAGTTTGTGGAAGAACAGTATATCTCCAGTGATGATTTCAGTTTGTGGAAGAACAGTATATCTCCAGTGATGATCAGTTTGTGGAAGAACAGTTTATCTCCAGTGATGATCTCAGTTTGTGGAAGAACAGTTTATCTCCAGTGATGATTTCAGTTTGTGGAAGAACAGTATATGTGACATTTTGCATGACTCTTGTAAGATGTCCTTTTTTAACACCTGATATGATGTTTTAAGTACTTTCAAGTACAGATGCCCTTCATGTAAATAACTTAAATGCAATATGTAGTTAATTGATTTGTATGGAGGTTAATTTAAAGGTGGTCTATCAACTTTAGCACTGATGACTTTTCTTAAAAGTTTAGTCATGAAATCTTAGTCTCATTTAAAATGAAGCCCTCAATGTGAACATACCATAGAACTACCAAAATAGAATACAATTAAATTAATTCAATCAAAGCAAGCACAACTTGTAAATATCAAATATGGATCAATGTGATGTGCCAATATGCAGGTCCATAATGCAGGTCCCGAAGGTCAATATTACAAAATGTTCAGAAAACCATTCTCTTTGTGTTTAACACTATGATTAAGTTTTGAATTGCGTTAAACCCATGCTAAAGGCAAGACATGTCCTTCTGTACTGAGGTGACTGCAGTAAATAAGTATTAACTGCTTAGAGTTAATGCTAAATGTGGTGACAGAGAGACAGTGTATATTGTAATGAATAAAAAAAGGGAATCAAGATCAAATGAATACTCACATACTGTATGTGACGACTTATTTGTTTTTCATTCATTCAGATTAAAAAAGGTTCAAATGACCACACACAAAATAATTATCAACAGAACACATTGTACATAACATTTTCCACACTAGGAACAACATCTTAAAATTAAATTAATTCAATATATTGTGCTGGTTCAAATCATACACAAATTGATTCACATAGAAAACACAAACTATACATTTAATTTCCTACAATATGGGTAACATGTCTTCTGAAATGTATTCAGATTCAACATACTATACAGGTTCAGGGGATCATAAACTCACAGAAAAAACGGTTAATTATGTAGCTTGGTTTAACAACAAATTATTCACTCTGCAGTGATTCATAAAAAGAGCGTGCAGCAGCTGGCAAGCAGGTCATCAGATCTTGGTACTTGTTTTTTTTTGATGGGCAGAGGACTCTCATATGCTCTAGGGTAGTGGCTTGCAAAATAGGGAGGTTGAGGTGTAGCTCCTTGTTTTGGTTTGGAGATCAGCCACGATTTCCATCCCTCAAATAGACTGTGGCTCTGTCTGGTGTAAAGATTCCAAGGATCCTCAACTGAAATTAGAACAGAAACATTTTAAGTTCCTGACATCAATAAACAACTTTCACAGTCAAGCATTAGGATATTTTATTGTTAGAACAACATGTTGCATGTTGATGGGATGTTACCTATTGCTATGCTTCCCTCTTCCATCTTCTAAAGGAGACCTAGCCTCAGTAGCCTGATCTGGAGACCCTGCAACCTCACCTGCCTCAGCTAACTTTTCCTGAATAACCTGACCAAAACAATTACATTTCAATTAGCAGGTTATTAAAAACTAGTACAGAGAATACAATATGTTTGTAATTGATATTCATATAGACATTAATTCATATTTTCACTTGCCTGAAGACAGCTGTTGGTTAGCTGGAACACAGTCATGAAAGTGACCTTGCACACATTCAATCTCTGGCCTGCTTGCTGTACATGGCATTTGAAGGTTTGTTTCCATCGTTTGTTCTCCTTTGTATCCTCAGGTTTACGTCTCCGTTTCACCTCATGCTGCAATACAAATTGACTGATGAATTCAGAATTTAATATACTGTAGCACATTCAGGATATTGCTTGATCAGGACCTCCATCTTTCACACACTCCCAACCTATACACAGAATGAGTTTGTATTGCACCATGCTTGCGCTCATCAGTCAATTTTCCACAATCCTTTCTGCACGTTGTGGAACACGCTCTTCCCTGCAGGATACAGTGTAACTAGCTAGCTACTGTAGCCATGTCGATTCATCCGCTGGATGGAGAAAAAGTAACTAGCTATGCCAACGAACTTTAGCTAATATGTTTTCTCTATAGTAACAAATTAGACAACCCAGAACATACATGTTAGTTACTGTACTCTATAGCTAGCTAGCTTGATTGTTTGATATACGGTTCTTTCCCACATTTCTTCGATTTTCATCAGCAACAGAAAGGTTGTGCGCTTGTCCGTCCATTCTGAGTGGTGCACATAAATGGTTATTCCACGAGAGCCTATCTTTAAATTTAAAACGATTGTTAATTAGCGCATCGAAAGCTTGTGAAACCGGTTCACTATAGAAAAAGGGTGTCCAATAATGATTTTTCATGTATATCTCTTATTTTTATGTCACATAAATGGTTCTTCGTCTGTAGGATTCAATTATTCAGACCCTTTACTCAGTACTTTTTTGAAACACCTTTGGCAGTGATTACAGCCTCGAGTCTTCTTGGGTATTTGGCACACCTGTATTTGGGGTGTTTCTCCCATTCTCAGGTGAATGGGGAGCATTGCAGCTATTTTCAAGTCTCTCCAGAGATGTTAGATCGGTTTTCAAGTCTGGGCTCTGGCTGGGCCACTCAAGGACATTCAGAGGCTTGTCCCGAAGCCACTCCTGTGTTGTCTTGGCTGTGTCCTTAGGGTCATTGTCCTGTGCTGCCACCACCATGCTTCACCGTAGGGATGGTGCCTGGTTTCCTCCAGGCGTGATGCTTGGCATTCAGGCCAAAGAGTTCAATCTTGGTTTCATCAGACCAGAGAATCTTGTTTTGCATGGTCTGAGGGTCTTTAGGTGCTATTGGCAAACTCCAAGATGGTGGTCATGTGCCTTTTACGTAGGAGTGGCTTCTCTCTGGTCACTCTACCACTAAGGCCTGATTGGTGGAGTGCTGCAGAGATGGTTGTCCTTCTGGAAGGTTTCTCCTATCTCCACAGAGGAACTCTAGAGCTCTGTCAGAGGGACCATTGGGTTCTTGGTCATCTCCCTGACCAAGGCCCTTCTCCCCTGATTGCTCAGTTTGGCTGGGTGGCCAATTCCAGGAAGAGTCTCTTGGTGGTTCCAAACTTCTTCCATTTAAAAATGATGAAGGCCACTGTGTTCTTGGGGAGCTTTAATGCTGCAGACATTTTTTGGTACCCTTCCCCAGATCTGTGCCTTGACACAATCCTGTCTCGGATCTCTTCGGACAATTCCTTTTACCTCATGGCTTGGTTTTTGCTCTGACATGCACTGTCAACTTTGGGACCTTATATAGACAGGTGTGTGCCTATTCAAGTCATGTCCAATCAATTAAATTTACCACAGGTGGAATCCAGTCAAGTTGTAGAAACATCTCAAGGATGATCAATGGAAACAGGATGCACCTGAGCTCAATTTCAAGTCTCATAGCAAAGGGTCTGAATACTTAAGTATATAAGGTTTTTCTGTTAATTTTTAATAAATTTGCTAAAACCTGTCATTATGACGTATTTGTGTGTAGATTCCTGAGAATTTTTTTTATTGAATCCATTTTAGAATAAGGTTGTAATGTAACAATGTGGAAAGTATTCAGACCCCTTGACTTTTTCCAAAGGCACTTTGTCCATGTTTGGCTGCTTCCCTTGTGGTAAGAGACTTAACGAAAGGAGACATCACTGCCACTATAAATGTACACACACTTACACACACACACACACATGAGATGAGATGTCAGCTGAGAGAGAGCAACAAGAAATATGTGTTTATTTGATGATGTATGCTCTGGGTCTGAATCACTCCATCCCTCTGTCTGCCTGGGCCTATGGAGCCTCCTGTAGACTCACAACTAGATGTATGGATGCTGACAGATGGGACACCACGGTACGCAACGCCATAATAAAACTGACAAGGGATGGCAGCTGCTGTGACTGTCATGTATT
This sequence comes from Oncorhynchus clarkii lewisi, assembly GCF_045791955.1. NCBI lineage: Eukaryota > Metazoa > Chordata > Actinopteri > Salmoniformes > Salmonidae > Oncorhynchus > Oncorhynchus clarkii. The sequence continues at coordinate 25,949,506 of NC_092176.1, read as the reverse complement.
TGTTTGTAGACCTTTTTAATAAAGGCTCATTATAGAGCTATTAGAGCTATTCACTCTGCACAGTGAAACAGCAGTGATGTGTGTTGGTTAGAGACAACCCATAGGAAATACTGTCTGTCTGTGGCTGCTCTTTTCCTGAAACGATAGTTGCGTCTTGTCTTTTGCACACAGAGGAGGCCCTGTATTACAATCAGTGAATTTCTAATCCATCCTTAACCAATGACGTGACGATTTATGATTTGGGGGTGAATGGCGATGTGGGACAAGATGTGTGGCGGCCATTTTAAACATCATCTTTATTTCTTCCTGTTGTATGATGTTTATACTCATCGTCATGGGGATGCACTAATAGGAAAGGCATATACTTGTATATTTATCACCCAACTGAATAAAAATGTTAATATCTCAACTTTAAATCTGTATTGGCATGATTTATATTACGCCTTCCCTTAATTATGTTGCTTGTAAAAACCAATATTGCCTTGATTAATAATCCATAGCTCCGTCGATGGGTTTGCATTCTTTCAATTCAGTTGATGACTTTGCATGCATTTGTTTCCTCTCTGACTGAGCCTTGTTGGAACTAAATATGTATATTTCAAGTGTATCATCTCTCAACTTTTTTTCCTCAAATGCCCTCAATTTAATGTTGTTAGCACTGACCCTGAAGAAGGCACATTGATGCCCAATACTGGAAGGTTATATTTATGGAGTGTGCGACTCTTTGTTTTTATAGCACTGACAGCCAAGCAGCCGTCATATTTATTCATTCAAGACTGTGGTGGTAGAAGATTATCCCTTTATTCAGGAGGAAAGACTCCGTCAGACTATTAACTGTCATCTCATGACATCCCACAATGCAATTCCAGCGTTCCTGAGCCTGCCTAATACCCAACCAAATTCAGCATACGTTTAAAGTATACATTCTCCAACACTTTTTAGAAATTGGGTTGTTAGTGTGGTCTGAAACTGGTGTAGTTTTTGGCATGTTTTTTGTTTTTCCTTTAAGAAGGAAAACAGCAGTAGATCAGATTAGTAGATCAGCAGCATTTCTCGGATGGTTGCCGTGGTGTATGGTCCATTTAATTTAGTAACAGTAATACATATTCTCTTAGTCTCACCCAAAGGCAGTATCCTATCCTCAGCTAAAGCAAAAACAAATGAGTTACTTAGCTGAGCTCTGCATCTAGAGCATGGAATGGCTTTTCAGTGCCCATGTGTTAAACCAGATGCCTTAAAATAAGTAATAGTTCATTTTGGCTCTGAAATGTTTGGGACCATGTTTGGAAATCGGCGGTGTTCAAAAAGCATCTGCTCTGCATCCCTTCACCTTTCAGCTACTTTGTCTAATTTAACAAGATGTTGTAATGGTATTCTGATTATAAACAGGCAATTTGAGTTGACCTGGGAGATTCCATTAAGTTTTAAAGACCCCGGTTCTTTCCTTAACACAGCTGAAGTTGACTGGCTTTTCTTTGTTCACAAAGGAACTAGGTATGGCTGTTCACGGAGTAACTAGGACGTGACGGTCAGATCAGATGTTGCTATGAGTGGTCTTGCTGTTGGGATTAGAGCTGCTGTCTTTCTGTTGGGAGTAGAGCTGCTGGCCAAACAGTCAGCTGTTTAGCCCTGTGGCTCAACTTGCATCATGAAATGCATAAAACTGCATCAGAGAAATAGTTTAACCTTGGACTTGCCTAGATACCTCCCACCCCCGACCCCACTGATGGTTATAAATGCCCATTCAACCAATGTCAAAAACATCAGCAAGCTCGGCACAGCAGCAAGGAGCAAAATAAGGCATTACTTAAACACTTCAGAATAATGGACTGCATTCCATTTAAATACATATACTATCCTGCATGGGGATTATCATTCTGACCTGCTAGATCTTCAAAGTGCTGTTTCTAAAGCTTCACAGAGAACTTTCTCTCCCCGTTGGTTTGTTCACGCTGCCCAGTGCTAGCTGCCACTTCCCATGGTTTCCTCAACTCAAATCTCCATGCAGCAGAAATGATGAGGTTTTAATATCCACACACTCTGGCAAGAATATCAGAAATGCTTCTTTCCATTGTGCTTTTGGGTGAGACTATTGAGCTTCGACCTCAATGTGTCCAAACAGTATGTGAGTGTTTGTCTGGGTTGGGACTGAGAGTAATCTTCACAAATATCTCCTTCTCTCCCCAGCCCAAAGCACCATTTGGCCACCTCTCTGTAGGTTTGCAGTTTTATATACATATCAAGAGAGGGGTTATTTGTGAAGAAGAGTATCAAAACCGAGTCGTCAACAGGCAGTGAAGTTGCAAATATTGTACCCATGGAAGGAAGCTACAAAACGATAATATGTAACAAAATGGTTTCTGTCATTACTGTAGTTACCAGCAGTTACATTGCCAAAAGTTTTTATATCATTCTGGTTTGGCTTTCATCAGCTAGACTTTATCGTTTGATTTGAAGATGGTGTAATGTTAAAATGGCTTTAATCATTTTCCCACAAGCCGTTTTACTAGCACACTGACTTACTGGCCTTTTTAAAATGCCTCTGCCCTAGGACATTTACACCAGATGAGAAATGGTAACACAAACAGATACCCTTTGCAAAGGAGCAAGGTCTACTCTTTTCCCAGCTTAATTGCTTATTGCGGCATAAACAAATTTACAAGCTCGGACAGGCAAATTACCTTCTAATTAATTGGAAGGGATAAGCATTTAGCAGACAGCGGAACCCCTCATGTCAGACATTTGATTTTGTCAGTCCCTCTGTCCGTGGCTATTTATAGATGTTATTATCAAACAAGTCTCAATCTCATGCCGGGAGAGTGATCTTCTCTCGTATATAGCTCTGTTACGAATCCCTTTTGGCCCAACAGTCTAGGGGGGGATGGTAGTGAGACCCGTAACATAACTCATGTAAATTATAATTGTGACAAAGTACGTGTGAACGAAATAACCACGACAACCGAAATAATACCGTCAAACTCAGGGTTTATTTATAAACACACGGTAATGGGGGGGAGCAGGAAAAAGGGCTGAGCTGGACCCAAGGAAAGAAACAAATATGCAAAAACACCCCTAAGCTAGACTAGCCTATTTCAACAACAGCTAACTAACTAACCAAAAATACAGTGGGTGGTCCACCCAGTTCTAACTAGTGTGTGTTAACAAAGTTTACCTACGGGTAGTGTATGCCCATGGGCGACTTGTCTTGGTTTCCCCCTTTTCCCACCAGCAAACACCATACCCAAAACAATACTCACAGGTGATGACAAAGTGCTATGGAGGTGCTCAAACAAAAGAGAGGTTAATTAATACACAGAGAGCGAGTGAAGAACCGAGATCTACAAACATGGCATTTACAAAGATTGAGCTACTGAAATCTATATAGAACAGCTATCTACCAACATGGCATTACAAAGATTGAGCTCTCCTGAAATCTACAAAGAACAGCTATCTACCAACATGGCATTACAAAGAGATTGAGCTCCCGAACAAACAAATGATGGGGTTTTTAAACCATGGGGAAGGAACTGTGATAGGGTAGGAAACAGGAGGAGGTGTGTCTTCTGATTGATGGGTTGATTGTTGACTGATTGGGGAGTAATGATTTTCACCTGTGAGGGGAGAAGGAGAGAAAAGAAACACACACAGGATACACACAGACACAGGATACCTGTATCCGTAACAAGCTCTTTAGAAGAAGCGCAACTCGGGGATGGAAACAGGAAACAGTTAAGACTTTGATGTATTTAACTTTTGACCCTGGCCACTGACTCCACAGATCAGAGCCATAGGAGGTATCTGGATTTGTTCTAGTCTGGAGGTTAAATATTGATGTAGTGTTGCACCAGTCTACACATTTGACTCATGATGCTACTGATGGCTGTCAAAAACAACTGACAAGGCAATGAATTCACTTTCAACACTTGTTTTGGTTGTGATTCATTCATTTTCCTGTACTGCAGTTGAAAAGACTTTCATGTCGGAGAGGCGTTCCAAATAGAAGTAGGATCTCTTTTTCAGCTAGGGCAGGAGAGACGTAAACAGACTCAAGGTCTAGTTAGACTGGAGGACGATTTGCAACGGCCTACTGTTTAATTTATTTTTGTATTTTTTTAAATCAGCTCATCTGATTGCCATCTATTGCTACAATTTACCATTGTCTAGTTTTTATTTGACATTTCAAATTCCTTTACAAATGCAGTGGCTCCATTAATCGCTGCTAAGCAAAGCTGAGCAGGAAATAATAGCAAATTGTATAAAGGATGACCCTCACAATTAAACGGAACTTTAATCGGTCACCAACTTGCATGTGTAATTTCCTCTCATGGTGTCCAATGCAGGGCCAAAGAAGACACTATGTGTTACTATGGAAACAGAGGCAACACCGAACCCATCCATCTAAATCCAGGTCTGCATTTCTTTCATGTGGAATTGCTTTTGCATTAATGTATGCGTGTGCGTGCGTGCGTGTGTGTATAATTATACATTATTATATCATTGCACCATACAAGCATGCAGGATTTTGACTATGAGCCTATGCCTCTGTATGTGAGTGCATGTTTTGGGGGATAACATGCACGTTTTGTAGGAATCTCTGTTCTCTAGCAATGCAACGTCTGCTCCAGCAGGAATCTATGGTTTGAGTAACTCCCTGTTGGAGACCCCATGGAGGAAGCTGCAGCATGGGAAGAGACTGTTCACCAGTGTAGTGAACCAACCCTTGCCCTGTGAGGTTCTGGTCCAGGACCTGCTCAACGTCCTCAACAACGAGGAGCTGTGAGTTTACCAGACACTCGCTATCAATAATACAGTTAATGTAACACAGTAAATTCTTCATCAATACATGCACACTCAAAACACTACACATGAAGACACACACCTGCACAATGTGCAGTTCAGTTTACATTTTGAAGCAGTCAATGTGACATGGCATAATCTACATTAAAGCATATACCTACAGTACCAGTCAAGAGTTTGGACACCTACTCATTCAAGGGTTTTTCTTTATTTTTACTGTTTTCTACATTGTAGAATAATAGTGGACATCAAAACTATGAAATTACACATTTGGAGTCATGTCGTAACCAAAAAAGTGTTCAACAAATCAAAATATATTTGAGATTCTTCAAAGTAGCTGCCTTGATGACAGCTTTGCGCAGATGTGTCTTGTTAAACGTTCATTTGTGGATTTTCTTTCCTTCTTACTGCATTTGAGCCTATCAGTTGTGCTGTGACAAGGTAGGGGTGGTACCTTGGGCTCCTGAGTAGTGCAACAGCCTAAGGCACTGTATCTCAGTGCTAGAGGCGTCACTACAGACCCTGGTTTGATTCCAGGCTGTATCACAATTGGACCAGCGTTGTTAGGGTTTGGCCGGGGTAGGCCGTCATTGTAAATAAGAATTTGTTCTTAACTGACTTGCTTAGATAAATAAACATTAAATTAAAAATTAAAAAATACAGAAGATGCCTCCGGGTTGCGCAGTGGTTAAGGGCGCTGTACTACCAGAGACTCTGGGTTCGCGCCCAGGCTCTGTCATAACCAGCCGCGACCGGGAGGTCCGTGGGGCGACGCACAATTGGCCTAGCGTCGTCCGGGTTAGGGAGGGTTTGGCCGGTAGGGAAATCCTTGTCTCATCGCGCACCAACGACTCCTGTGGCGGGCCGGGCACAGAGCGCGCTAACCAAGGTTGCCAGGTGCACGGTGTTTCCTCCGACACATTGGCGCGGCTGGCTTCCGGGTTGGATGGCGCTGTGTTAAGAAGCAGTGCGGCTTGGTTGGGTTGTGTATCGGAGGACGCATGACTTTCAACCTTCGTCTCTCCCGAGCCCGTACGGGAGTTGTAGCGATGGGACAAGATAGTAGCTACTAAACAATTGGATACCACGAAAAAGGGGTAAAATTAAAAAATAAATAAAAATACAGAAGATAGCCCTATTTGGTAAAAGACCAAGTCCATATTATTGCAATAATTGCTTCAAATAAGCAAAGAGAAACAGTCCATTACTTTAAGATATTTTGAAACCTTTAAACTTTCAAAGTTTATTTAAGTGCAGTCGCAAAAACCATCAAGCGCTGATGAAACTGGCACTCGAGAGGACCACCACAGGAAAGGAAGACAGAGTTCCCTCTTCTGCAGAGGATAAGTTCATTAGAGTTACCAGCCTCAGATTTCACCCCAAATAAATGCTTCATAGAGTTCAAGTAACAGACACATCTCAACATCAACTGTTCAGAGGAGACTGAGTGAATCAGGCCATCATGGTCAAATTGCTGCAAAGAAACCACTACTAAAAGACACTAATAAGAAGAGACTTGACTTGGGCCAAGAAACACAAGCAATGGACATTAGACCGGTGGAAATCTGTCGTTTGGTCTGATGAGTCCAAATGTGAGATTTTTGGTTCCAACCGCCGTGTCTTTGTGAGACGCAGAGAAGGTGAACAGATGACCTCTGCATGTGTGTTTCCCACCGTAAAGCATGGAGGAGGAGGTGTGATGGTGTGGGGGTGCTTTGCTGGTGACACTGTCTGTGATTTATTTAGAACTCAAGGCACACTCAACCAGCTTGGCTACCACAGCATTTTGCAGCGATACTCCATCCCATCTGGTTTGTGCTTAGTGGGACTATCATTTGTTTTTCAACAGGACAATGACCCAAGCACTCCTCCAGGCTGTGTAAGGGCTTTTTGACCAAGAAGGAGAGTAATGAAGTGCATTATCAGATGACCTGGTCTCCACCATCCCCCGACCTCAACCCAATTAAGATGGTTTGGGGTGAGTTGGACCGCAGAGTGAAGGAAAAGCAGCCAACAAGTGCTCAGCATATGTGGCAACTCCTTCAAGACTGTTGGAAAAGCATTCCAGGTGAAGCTGGTTGAGAGAATGCCAAGAGTGTGCAAAGCTGTCATCAAGGCAAAGTGTGGCTACTTTGAAGAATCACAAATATAAAATATATTTAGATTTGTTTAACACTTTTTTGGGGGTTACTACATGATTCAATATGTGTTATGTCATAGTTTTGATGTCTTCACTATTATTCTACAATGTAAAAATAAAGAAAAACCCTTGAATGAGTATGTGTGTCCAAACCTTTGACTGGTACTGTACATACTCACTGTCACTCGTAAGATATTTGGGAGTAACTTACAAGGACATGTAAATGTGTCTGAGGGTAACACTTCTGCATATTTATTAAGGCTATAAATACGCTTACTCATTGTTGGTTTGCAAGTACCACAGGTGGACATTCAACATGGCTACATGGGGATCAAACGTGGACACTACTTGACTAAGAGAACATATACAGTGGGGCAAAAAAGTATTTAGTCAGCCACCAATTGTGCAAGTTCTCCCACTTAAAAAGATGAGAGGCCTGTAATTTTCATCATAGGTACATTTCAACTATGACAGACAAAATGAGAAAATAAAATCGAGAAAATCACATTGTAGGATTTTTTATGAATTAATTTGCAAATTATGGTGGAAAATACTTTTTTATATACCCTTTGTTGGCAATGACAGAGGTCAAACGTTTTCTGTAAGTCTTCACAAGGTTTTCATATACTGTTGCTGGTAATTTTGATTTTTTTTCTCATTTTGTCTGTCATAGTTGAAGTGTACCTATGATGACATTTACAGGCCTCTCTCATCTTTTAAGTGGGAGAACTTGCACAATTGGTGGCTGACTAAATACTTTTTTGCCCCACTGTAGTCCTGCACACATTACATGAATGTGTAATTAGGAAAATAGTATACTGCTGTTGTTGGAATCTTGCGCTTTTATGTTGAATTAATTGCAAAACTTTTAATCAGTTAACTTTTGCTCTCCACAGACTATGCCTACCTTACTCTCTTATAGGTTTATCAGTTCCACAATGTGCATTATGTAGTGCTGAAATGTATGTCCTATTATATAAGTAGTTTTTGAAACTTTCAGTTCAGTAGAAACGTTCTGTTCTGTTTTTCTCCATGCACCTGGTAACACTGAAGTTGGGCTAAGTTACTTTTTTCCAATTGGTTCCAATCCAAAACTCTTAAGTCATGAGGTTTGAGGGAGAAGTTGAGAACCGTGTCTTTTCTGAAGGTACGCCCCTTTCTGTTCCAAATCTCTGACAGTCTGAGGAGGATTGAGTGAGAATGGTTTCTGTTTTAATTCTTTAGGAACACTCCTGACCCGGCTCAGGAGAGCCAGGGTGAAGGTTACAGCAGCCCCATGCTGCGGGTCCTGTCCTCCGTGTGTGTTCGATCCCCGCATTATGGCACAAGGTCAGAGTCCTCCCAGTCCATGACACCAATTAACTAGGCCAGACTCCTAGAGATACAATATAATACCGGAGTGTCTTTTGTGATAAACCTCGCCAATGTCCAACCTAGTGTTCTTATTTAATTCTGTGCTCCCAGTCCCACCAATTGGCTCTCCCATTTGTCATGCTGTGCCTGCCATCATAGGTGAGGGCTGTGCTTGTGGGGTTTAAAAGCAGGGACATACTCATAGGGCACCGAGGAAAATGAAAACAATTGGTTCTTATTTGACAAATCCATGGTCGTCTTCATTAGTGTGCACCCCAGCAAACGGCAGACGTTTTGCAACAAATTATTTTCTTATTGGACAAATCCAGTTAGTACCTTTCTGTTTCAGTCCGTTTAGCTCTGTTACTGCATAATAATTACGTACCATATATCATAAGCTCCTAGTGCATATAATCTAATCTATAACCAGCATGCCCCTGGCCCCCAGTCTAGTGTGATAATGAAAGGTGATTAGGGAGCTCTTCCCCAGCATCACAATACGCATTTCCCCCGTATTTAACATGCATACGCCCCTAATCTCGTTTCACCCCCCTATTTATCTGATGTTTTGTGTATTTCTGCCTTTTTCAGGACCAATACCATTATCCTCATAGACTCATCAGGGAACGTGACCTTCACAGAGCGCACCATGCTCAACTGTGACATCAGCCAATGGAGCACAAGCTCTTTCCAGTTCAAACTCAAGGACTGAAGATGGCTTTGTGGGAATTACACTGTGCCTTTCTGCATCCCTCCTCCTATCCATCCTCCCACAGCAAGTTCTGGCTACACCGTAGTGGAATGAACATTTTCCTTTTTCCATTTAAAATGGTGGTGGGAGAGCTTGAAATTATGGCACTTGTTTGGAAAGAGTTTGATTTGCATTTGTCAAGTAATTGCCTTTGGGAAATATATTTAAGCTTGGCTTAGACATATGAATCTGGGAATTTATCAAATCATATATTATGGGTGTTATTTAATCTTAAATTATATCAAAGAACTTGCTATTGTCATTAAAATATTTTGAATTGTGTGCTTAAAAAGTGGTTTTATTGCCAAAGAACAAATGTAATTTAACAAACTAAAATAAATTTTTTACATTTCACATTGCATCTATTTACTCAGCACTCGATTGCTGAGAAAGACGAGAACTAAAAGGTTGAAAAGTAATTTCTGGCTTCGTGCCTCAGACTGCCATCTTCTAGGTGAGTTGGTTTGCATCTCAAGAGTGTAAAATGGTAACACTCATAGAAGCAGCAGCAGCCATCACCTATCTGTGTAAAAAGCTGTAAAAATAATGACAGGTTTGATTTCCTAAATGTTCATCTCAGGTGTTATAACTTTCCTGTGACATAATTATGAAGGCATATTACGACAGCCTGCCTTGTACTATAATAATTATCATTGCACTGGATTTTGACTTTGTGCCCCAGGTTTGCTAGTTACAAGTAAAACACAGAGGAAAGGACTTGAAATGTTTTTTCAAAATGGTAAGCAGTGTTTTTCTTTTTATATTTTCTGCCTTGTTCCACATACTGCATAGGAGAACAGATTGCCTTGCTGTGAAATAACTGAAAGGATTCATTTTGTCACTCACACCTTCAGTGTTCTATGGTTCTTACCCACTTTTTCTCTATGTATAACAGTCCGTTACTCTCACAAATTGTAATGACCGTTTCAAGTTTTGTGTGTTGATGTGTACCATCGAGGATCCCAGTGGTTTTTTGTAACTGACCTCAGGTATCCATAGAAGTATGGAAACCCCTGTTTACCATGTCACTGTTGTCTTGATATCATTTGTGAATAAAGTACTTTTTCATCTGTATTATAAACTCAGTCTATATTGCAAATGTATAGTATTCTTTCAAGAATATCTAATCAGCCAGTTTTAGTAGACAATCACAAGCTTATTAAAGCTTGTCAGGCGCAGCGGTCAAAGGCACTGTACCTCAGTGCAAAAGGTGTCACTGCAGTCCCTGGTTCAAATCCAGGCTGCATCACATCCGGCTGTGATTGGGAGTCCCATAGGGTGGCACACAATTAGCCCGGGGTTGGCTGTCATGAGGTCGAAGGAATTGTCCATAGAGCTCCGAGACAGGATTGTGCCAAGGCACAGATCTAGGAAAGGGTACCAAAAAATGTCTGCAGCATTGAAGGTCCCCAAGAACACAGTGGCCTCCATCATTCTTAAATGGAAGAAGTTTGGAACCACCAAAACTCTAATTAGAGCTGGCCACCCGACCAAACTAAGCAATCGGGGGTGAAGGGCCTTGGTCAGGGAGGTGACCAAGAACCCAATGGTCACTCTGACAGAGCTCTAGAGTTACTCTGTGGAGATGGGAGAACTTTCCAGAAAGACAACCATTTCTGCAGCACTCAACCAATCAGGCATTTATGGTAGAGTGGCCAGACAGAAGCCACTCCTCAGTAAAAGGCACACAACAGCCCGCTTGGAGTTTGCCAAAAGGCACCCAGAGACTCTCAGACCATGAGAAGCAAGATTCTCTGGTCTGATGAAACCAAGATTGAACTCTTTGGCCTGAATGCCAAGCATCACCTCCAGAGGAAATCCAGGCACCATCCCTACGGTGAAGCATGGTGGTGGCAGCATCATGCTGTGGGGATGTTTTTCAGCGGCAGGGACTGAAGGACTAGTCTAGATTGAGGCAAAGATGAACGGAGCAAAGTACAGAGAGATCCTTGAAGAAAACCTGCTCCAGATGGCTCAGAACCTTAGACTGGGGCGAAGGTTCACCTTCCAACAGGACAACAGCAAAGACAACACAGGAGTGACATTCCCGAACAAGTCTCTGAATGTCCTTGAGTGGCCCAGCCAGAGCCCGGACTTGAACTCGATCTAACATGTCTGGAGAGACCTGAATCAAATTAAATCTAATTTTATTGGTCACATACACGTGATTATCAGATGTTATTGCAGGTGTAGCGAAATGCTTTTGCTTCTAGCTCTGACAGTGAAGTAGTATCAAATCAAATCAAATGTTATTGGTCACTTACACATGGTTAACAGATGTTAATGCTAGTGTAGCGAAATGCTTGTGCTTCTAGTTCCGACCATGCAGTAATATCTAACAAGTAATCTAACAATTTCACAACAAGTAAGGAATGAATAAGAATATGTACATATAAATATATGGAAGACCGATGGCCAAACGGCATATGCAAGATGCAGTAGATGGTATAGTGTACCGTATATACATATGAGATGAGTAATGTAGGGTATGTAAACATTATATAAAGTGGCATTGTTTGAAGTGATTAGTGAAATGTTTATTACATTCAATTTTTTATTATTAAAGTGGCTAGAGATTTGAGTCAGTATGTTGGCAGCAGCCTCTCAATCTTAGTGATGGCTGTTTAACTGTCTGATCGCCTTGAGATAGAAGCTGTTTTTCAGTTTCTTGGTCCCCGCTTTGATGCACCTGTACTGACCTCACCTTCTGTATGATAGCGGGGTGAACAGGCAGTGGCTCGGATGGTTGTTGTCCTTGATTATCTTTTTGGCCTTCCTGTGACATCGGGTGGTGTTGGTGTCTTGTAGGGCAGATAGTTTGCCCCCGTTGATGCGTTGTGCAGACCTCACTACCCTCTGTAGAGCCTTGCAGTTGTGGGCGGAGCAGTTGCCGTACCAGGCGGTGATACAGCCCGACAGGATGCTCTCGATTGTGCATCCGTAAAAGTTTGTGAGTGTTTTTGGTGACAAGTCAAATTTCTTCAGCCTCCTGAGGTTGAAGAGAAGCTGCTGCGCCTTCTTCACCCCGCTGTTTGTGTGGGTGACCATTTCAGTTTGCCCGTGATGTGTATGCCGAGGAACTTAAAACTTTCCACCTTCTCTACTACTGTCCCGTCAATGCGGATGGGGGGAGCTCCCACTGCTTTTTCCTGAAGTCCACAATCATCTCCTTTGTTTTATTGATGTTGAGTGTGAGGTTGTTTTCCTGACACCACACTCTGAGGACCCACACCTCTTCCCTGTAGGCCATCTTGTCGTTGTTGGTAATCAAGCCTACCACTGTAGTGTTGTCTGCAAACTTGATGATTGAGTTGGAGACGAGCATGGCCAAGCAGTTATGGGTGAACAGGGAGTACAGGAGAGGGCTGAGAATGCACCATTGTGGGGCCCCAGTGTTGAGGATCAGCGGGGTAGAGATGTTGTTTCCTACCCTCACCACCTGGGGGCGGCCCGTCAGAAAGTCCAGGACGAGTTTGGAGGGTACTATTGTGTTAAATGCTGAGCTGTAGTAGATGAGCAACATTCTTACATAGGTATCCTTGACTAGTCTCTCAAAGCACTTCATGATGACGGAAGTGAGTGCTACGGGGCGAAAGTCGTTTAGCTCAGTTACCTTAGCTTTCTTGGGAACAGGAACAATGGTGGCCCTCTTGAAGCATGTGGGAACAGCAGACTAGGATTGGGATTGATTGAATATGTCCGTAAACACACCAGCCAGCTGGTCTGCGCATGCTCTGAGGATGCGGCTAGGGATGCCGTCTGGGCCGGCAGCCTTGCGAGAGTTAACACGTTTAAATGTGAATAAAATCCGCCATAAAAATCCGCCATAAAATCCGCCATAAAAAAGCCAGACAACGGTTTGCAGCCGCACATGTGACAAAGATGGTACTTTTTGGAGAAATGTCCTCTGGTCTGATGAAACAGAAATAGAACTGTTTGGCCATAATGACCATCGTTATGTTTGGAGGAAAAAGGGGGAGGCTTGCAAGCCGAAGAACACCATCCCGACCGTGAAGCACGGGGTGGCGGCATCATGTTGTGGGGTGCTTTGCTGCAGGAGGGACTGATGCACTTCACAAAATAGATGGCATCATGAGGTAGAAAAATTATGTGGATATATTGAAGCAACATCTCAAGACATCAGTCAGGAAGTTAAAGCTTGGTCGCAAATGGGTCTTCCAAAGGGACAATGACCCCAAGCATACTTCCAAAGTCATGGCAAAATGGCTTAAGGACAACAAAGTCAAGGCATTGGAGTGGCCATCACAAAGCCCTGATCACAATCCTATAGAAAAATTGTGGGCAGAACTGAAAAGGCTTGTGCGAGCAAGGAGGCCTACAAACCTGACTCCGTTAAACCAGCTCTGTCAGGAGGAATGGGCCAAAATTCACCCAACTAATTGTGGGAAGCTTGTGGAAGGCTACCCGAAACGTTTGACCCAAGTTAAAACATTTAACGGCAATGCTACCAAATACTAATTGAGTGTATGTAAACTTCTGACCCACTGGGAATGTGATGAAAGAAATAAAAGCTGAAATAAATCATTCTCTCTACTATTATTCTGACATTTCTCATTCTTAAAATAAAGTGGTGATCCTAACTGACCTAAGACAGGGAATTTGTCTAGGATGAATTGTCAGGAATTGTGAAAAACTGAGTTTGAATGTGTTTGGCTAAGGTGTATGTAAACTTCCGATTCAACTGTACATATGGACAAACGATGTTGGAGCGGAATGGACTAAGATGGAGTAGAATAGTATAGAATACAGTATTTTCATATGAGATGAGTTATGCAAGATTAAAATAATGAGATACCGTAGATACCGTAGAATAGTAGAGAAAACGGTATACACATATGAGATGAAACAAGCCAGATACTGTATGTAAATATTAAGTGACTAAGATACCGTAGAATAGAATATAGTATATACATGAGATGAGTAATGCCAGATATGTAAAAACTAAGTGACTAAGATACCATAGAATAGTATAGAATACAGTATATACATATGAGATTAGTAATGCCAGATATGTAAACATTATTAAAGTGACTAGTGTTCCTTTCCTTTAAGTGGCCAGTGATTTCGAGTCTATGCCTATAGGCAGCAGCCTCTAATGTGCTAGTGATGGCTGTTTAACAAGGTCTGATGGCCTTGAGATAGAAGCTTAAAATAGCTGTGCAGCAACGCTCCCCATCCAACCTGACATAGCTTGAGAGGATCTGCAGAAAATAATGGGAGAAACTCCCCAAATCAGGTGTGCCAACCTTGTAGCGTCATACCCAAGAAGAATCGAGGCTGTAATCGCTGCCAAAGGTGCTTCAATAAAGAGTAAAGGGTCTGAATACTTATGTAAAAATGATATTTCATTTGTATTATTAAAAGATTAGCAAACATTTCTAAGAACCTGTTTTTGCTCTGCCATTGTGGGGTAATGTGTGTAAAAGCAATGTAATCCATTTTAGAATAAGGCTGTAACCTAACAAAATGTGGAAAAAGTCAATGGTTCTGAATACTTTCTGAAGGAACTGTACCTTAAAAAAAGATCCTTGCAATGGGCCTCAGGATCTCATCACGGTATTTTTGTGCATTCAAATTGACATCGGTAAAATGTAGTTGTAGCTTATGCCATACCATAACCCCACCGCTACCATGGGGCACTCTGTTCACAATGTTGAGATCAGCAAACCACTTGCCCACAAGATGCCATACTCGTGTTCTCCGGTTGTGAGGCCGGTTGGACGTACTGCCAAATTCTCTAAACAAAGTTGGAGGCGGTTTATGGTAGAACATTCAATTATCTGGCAACAGCTCTGGTGGAAATTCCTGCAGTCAGCATGCCAATTACATAATCCCTCAAAATTTGAGACATCTGTCGCATTGTGTTTTGTGTGACAAAACGGCACATTTTAGAGTGGCTTTTTATTGCTCCCAGCACAAGGTGCACCTTTTTAATGATCATGCTATTTAATCCGTTTCTAGATGTGCCACATCTGTCAGGTGTATGGATTATTTTGGCAAAGGAAAAAATGCTCACCAATAGGGATGTAAACAAATTTGTGCACCACATTTTAGAGAAATATCCTTTTTGTGCATTTGGACAATTTCAGGGATATTTTATTTCAGCTCATGTAACATGGGACCAACACTTGGCTACATGTTTCATTTATATTTTTGTTCAGTGTAGTATATTGATTCTGATTTAAATCGCAGACATTTTTGGTTCTTCAGTAAACATGATGGCTATGTCTGTACATTGTATTCATGCTGATTATAAACAGCGGGGTTGTAATCTAATCAGTGGATTGATTATCCATCAAAACAAAGATCTAATTTGATACAATTTCAATTTTCATCATCAATTCTAAAGTGTATATGTTGATGAACGATAGCTACTTTGCATACAATGTTACTGGTGAAGATGATTGCCACCTATCGACAGTATGCGGCCACTGAACTTCTCAACCCAACTGTTCCTACCGTTCTGAATTGTAAACTGTAATCTATTCTAATGTTTGATTGGTCTATTTATTCCGGCAGTATTTCGTCCCGGTGAAAGGTCTGCCTTTATCGGTTGGTGATTGGTGTGCTCATCTGGAACTAAATGGTGAATGGACACATGAGCGGTCAATCTTAAAAAAGCCGGTATTGGGGGTGGAACTTCCGAAGCAGTCTGCAGCAGTTTGCAGCATTCGGCAAGATGGCGGAACGGGGTCTGTCTGGCCTCGTCAGAAGAATAACATAATTTATATTAGCTAGCAAAGAAAATAAAATGGAGGAAATAAAATATAGGTGAGTGATCAAATCTGGTCAATGTTTCTGTGGTTAGTGTTTTGTCTAGTCATTTTGACATTTGACTGATTGTGTAGCTAATTCGCTTAGCTTCAAGTTTTAGCTAAGCTAGCCAGGTTGTTAAAGTTAACTAGCTAGGCTCGTGCGTAGAAGGACAATACAATTTGTCATCTTTCCATGTCGTTCAGTTTGGAAGTCGCCCCATATTGCTAACCAGTAGCTAAAGTTTCTGCATTACTTGAAATTGCAGGGTGAATCGAGTTTGCCAACTATCTTGCACAGGCAGCAAGCTAACGTTAGCATTCTGCAATCAAGCAAGAATTGCAAAGACTCGCACTCATTTCTGTCTGTGTTAGTTCTCCATCTTAACAGTTATTGATAATGTGCATAGCTTCCACTCGGCTACATTCTACAAGGCATACAGTAACGTATGTCAAAACATTGCATCTCAATGTTGCTCTCTTGGTTTGTCATTGACTGTGTTATCTTGCTTTTTCTAGCTCTGACAGATGATTCGCCAGTGGAGGATGCATAGTGCCTAGATCTGAGCAATATAAGCTGAATGCATTGTGATTTCCAATAATTGAGACAGTGATTCTAAAAAACTGTCTACATTAATGAAAAGAACAATGTAGTCATCTTAGCATATTCAACACTGGTACATGGTCAATACAGGGATTTTTTTATTCTTCTAAATATTGTGTGCAATGTGCTTCTGCATGCCTTTTAGCTGAAAGCTTATGAGAAATAATTGCCAAAACAGTCAGGGTGACCCATAGAGCAGTTGTATTTAGTAATTCATAAGAAACAGTCAGGGTGACCCATAGAGCAGTTGTATTTAGTAATTCATAAGAAACAGTCAACATGGAGATGGATGACATATTACCCCCCTTACCGTTGGAGCCACCTGATGATTTGAACTCGGAGGGCCTTAATGGTAAAGCGCAGCCTCCAACACCCCCCCTGCAAACGTCCAGTGACGCAGAGGAAATGGACGTTAGCTCTGGTGGTGATGGACACACACACACCCCAGCAGAGGGCCAGGGCCTCCAAACCAAGGGCTCCATAACCTTCATTAATAATCTGTCAGATGAGGCCGAACCCAGCACCTCGTGCCCTAGAACAGCCCGCCACGCACCCCCTGTCACCAAGTTTCTGCCAGACCTCAAATTACTCAGAGACATTAAGATCAGTGTCAGTGTCGTAGATACCAGTAGGAGCAAAGATAGGAAGGTGCTGTACACAGGGATAGGTCAGGAGGGTGGTGGTGAAGGGGAGACCAGCTCAGAGAGCCTTAATGGTGAGTTTTATGATGCTGATACAGAGCCAGGGGCTGTGGATGGTAGCTCAGGGCTTGGGGTGGTCGGTGTCAGTGCAGGGAGGAGAGGGGAGGAGGCAGAGGCAGACCTGGAGAACAAAGTGGAGTTTGCGGTCCTAGATGAGCTGGAGGACTTCAGTCAGGACTTCCTGGACACGGAGGATGTGCAGCAGGGGGGGTTCAGGTCAGAGGTCATAGTTCAACAGGATCATGCTGACGAAGAGAACCTGAATATCTCATATGAGGTACGTAACCAAAGGGGCCCTGTCTTTGCCTCTGCAGAGCCTCATCATCACCCACTCACTGATATTTTGTGCATGTTTCACACTAAAGGGCTATCCCAAACTGTACTGTGCTGGCTTGAATATTTTCTAGTACAGTTCCAGCAACTGGAGGATGTGCTACAATGCCAGCCCAGTACGATTTGTCTCACCAATGAAAATGTTAATGGTTTATAGTCAGCCATTCATTCTGACATTATATTCCAATGTCACCAGCAAAATGTTAGCTTGTGCATCCTTTTTATTCTTGATGGAAGCAGCCGGAGTTCCATATCTTTCCTACTGGAAATTGACAGTTGGTATGCTAAAAGTGTGTTCAAATGTACTCTCTTAACCATAAGTCCTGGCCGGTTAGGAAAACATGAGTCATGACCGGTTAGGGCTTCCCCCCACCCTCCCTTCTCCCCACCCTCAACGAATGTCTTTTCCAGGAGGACTTTGACAATGATGTAGACGCTCTGCTGGAGGAGGGCATGCCCGTGCCCAAAAAGATGCGCCTGGCAGAGGGGGCTGTTGAGTATGCAGGAGACAGTGATCACGCATCCGACAGGGATGTGGAGGGAGGTGTTCAGCCCATGATGACCAAAATTAAGACAGTCCTGAAGAGTGAGTGGTCGATGTCTGGCGCTAAACTGCCTTTTGTAACGTAGTATCTGAGCCTGGCACATACTGATGTTGTGTGTTCATATCTTATACCGAGTGGCACATGTTGGTGAGAGGACATTGATGGTGTGAGATGTGTAGTAGATTCAGATTGTGTGTATATGTGGTGCAGATGTTTCATGTGTAGCGTCTCGTGTTTGTGTGTATTGATCTGTGTGTGTTTCCTAGGTCGTGGGCGTCCACCCACTGAGCCACTACCTGACGGATGGATCATGACATTCCATAACTCTGGCATTCCAGTCTACCTGCACAGAGAGACCAGAGTGGTGACCTGGTCCAGACCTTACTTTCTGGGGTCCGGGAGCATCAGGGTAGGACGTAGAATACATAAGACAGATAGAAACCTATTACTGCTGTACATTTTAAACCTTTTTTTTGTTTATTTATTGTTTTGTTTAGTAACATGCCAGGAACCCCATTGTTATTCACTCTATACTGGTGTATAATTTGTGTTTTGTTAGGAATGGTCAAACTAAAGGAATATTTCTCTCTTCTCAAACAACTGTAACAATCGGCTTCTAACAATGACCAAACCTCTATTGCACCTTGTGTACAGAAACACGACCCTCCCACCAGTAGCATCCCTTGCCTGCACTATAGGAAGATGAAGGATCGCGAGGAGAGGGAACAGAACGGAGAGGTGACGCCCAACGCTGAAGTGTCTCCGGTGAAGCCTGGGGAAGAGGCAGACTCCGTGGAGAGACCAGACGAGCCTGACTCCACTGCCCAGGAGGACCCTACCACTGTGGGCCTGGGGGAGGGACAGGTGGAGGTGGAGATAGAGACAGGCCTGGTCACAGAGGGGACCATAAAGGGGTGCCCTGTCCTGCATGGCAAGATGCCCCACTCCTGTGAGATGGCCCAGGGGGCTCTGGGACAGGTCAGGGCCAAGGTGGAGGTGTGCAAAGATGAATCGATAGGTAAGGGTGAACACACTCCATGATGAGCAATTGACTTGCCAGCAGGTAGTAGTTTTGAATGCCATGGCTGATGGTATGTTTCATTTCTTGTAAACATAGGGGATGACAGTGTGTTGGTGGGCGTGGGCCTTGACATTTTTCTAGACTTCTTGCAATAAAAATGTATAGGACACATCATATGAAGAATATCTATACATGTTAATTAAAGCGACAATATAACCTATACCCCTCCCAGAAATTGAGGAGTTCCGCAGCTACCTGGAGAAGTGCTTTGACTTTGAACAAGTGACTGTGAAGAAGTTCCGTACCTGGGCAGAGCGCAGGCAGTTCAACAGGGACATCAAGAGGAAACAGGCTGAGTCAGAGAGACCCATTCTGCCTGCCAACCAGAAACTCATCACTCTGTCTGTATCAGATACCCCCACCAAGAAAGGTACCAGATGCATAAGAAGAACCACAGGCTACATCTGAATTGGAATCTTATTCACAGGTCCTATGGTCAAAAGTAGTGCACTATATAGGGAATGAGGGTGCCATTGTGGATGCATCCATAGTTTAATAACTATTTCAGTGAGGAGTATTGAGGTAATCTCAACTCTTTCCTTTCTTTTTCTCAGAGTTTGTCATTAACCCAAATGGGAAGTCTGAAGTTTGCATCCTACATGAATATATGCAACGTGTCTTAAAGGTCCGACCTGTTTACAACTTTTTTGAATGTGGTAAGTCCCTCTGTTGATTTCCACTAGCTTGTACAAGTGACATGCTTTTCTTCGAACAAAACAAATCGCCAAAATCTCTGGCTGGGCCAAACGCATCCTGTCTTTTCTATATCCCCAGAGAACCCAAGTGAACCCTTTGGAGCCTCCGTCATAATAGAGGGAGTGACATATGGCACAGGAACTGCAAGCAGTAAAAAACTTGCCAAGAATAAAGCTGGTACAGTACTCTTATCTCACAAATTAAAATAATGATGGATCTTCTGAAGCAGCTGCAAAGGCTGTCTGGAAACTGTAAGATGTGTTTAAGTCATAATATAGCAGACCATTTGGCTTATTGTTTCACTGATGTCTCCCCTGTAGCTCGAGCCACACTGGAGATTCTCATCCCTGACTTTGTGAAGCAGACGTCTGAGGAGAAGCTTGTAGAAGGGGATGAACTGGAGGTATCAGCCTGTCAATCATTGGAAAGCCATTTAATTCAATGTCATGCTTCTGTGTTTGGTCTGATAACGTGTCTCTTTTATAACATTGAACTTTACCAGCGGGTTGGTAAGCTGGATGAATACTAATGTCCATTCATGCGTTTTTGTTTCCTGCAGTATTTTAATCATATCAGTATTGAAGATTCAAGGGTGTACGAACTGACCAATAAAGCAGGATTACTCTCGCCATATCAGATTCTACACGAGTGCCTTAAGAGGTAAGACTCATGACATGAGGTGTAAGAATACCTTAAATTCCTAGTTCTGATCTGATTCATCTATTAACCTTGAATTTCAACCATATCTTGTGCCCTGCAGAAACCATGGAATGGGTGACACCAGCATCAAGTTTGAGGTGATCCCAGGAAAGAACCAGAAGAGTGAATATGTGATGACGTGTGGAAAGCATACCGTGCGCGGATGGTGTATGTAGCCCCACACTGACCCTCCAGTCACCACAGCAAGTCCCAGACCTAACATGCTCCATGCCACTCTGTGTTAATGTAGTGTAAAAGCAGCATTACAAGTGCTCTGTTTTTTGTCTGAGCCATGTATAGAGAATTCAGCCAACCTTTACACTGGACGCTGTTTGTGCCTTTGTATATACAGTATTATGGCTCTGATTTGTCCTGCTCAAAGCCGCTCTGTGTCGTGTAAATGTGTTAGCATTACAAATGGGAGTAATCAGTGTTTTGTTTTATTTTTCAGGCAAGAATAAACGTGTGGGGAAGCAGCTGGCGTCTCAGAAAATCCTACAGATGCTGCACCCTCACGTGAAGAACTGGGGGTCACTGCTCCGCATGTACGGCAGAGAGAGCAATAAGATGGTAAAAAAGGTAAGTGCTACCTGTACACTGGGGTTTCTGTTAGGGAAATGTGGCGCCATTCATTTGACCGGCAGCATTTGAATTTACCGGACAAAGTACATTTTATTAAATTGCCAAAATGATATAGCCAAAATAGCTTACTCCTGTCTATACACAAATAAATAAAATAATTCAAAATCGGCTACTGCACCAGAAAGCCAGCGGATCATTAGCTTCTTTTTAAAGCTTCTGTTTTATTTTGGATAGCCTACAGTCTGAAGGGCCTGCAATTTGGGCAGAGCACGCAGCAAATACCAAACATATGATTGTTGAGTTGCGACTGTCAGTGAAAAACAGAGACCCAGCCAGGCATATTGCAATATTTAAAAATACATTAATGGAAAAACTGTTTGGAAAGCAAAATGGATATTTCTGTAAATAAAAGACAATGAGAAGACACTCCAATCTGTCTTTTATTTATCAGAATTCTTTAACTTAATTAGCACCAGCGGAGAACATCGGCCATATCGCTGGTGAGTGTGCATATTCACTGTTTTTACCATTGAGTTAGTGCCACTTTTGTTTGTTTTTGGACAATAATTTCTTCCTCGAGGTTAGATGGACATCATATTGTATTCGTCTCCCCTTTTCATAGGCCCAGAGTAGACTACCCTTTAATTTTGGTTGTATTAAAAAAGATTTTGGTAATGTCTCCAGTCATATAAAATGTAGTAGAATTGCATGAAATGTGTTTATGAAAGGCCAACATTTTCCTGTGTTATAGCCTGTCTACTCTACGCCACTACACACTGCATTCAACGGTCTTTTTTGCGAACAGTGATTGAGTTGTATTATTAGCCTAAATTATGACTCCAGTCTAATCATCACATTATGAAGGGTAGGCTATCTTACATCAGGATGCATGGAAGGGGCCTTTTTATGGTGAAAATTAGCTTCCCCAAACTTGAAACCCACACTCCTCTTATTTTAGAATAGCTGTCCACATTTACTTTTCCTCAACCAACAAGATGAGTAATGAACAACAATCTACTAACCCCCATGTTAGAAAAGTTGACCTATTCTATTGGTCAGCTTGTCGAGAAAGAAATGGCTTATTCCAAACAGACTCTGGGACAGTTGTGGGACGATAGATCCCAAATTCATACAACCAATAGGCCTAGGCTACATAAAAAAACACACATTCAAAAGCAATGAGGCTCATGTAACAGATCAGAAGGTTTAGCTTAAAATGTTGATAAACTGTTATTTCTTCACATTCTAAGCACAACAATTCACACAAGGCAGTAGGCTACCCACAAATGTTAGTTCCATAATGCAATTACCGGAAAACACCATTGTGAGTGATTTCATATAACAGAGATGAAAATATGTTAGAAATTTAGAAACAGGGGATATTTAAATATGCCAAAAGTAGCATGGGTTGTTCATATGACTAGGATTGTGCCTTTGGTTACTGGACAATGAAAGAAAGTTGATTTGAAAACCAATAGGACATGAGAGAAAAAGGCTACTTGTTTCAATGGCATATGGAAGTCTTTATGAAATAATTGCCTGCACGTTTGGTTAGATTTGAGGCAAGGTAAGACATGCCTCAAAATATGTAGTAAAATGTTCTGGTTTCAAACAGTTAAGTATGTCTTCAAAATGGAAATCGTCTCCAGCTCACTGCAAAGTGGTGTGTGATGTGCTGAAGCCTGCCTAGTACCAATGAGCTTCAATTTACCAGTTGAGGGGTGGGGGGAAAGTAGGCCTTTTAATCGTGGCTGTGTTTTGATAAAAATATTTACAAGCGATTGCCTTGCGCAATGATTGGGCTTATTAAAGCATGTTTCACTCCAGCAGCAACAAACAGCTGTTTGATGAGCTGTTGCAGCATGTCTCCCGCTACATCCACTGGTATTTCAAGCAAAAATGCATTGGATTTTATTTTTTCTCACGGACAATTGACCTGCACCGATTTTATTTATATACTTTTTAAGAAAGGTTATTGGCAGCTAACGGAAAATCTGCTGTACACCTCATACTGTACCTCGCCACATCCACTCCACTGCTGTTGGGTCATATAGACTTCAGCTCATCTTTGGCAAAACTGATTAGTACTGATCTGATTGCATATGCTGCTCCTCTTTCAACCAGATGTATATCTGTAATTTCTATAGATGTTGTTTTTTATGTTCTCTGCAGGAAAATTCAGACAAGAGTGTGATTGAACTTCAGCAGTATGCCAAAAAGAACAGGCCAAATCTTCACATCCTGAACAAACTGCAAGAGGAGATGAGGAAACTGGCTAAGGAGAGGGTAAGGGTTAGCTGTAAAGTGTAGTAGGAGCTCCAACTAGATCTTAGGTCTCTGGTGTTAACCTTTGCGTTTGGCCTCGTCAGGGAGTTTCTTTCTAGAGCAGGGCTCTCCGACCCTGTTCCTGGAGAGCTACCCTCCTGTAGCTGTTGACTATTACCCCAGTTTTACAGTGCCTTGCGAAAGTATTCGGCCCCCTTGAACTTTGCGACCTTTTGCCACATTTCAGGCTTCAAACATAAAGATATAAAACTGTATTTGTTTGTGAAGAATCAACAACAAGTGGGACACAATCATGAAGTGGAACGACATTTATTGAATATTTCAAACTTTTTTAACAAATCAAAAACTGAAAAATTGGGCGTGCAAAATTATTCAGCCCCTTTACTTTCAGTGCAGCAAACTCTCTCCAGAAGTTCAGTGAGGATCTCTGAATGATCCAATGTTGACCTAAATGACTAATGATGATAAATACAATCCACCTGTGTGTAATCAAGTCTCCGTATAAGTGCACCTGCACTGTGGGTAGTCTCAGAGGTCCGTTAAAAGCGCAGAGAGCATCATGAAGAACAAGGAACACACCAGGCAGGTCCGAGATACTGTTGTGAAGAAGTTTAAAGCCGGATTTGGATACAAAAAGATTTCCCAAGCTTTAAACATCCCAAGGAGCACTGTGCAAGCGATAATATTGAAATGGAGTATCAGACCACTGCAAATCTACCAAGACCTGGCCGTCCCTCTAAACTTTCAGCTCATACAAGGAGAAGACTGATCAGAGATGCAGCCAAGAGGCCCATGATCACTCTGGATGAACTGCAGAGATCTACAGCTGAGGTGGGAGACTCTGTCCATAGGACAACAATCAGTCGTATATTGCACAAATCTGGCATTTATGGAAGAGTGGCAAGAAAGCCATTTCTTAAAGATATCCATAAAAAGTGTAGTTTAAAGTTTGCCACAAGCCACCTGGGAGACACACCAAACATGTGGAAGAAGGTGCTCTGGTCAGATGAAACCAAAATTGAACTTTTTGGCAACAATGCAAAACGTTATGTTTGGCATAAAAGCAACACAGCTCATCACCCTGAACACACACCATCCCCACTGTCAAACATGGTGGTGGCAGCATCATGGTTTGGGCCTGCTTTTCTTCAGCAGGGACAGGGAAGATGGTTAAAATTGATGGGAAGATGGATGGAGCCAAATACAGGACCATTCTGGAAGAAAAGCTGATGGAGTCTGCAAAAGACCTGAGACTGGGACGGAGATTTGTCTTCCAACAAGACAATGATCCAAAAAATAAAGCAAAATCTACAATGGAATGGTTCAAAAATAAACATATCCAGGTGTTAGAATGGCCAAGTCAAAGTCCAGACCTGAATCCAATCGAGAATCTGTGGAAAGAACTGAAAACTGCTGTTCACAAATGCTCTCCATCTAACCTCACTGAGCTCGAGCTGTTTTGCAAGGAGGAATGGGAAATAATTTCAGTCTCTCGATGTGCAAAACTGATAGAGACATACCCCAAGCGACTTACAGCTGTAATCGCAGCAAAAGGTGGCGCTACAAAGTATTAACTTAAGTGGGCTGAATAATTTTGCACGCCCAATTTTTCAGTTTTTGATTTGTTAAAAAAGTTTGAAATATCCAATAAATGTCGTTCCACTTCATGATTGTGCCCCACTTGTTGTTGATTCTTCACAAAAAAATACAGTTTTATATCTTTGTTTGAAGCCTGAAATGTGGCAAAAGGTCGCAAAGTTCAAGGGGGCCGAATACTTTCGCAAGGCACTGTAACTAACCTGATTCCGCTTATCGAGTAGAATCTGGTGTGCTAGATTAGGGTTGGAGCAAAAACCTACAGGATGGTAGCTCTCCAGGAACAGGGTTGGAGAGTCCTGTTCTAGGGGGTTCTACCTTTCACTCGAACCCTGTCAGGCTGTCTAAGCTGCACGGACTCCAGTAGGATTGTGCCGATATATGATTCAATCCAATATCGTGATATTTGACATTGACAATATATCGTGGTGTGCAAGGCTATACTCTATTTGAATTTTAAAAATCAAAACTGCAGTTTTATCAGTTAAATTGTATCAATATGTTGAATATAAAGTTTAAATTAACTAAGCCTTATTTATTTGCCATAAGATTATTTAATGATAATGCGACTATAATATTGTAAATAAGCACAAATGGCACAGTGGAATTATCTAGCCATTACCGGCACAGAACTATTATATTGTGATATTTGGAGTAGCATATATCTTCCAACCTTTGTGCCATTTGCCATGTCTCTGCACTGTTGAGTTTATTTATATTTACAGGGACAGTGCACATTAATCAACGTTTCAGTAAAAGTGCCGGTTTTAGCCAGCCGGCTAATTTTCAACCACAGTCCCTGGGCAGGTTATTAAAAACAATTACAATATAGACAATAGCAACATAGGACAAGCAAGACGTAGCATACAGACAGAGCAACATAGGACAAGCAAGATGTAGCATACAGACATAGCAACATAGAACAAAAAGCAGCAAGACAAAATTCATAAAAGCAACAAAGTGTTTCCACACCTCACAAGCTACAGACAACATGGAAAGCGGCAACACACAGCTAGGGATTATGTTCATAAATCTGATTGACCTTTAGCCATGTCTTCAAGCATTTTGTGAAAGTGATATGTGGTGCAGTTATGTGTGTCTGATGGCAGTGTATTACAGACATGGGAAGCTCTCACAGTGATAACGGATTTACTATGTGCTTTTCCTTAACGGAACTATCCAGTCACCTCTCATGGCAGACCTTGTGGATCTGCTGCCATATGTTTGGGTTTTCTGTTTAATAAAAATACTGAGTGGAGGGGGAGCCAGGCCATTTAGGATCTTGAATACAAGACATGCGTCGGTGTATTGCATAAGATTTTCCCAACTCAGGATCTCATGCTTTCTGAGGATGTAACAGTAATGATGGCTATTGGGCTGTATATATTTCAAAGACACTAAGGAGATTTGGTAAGTCATGTTTGGTTGTAAATGTAGCCTGGATTATGATCTTGAATATTTTTTTCCCCATGTAAGTTTCTCACAGGTTGGTGCAGCAGTTCAAACTGTTTTCTGGGGTTTATTCATTAGGCACCGAACATTAGGAAACTACCTGAACTTGTCCAATAAGAAATGCTTGTTTTTGTTTTCTGGTGCAAAACATTTTGCTACTGTGTGCACTAATGAATACAACCCTGATGTGTCTTTATGTTGTGTTCAGGAGGAAACCAGGAAGAAGCCCAAGATGACCATAATGGAGTCAGCCCAGCCTGGTAGTCAGCCCCTCTGCACTGTTGACGTCTAGGAACCATCACTACAACCAATCTAACATGGCACTGACCAATGGTAGCCATAGTCATTGTCCGATTTTAAAAGCCACTCCACCATCCAATTATGCATCATTGTAAAATGGCAATACAACTGGACATTTCTAGTATAGCGGTGGTCATCTTCTTAGCACTGTCTCCAAGCTGTTTTATTATTTACTCCAAAGGTATTTTTGATTCATTGTTAGTGGGTAGGAATAGGACAAATGCACTAACAGACAGTAGAGTTAACACCATCTACCTCTAGATGCAATCTCTACACAGTGGCACTTCTATAAATTGAACCATAGGGGTTGCAGACAGATCGGTTGAGATGACTTGACATGTATCTAAGATCCACAAGAAATTGTCAGCCTGTTTACTGTGCGTAGTAATAACTGCTGACAACCACTAGACCCCTCAACCCTTCATTTATATTGCATTGATAATACGCTCCAAATATAACCTAAAGTACCTGATACTTTACAGAGACTGAACATTCCTAACAGGTTTCCTTGTATACTTAAAGCATTGCCTATTCTCACGGATTAGTTTGCTCTCTCTGCTTTTGCTATACAGGTACGCTGTGGGAAACTGATTTATATGCTGTTGTCATTGGAAATTGATGTCGTGTATAATTTGGATGGCCAACTTCATTTGCTTGTGAACCTGTTAAGAAAAAAGTTATATATTCAAATGCATCGTTTGCTGTCCAGTCATGTTTTGGGGTTTATTTATTTTTTGTTCTTACTTTCTTTAACCTTTTTTCTCCCCAATTTATTGGTATCCAATTGGTAGTTACAGCCGCACTGCTTCTTGACACAATGCCCGCTTAACCCGGAAGCCAGCCGCACCAATGTGTCCGAGGAAACGCCACACGAGTAGCTAGAGTGCGATGGGACATCCTTGTCAGCCAAACCCTCCCCTAACCCGGACGACGCAGGGCCAATTGTTTGCCGCCCCATGGGTCTCCCGGTCGCGGCCGGCTATGACAGAGCCTGGACTCAAACCAGGATCTCTAGTGGCACAGCTAGCAACTGTGATGCAGTGCCTTAGACCACTGTTCCACACGGGAGGCCCCAGTCATATTCTTGTTACATGCTCATGGTCTTTAGTACGAGAAATTCATTTTGAATTGATTAGGGAACGGACATTCATCTCGAGACCTATTAAGCGGGACTAATGATTTTAATTACCTTTTTGTTTTGGAGGCACAGGATGAAACATATCAATGGACAGCTGACAACAAGGCTGATCCGTATAGCTAAGATCCTGTTGCCATGTTAGCACTGCAGACAGAACACAGGCACCAGGGCTTGGAGTACTGTAGTCATTGAGAAGTGATTGAGATATTCAAGGTAGTTACATATTTAAGAAGACTAGTTTTTCTGTGTTACTCGCTTATTTTTGGACTCTATTTAAAGCAAAACAATACAACATGCAGGCCATCTTACTATTTGGTACAGTTCAGCTGCTGTGATAGACATTTTGCATCATGATAATGTGGCACTTTGCTTCTTGAAAGTCCAATATCTTAACTTGACTGCTAACCTGCAAAACATTAAAGGACTTTAACAGTGGACTAATGGAAAAAAAATACCAAGCGATTTTGGACTTTCCCTTTAAGGACCCATAAACGGATAAGAAAACAATTGTCTACCTGTTGCCTAAGTTCACCCATTTCATGTAGGGCTCCCCAGAGCACTCACAGGGCCCAGGTCCCCCCTTAAAGGGAAATGGATAGACCAAGCCTCTTACTTGTTACAGCATTTATTGTTTAGCCTGTTTGTAATAATTTGACATGACAGTAATATTGATATTTTGAAAGAATTGCCTTTAGCATATATGGATTTTAAATAAGAATTGTTTAAGGTTTTGTGTACGTTTGTTTGCAAACATTGTGATCACATTTTCAAGCATTGATATGTGGAACTGTGATCCTCTCCTCAAAAGGCAATCTACAGGAATGAAGTTGGTACACTTTACCTCTTAACAAAATACAATCATGTCATTATTAAATCTGATAGCTAAAGGAGCAGTGTGAACCAAAGCTTAGTCTTATGCATTTTTATAGAATACTGTAGGTTGCTGCACACAATACATGAAAGGGAAAAAAAGATGCAATACCTGCTAGAACAAAATATAAATGGCTGTGCATTCGTTGTGTGAAGTATTTGGTTTGTGTGGCTTTTCCTGAATGTCTACTGCACCTTAACACTTCATCGTATATGGGAACAAGGCTGCTGTGTTAGAGTAGATTGCTTTACGAATGTGCTTCCCCCTGTGTGTTCTGTCTTGCCAAGTGTGTGTGAAAATGCTTTTTACACTTGAAGTTATTTGCTAGATATTGCTGCCTAGAAAATGAAGTATGTAACACTGACTTGGGATTGCTGACTTTCAGTGAAATTCATTTATGCAAATAAAGTTGTCATGGCTGACCCCTGCTTGTATTAGTCATCAACAAGGGCTTATTTTACTGGGATCTTTTTATTTTTAAGTTGTAAAACAATATTACACAGCAAGGCAGTATTAAAATAAAACTGAAATGCAGTGTTATCCTGCCTTTAATGGTACAGTATAACTACAGAATCCATATAACGTTGATTACATATTAACGTGTAGAAAACAGTTGAACTTAATGAGCAGATAGTGAGACTGCAAAGGGTGTGCTATTAAGTTGTGGTGGTTGGCTTCTCGCTAGTGCCCTGGGTCATTTCATCAGGTTTCTCACTGCTGCTCTTGGAGCTGTAATCCACCCTCTCAAAGAGCAGCAGCATCTCACAGTGCATGGTCTGGGGGAAGAGGTCCACAGCCATTGCCCGCACCGGACGGAACGGAGCTCCACGTACACGGTTGGAGGGAGCCCTGCACAGACTACACAGATCAAATTTAGAACCAGAAGAATCCCCATGGAGATGACATACTGAATGTTTGGTCTGCACTTGCAGAATGACAAGGATAGGGTATTATACTCACTCTATGAAGTTGTTCATGGCTGCCTTGGCATTGCATGCCACATAAACCAGCCTTTTCAGATGCTCTGCTCTTCTGATTGCCAGAATGACCTTTGAATCTAGATGGTAGACAATTACTGTCAATTGAAATATACATTGCATGGACAAACTGATTCAGTATATTTTGTAACATACGTAAGCCCGCTCTCGGTGGGTCCACGATGGCGGTGATGCTGGGGGATACGACAGCGTTGAGCACCATCTGGAACACGTCTTCAGCCTTTCCGCAGTGGAACTCAATATTACTCAGCCCTGAAATATTTCAGTCACAGTGAGGTTCTCTC
Organism: Oncorhynchus clarkii lewisi; assembly: GCF_045791955.1. NCBI lineage: Eukaryota > Metazoa > Chordata > Actinopteri > Salmoniformes > Salmonidae > Oncorhynchus > Oncorhynchus clarkii. The sequence continues at coordinate 25,919,526 of NC_092176.1, read as the reverse complement.
TCATAGCACTAGAGCAAATGTATTGGGGATTGATTAGGCAGAGTTAGATATTAGATATGTATGATTTTAGATGTTAGATTTGAACATGTACTGTATGTCAGGCTTAACTCTTTCTGGCCTCATTGGTCAAGTGGCAGTAGATGCCAGGCACCAATATGATTAAGCCTCTTACCATTGATCTTCGCGTTGACTTTGGCATCCTTCACTGCTTCCTGACACATCTCTATCCCAATCACCTTCCTCACCCTCTGGAGGACACAGGGTGCGACTCAATGTCAACAGAGAAAGGGACTAATCCATTTCCAGACGGATTGATCCATACAGTTGTAATCAGGGTTGTGTTAAATACCATTTCAGTTTACTTCCTTAACTGAAATGCGCTTGACCCCCAACCCTGCTTGTTATGTATGTAGGATGCCATGTGTGTTTATTTATAAGTCAACGAACACATTTCTCTTGTTCTCTATAGTACCTTAGCCAGTGAGATGCCAATGGTTCCTGTCCCGCAGCATACGTCCAGCACAGTGCTGTCCTTGTCCAGCTGGGCCCATTCTCCTACAGCTGAGTACAGCACCTCAGCTGCCCCTGTGTTTACCTGGTCAATGACATACAGTGAGTATAATAAGTATTCATTCCTCTTGCATTTTTTCACTGTGTTACAACATGGGATTGAAATATAATTGTGATTTTTGTGGGTCAATGGATAGGATACGCAATAATGTCAAAAGGGAAAATACATTTGTAATAATTAAAATATAGTTGTTGTATAAGTATTCATCCCCTTGTTGAGGAAGGCCTAAATTACCTCAGGAGTAAAGTGTGACTTTGCAACAAAAATATAAAATGTAAAGTGTTGGTTCCATGTTTCATGAGCTGAAATAAAAGATCCCAGAGATTTTTCATATGCACATAATGCTTATTTCTCTCAAACCCATAGAAAATCTTTGGAGGGAGTTGAAAGTCCGTGTTGCCCAGAAACAGCCCCAAAACATCACTGCTCTAGGGAGATCTGCATGGAGGAATGGGCCAAAATACCAGCAACAGTGTGTGAAAACCTTGTGAAGACTTACAGAAAATGTTTGACCTCTGTCATTGCCAACAAAGGGTATATAACAAAGTATTGAGATAAACTTTTGTTATTGACCAAATACTTATTTTCCACCATAATCTGCAAATAAATTCATAAAAAATCCTACAATGTGATTTTCTGGATTTTCTTTTCTCATTTTGTCTGTCATAGTTGAAGTGTACCTATGATGAAAATTACCTCTCTCAGCTTTTTAAGTGGGAGAACTTGCACAATTGGTGGCTGACTAAATACTTTTTTGCCCCACTGTATATCTGTATTCCCAGTCATGCGAAATCCATAAATTAGGGCCTAATGAACTTGTTTCAATTAACTGATTTCCTTATATGAACTGTAACTCAGTAAAATCTTTGAAATTGTAGCATGTTGCTTAATATTTTTGTTCAGTGTACATGGACTCACTATGTCAAAAAATAGGGGCTTACATGATTTTAGAATGACTACCTCTTCCTCTGTCCCCCATACATACAACATCTATAATATGCCTCAGTCAAGTATTGCATTTCAAACACAGATTCAACTTCAAAGACCAGGAAGCTTTTCAAAAGCCTCATAAAAGAAGGGCAGTGATTGGAATATGGGTAACAATAACAAATCAGACATTGAATATCTCTTTAAAGATGGTCAGGTTAATAATTATGCTGTGGATGACGTATTAAACCACCCAGAAACATGATCTGAGAGTCTTTAGGTGCCTTTTGGCAAACTCCAAGCAGGCTGTCATGTGCCTTTTACTGAGGAGTGGCTTCCATCTGGCCACTCTACCATAAAGGCCTGATTAGTGGAGTGCTGCAGTATTGGCTGTCCTTCTGGAACTCTGAAGCTCTGTCAGCGACGATCGGGTTCTTGGTCACCTCCCTGACCAAGGCCCTTCTCCCCCAATTGCTCAGTTTGGCCGGGTGATCAGCTCTAGGAAGAGTTTTGGTGGTTCCAAACTACTTCCATTTAAGAATGATGGGGGCCACTGTGTTCTTGGGGACCTTCAATTCTGCAGAAATGTTTGGGTACCCATCCCCAGATCTGTGCCTCGACACAATCCTGTCTCGGAGCTCTACAGACAATTCAACTGTTATTGGTCACATACACATGGTTAGCAGATGTTAACGCGAGTGTAGTTCCGACAGATTACTTGTTAGATCTTACTGCACAAACAATTTCCCAACAACTACCTCATACACACAAATCTAAAGGGGTGAATGAGAATATGTACAGTGCCTTGCGAAAGTATTCGGCCCCCTTGAACTTTGCGACCTTTTGCCACATTTCAGGCTTCAAACATAAAGATATAAAACTGTATTTTTTTGTGAAGAATCAACTACAAGTGGGACACAATCATGAAGTGGAACGACATTTATTGGATATTTCAAACTTTTTTAACAAATCAAAAACTGAAAAATTGGGCGTGCAAAATTATTCAGCCCCCTTAAGTTAATACTTTGTAGCGCCACCTTTTGCTGCGATTACAGCTGTAAGTCGCTTGGGGTATGTCTCTATCAGTTTTGCACATCGAGAGACTGACATTTTTTCCCATTCCTCCTTGCAAAACAGCTCGAGCTCAGTGAGGTTGGATGGAGAGCATTTGTGAACAGCAGTTTTCAGTTCTTTCCACAGATTCTCGATTGGATTCAGGTCTGGACTTTGACTTGGCCATTCTAACACCTGGATATGTTTATTTTTGAACCATTCCATTGTAGATTTTGCTTTATGTTTTGGATCATTGTCTTGTTGGAAGACAAATCTCCGTCCCAGTCTCAGGTCTTTTGCAGACTCCATCAGGTTTTCTTCCAGAATGGTCCTGTATTTGGCTCCATCCATCTTCCCATCAATTTTAACCATCTTCCCTGTCCCTGCTGAAGAAAAGCAGGCCCAAACCATGATGCTGCCACCACCATGTTTGACAGTGGAGATGGTGTGTTCAGGGTGATGAGCTGTGTTGCTTTTACGCCAAACATAACGTTTTGCATTGTTGCCAAAAAGTTCAATTTTGGTTTCTTCTGACCAGAGCACCTTCTTCCACATGTTTGGTGTGTCTCCCAGGTGGCTTGTGGCAAACTTTAAACAACACTTTTTATGGATATCTTTAAGAAATGGCTTTCTTCTTGCCACTCTTCCATAAAGGCCAGATTTGTGCAATATACGACTGATTGTTGTGCTATGGACAGAGTCTCCCACCCAGTTCATCCAGAGTGATCATGGGCCTCTTGGCTGCATCTCTGATCAGTCTTCTCCTTGTATGAGCTGAAAGTTTAGAGGGACGGCCAGGTCTTGGTAGATTTGCAGTGGTCTGATACTCCTTCCATTTCAATATTATCGCTTGCACAGTGCTCCTTGGGATGTTTAAAGCTTGGGAAATCTTTTTGTATCCAAATCCGGCATTAAACTTCTTCACAACAGTATCTCGGACCTGCCTGGTGTGTTCCTTGTTCTTCATGATGCTCTCTGCGCTTTTAACGGACCTCTGAGACTATCACAGTGCAGGTGCATTTATACGGAGACTTGATTACACACAGGTGGATTGTATTTATCATCATTAGTCATTTAGGTCAACATTGGATCATTCAGAGATCCTCACTGAACTTCTGGAGAGAGTTTGCTGCACTGAAAGTAAAGGGGCTGAATAATTTTGTACGCCCAATTTTTCAGTTTTTGATTTGTTAAAAAAGTTTGAAATATCCAATAAATGTCGTTCCACTTCATGATTGTGTCCCACTTGTTGTTGATTCTTCACAAAAAAATACAGTTTTATATCTTTATGTTTGAAGCCTGAAATGTGGCAAAAGGTCGCAAAGTTCAAGGGGGCCGAATACTTTCGCAAGGCACTGTACATATAAATATATGGATGAGAGATGGCCGAGCGGCATAGGCAAAGTGCAATAGATGGTATAAAACACAGTATATATATACACTCAGCAAAAAAAGAAACGTCCCTTTTTCAGGACCCTGTCTTTCAAAGATAATTCGTAACAATCCAAATAACTTCACAGATCTGCATTGTAAAGGGTTTAAACACAGTTTCCCATGCTTGTTCAATGAACCATAAACAATTAATGAACATGCACCTGTGGAACGGTCGTTAAGACACTAACAGCTTACAGATGGTAGGCAATTAAGGTCACAGTTATGAAAACTCAGGACACTAAAAGAGGCCTTTCAACTGACTCTGAAAAACACGAAAAGAAAGATGCCCAGTGTCCCTGCTCATCTGCATGAACATGCCTTAGGCATGCTGCAAGAAGGCATGGGGACAGCAGATGTGGCCAGTGCAATAAATTGCAATGTCCGTACTGTGAGATGCCTAAGACGGCACTACAGGATGGACAGCTGATCATCTTCGCAGTGGCAGACCACGTGTAACAACACCTGCACAGGATCGGTACATCCGAACATCACAGCTGCGGGACTGGTACAGGATGGCAACAACAACTGCCCGAGTTACACCAGGAACACACAACCCCTCTATCAGTGCTCAGACTGTCCGCAATAAGCTGAGAGAGGCTGGACTGAGGGCTTGTAGGCCTGTAGTAAGGCAGGTCCTCACCAGACATCACCGGCAACACCGTCGCCTATGGGCACAAACCCACCGTCGCTGGACCAGACAGGACTGGCAAAAAGTGCTCTTCACTGAAGAGTCGTGGTTTTGTCTCACCAGTAGTGATGGTCGGATTTGCGCTAATCGTCAAAGGATGAGCGCTACACCGAGGCCTGTACTCTGGAGCGGGATTGATTTGGAGGTGGAGGGTCCATCATGGTCTGGGGCGGTGTGTCACAGCGTTATCGGACTGACATGACCCTCCAGCATGACAATGCCACCAGCCATACTGCTCATTCTCTGCGTAATTTCCTGCAAGACAGGAATGTCATTGTTCTGCCATGGCCAGCGAAGAACCTGGATCTCAATTCCATTGAGCACGTCTGGGACCTGTTGGATCGGAGGGTGAGGGCTAGGGCCATTCCCCCCAGAAATGTCTGGGAACTTGCAGGTGCCCTGGTGGAAGAGTGGAGTAACATCTCATAGCAAGAACTGGCACATCTGGTGCAGTCAATGAGGAGGAGATGCACTGCAGTAATTAATGCAGCTGGTGGCCACATCAGATACTGACTGTTACTTTTGATTTTTTATCCCCCCCCTTTTTTCAGGGACACATTTCCATTTATGTCAGTCACATGTCTGTGGAACCTGTTCGGTTTATGTCTCAGTTGTTGAATCTTATGTTCATACAAATATTTACACGTTAAGTTTGCTGAAAATAAACGCAGTTGACAGTGAGAGGATGTAGTGGCTCGGGTGGTTGTTGTCCTTGATCTTTTTGGCATTCCTGTGACATCGGGTGCTGTAGGTGCCATGGAGGTCAGGTAGTTTTGCCCCCGGTGATGCATTGTGCAGACCGCACCACCCTCTGGAGAGCCTTGAGGTTGAGGGTGGTGCAGTTGCCATACCAGGCTGTGATACAGCCTGACAGGATGCTCTCAATTGTGCATCTGCAAAAGTTTATCAGAGTTTTGGGTGACAAGCCAAATTTTTTCAGCCTCCTAAGGTTGAAGAGACACTGTTGCGCCTTCACCACACTGTCTGTTTGGGTGGACCATTTCAGTTTGTCTGTGATATGTACGCCTAGGAACTTAACATTTTCCAACTTCTCCACTGCTGTCCCTTCGATGTAGATAGGGGGGTGGTCGCTCTGCTGTTTCCTGAAGTCCACGATCATCTCCTTTGTTTTATTGACATTGAGTGAGAGTTTTTTTTCCTGACTCCACACTCCGTGTGCCCTCATCTCCTCCCTGTAGGCTGTCTCATGGTTGTTGGTAATCAAGCCCACTACTGTTGTGTTGTCTGCAAACTTGATGACTGGCTACGCAGTCATGGGTGAACAGGGAGTTTGAAGGGGGCTGAGCACACACCCTTGTGGGGCCCCAGTGTTGTGGGTCAGCGAAGTGCAGATGTTGTTTCCTACCTTCACCAACTGGGGGCGGCCCGTCAGAAAGTCCAGGACCCAATTGCACAGGACGGGTTGAGACCCAGGGCCTCCAGCTTGATGATGAGCTTGGAGGATACTATGGTGTTGAATGCTGAGCTGTTGTCAATGAATAGCATTCTTACATAGGTATTATATTTGGGATAGGGCAGTGTGCAGGCGATTGCATCGTCTGTGGACCTGTTGGGGCGGTATGCAAACCGAAGTGGGTCTAGGGTGGCAGGTAAGGTGGAGGTAATATGATCCTTGACTAGTCTCTCAAAGCACTTCATGATGACAGAAGTGAGTGCTACGGGGCAGTAGTCATTTAGTTCAGTTACCTTTGCCTTCTTGGGTACAGGAACAATGGTGGCCAGCTTCGAGCATGTGGGGACAGCAGACCGGAATAGGGAGTGATTGAATATGTCCGTAAACACACCAGCCAGTTGGTCTGCGCATACTCTGAGAACGCGGCTAGGGATGCTGTCTGGGCCAACAGCCTTGCGAGGGTTAACACGTTTAAGTGTTTTACTCAAGTCAGCCATGGAGAAGGAGAGGGGGGGAGCAGTCCTTGCTAAAGGGCTGCTCCATCTGCCCCTTCTGCGGCGCTGTTGTTTTTGGCCGGCTTCTGGGATTAGATCCATTGTCCTGGGTGGTGGTACAAACAGAGGTTCCGCTTTGGGAAAGTCGTATTCCTGGTCGTTATGTTGGTAAGTTGACATTGCTCTTATACAGTGCCTTGCGAAAGTATTCGGCCCCCTTGAACTTTGCGACATTTTGCCACATTTCAGGCTTCAAACATAAAGATATAAAACTGTATTTTTTTGTGAAGAATCAACAACAAGTGGGACACAATCATGAAGTGGAACGACATTTATTGGATATTTCAAACTTTTTTAACAAATCAAAAACTGAAAAATTGGGCGTGCAAAATTATTCAGCCCCTTTACTTTCAGTGCAGCAAACTCTCTCCAGAAGTTCAGTGAGGATCTCTGAATGATCCAATGTTGACCTAAATGACTAATGATGATAAATACAATCCACCTGTGTGTAATCAAGTCTCCGTATAAATGCACCTGCACTGTGATAGTCTCAGGGGTCCGTTAAAAGCGCAGAGAGCATCATGAAGAACAAGGAACACACCAGGCAGGTCCGAGATATTGTTGTGAAGAAGTTTAAAGCCGGATTTGGATACAAAAAGATTTCCCAAGCTTTAAACATCCCAAGGAGCACTGTGCAAGCGATAATATTGAAATGGAAGGAGTATCAGACCACTGCAAATCTACCAAGACCTGGCCGTCCCTCTAAACTTTCAGCTCATACAAGGAGAAGACTGATCAGAGATGCAGCCAAGAGGCCCATGATCACTCTGGATGAACTGCAGAGATCTACAGCTGAGGTGGGAGACTCTGTCCATAGGACAACAATCAGTCGTATATTGCACAAATTTGGCATTTATGGAAGAGTGGCAAGAAGAAAGCCATTTCTTAAAGATATCCATAAAAAGTGTAGTTTAAAGTTTGCCACAAGCCACCTGGGAGACACACCAAACATGTGGAAGAAGGTGCTCTGGTCAGATGAAACCAAAATTGAACTTTTTGGCAACAATGCAAAACGTTATGTTTGGCATAAAAGCAACACAGCTCATCACCCTGAACACACACCATCCCCACTGTCAAACATGGTGGTGGCAGCATCATGGTTTGGGCCTGCTTTTCTTCAGCAGGGACAGGGAAGATGGTTAAAATTGATGGGAAGATGGATGGAGCCAAATACAGGACCATTCTGGAAGAAAACCTGATGGAGTCTGCAAAAGACCTGAGACTGGGACGGAGATTTGTCTTCCAACAAGACAATGATCCAAAACATAAAGCAAAATCTACAATGGAATGGTTCAAAAATAAACATATCCAGGTGTTAGAATGGCCAAGTCAAAGTCCAGACCTGAATCCAATCGAGAATCTGTGGAAAGAACTGAAAACTGCTGTTCACAAATGCTCTCCATCCAACCTCACTGAGCTCGAGCTGTTTTGCAAGGAGGAATGGGAAAAAATGTCAGTCTCTCCATGTGCAAAACTGATAGAGACATACCCCAAGCGACTTACAGCTGTAATCGCAGCAAAAGGTGGCGCTACAAGTATTAACTTAAGGGGGCTGAATAATTTTGCACGTCCAATTTTTCCGTTTTTGATTTGTTAAAAAAGTTTGAAATATCCAATAAATGTCATTCCACTTCATGATTGTGTCCCACTTGTTGTTGATTCTTCACACAAAAAATACAGTTTTATATCTTTATGTTTGAAGCCTGAAATGTGGCAAAAGGTCGCAAAGTTCAAGGGGGCCGAATACTTTCGCAAGGCACTGTATCCAATAGTTCTTCTTGGCTGTATGTAATAATATTTCCTGGGGTAACAATGTAATACATTTAAAAAAAACGAAATACTGCATAGTTTCCTAAGGACTCGAAGCGAGGCGACCATCACTGTCGGCGCCATCTTCCTTCGACCTCATGATAACTGTCAACTGTGGGACCTTTACATAGACTGGTCTGTGCCTTTCCAAATGTCCAATCAATTGAATTTACCACAGGTGGACTCCAATCAAGTGGTAGAAACATCTCAAGGATGATCAATGGAAACAGGATGCACCTGAGCTCAATTTTTTATTTGTAATACATTTGTAAAAACCTGTTTTCACTTTGTCATTATGGGGTATTGTGTGTAGATGGAAGATGTATTTATTTATCTAATCCATTTTAGAATAAGGCTGTAACATAACAAAATGTGGAAACGGTCAAGGGTTCTGAATACACTGTAAATGACAGTGAAAAACAAGGCACTAAAATAATACTGAAAGGAAACACCGCAAAGGAACACACTTTTTGGCCTAAATGCAAAGCCTTATGTTTGGGGCAAATCCAACAACACATCACTGAGTAATTGCCTCCTTATTTTCAAGCATGGTGGTGGCTGAATCATGGTATGGGTATGCTTAACATCGGCAAAGACTGGCGAGTTTTTCAGGATAAAAATAAATGAGATAGAGCTAAGCACAGGCAAAATCCTAGAGGAAAACATGCTTCACACCATACACTGGGTGATGATTTCCCCTTTCAGCAGGACAACAACCTACAACACAAGGCCAAATCTACACTGGAGTTGCTTACCAGGAAGACAGTACATTTTCCTGAGAGGCCAAGTCACAGTTTTGACTTAAATCTTTACTTAAATGGAGCAGCTCACAGATTACTCCACCTGTACATAGCCCATCTATAATTTAGCCCAAACAACTACCTCTCCCCCTACTGTATTAATGTATTTATTTTGCTCCTTTGCACCCCATTAGTTCTCTCTACTTTGCACATTCTTCCACTGCAAATCTACCATTCCAGTGTTTTACTTGCTATATTGTATTTACTTCGCCACCATGGCCTTTTTTTTGCCTTTACCTCCCTTATCTCCTCATTTGCTCACATTCTTTATAGACTTATTTTTCTACTGTATTATTGACTGTATGTTTGTTTTACTCCATGTGTTACTCTGTGTTGTTGTATGTGTCGAACTGCTTTGCTTTATCTTGGCCAGGTCGCAATTGTAAATGAGAACTTGTTCTCAACTTGCCTACCTGGTTAAGTAAAGGTGAAATAAAAAATAAATAAAAAATATATCTTTTTTTTTAAATAAGCTTTTTGAGTTAAAATGGCTGTCAAGCTATGACCACCAACATCTTGAATTAGTTTTATATTGTACAATCCAGGTATGCAAATCTCTTAGAGACTTAAAAAGACTTGCAGCGGTAATCGCTGCCAAATGTGTTTCTAACATGTATTGACTCAGGGGTGGTGAAGACTTATCTAATCAATCAAGTGTTTTATTTTTCATTAATATTTAAAAAGTTAGAATTTGTCTTTTGTGTAGATCGCTGACAAAAAAATGACAATTAAATCATTTTTATTCCCACTTTGAAACAATAAAATGTGAAGAAATCCAATTATGATACCCACTGTATTTTACAGCTATAGAACAGAGTTCATAGTGCTGTACCTCAGAGACACTAACTTGGAGGCTCTTAAAATGGTGGAGGAAATACAACACACACTATCTCAATATAATGAAATATAATTTTAAAAACTATGCCAAATGGACCGAAGATGGTAAGTAAATAGGATGAAGACTCTACAGCTACGATACGTGACATGGGATACTCACCTGGAAGAAAGAATGGGGGGATATCCTGAACTTCAGGCCAAGAAGCTCCTCGTGAATACACTCCTCTCCAGCTACCAGCTCACACGGCAAGTCCTCCGGGTTAGGGGATTGCCTTAGTGAATACAACATTATCTGTCAATCACAACATTTCCATGTGCATTCTCACACCATTAAATTGTTGTTTTTCTAATGATCTTACCTTTGTCCCTCTGACACAAAGTACAGAGCAGTTACACCACTCTCTTTCCCGTCACCCTCTGTGAAATACTCTTTCATAGAGCTCTTCAGGACATTTAGTTCTTTTTCCTCAAGTTTCTGCAAAGTAGAAAAGGCGAGAATAAATGACAGGATTTGAAAGGAGAGTCACTACACTTATATTGTTCAGCTGAAGAATCCAGTGATGAATGTAGTGATTCTTAGATCAGAACGCATAATGTGTACATTTCTGTACCACAGCCCGAGCTTATATTTTTTATTTAAGCAATAAGGCCCGAGAACATGTGGTATATGGCCAATATACCACGGCTAAGGGCTGTTCTTTTGCACGACGCAACGCCTTATTGCAATTATAAACTGGTTACCAACGTAATTAGAGCAGTTAAAATAAAAGTTTTGTCATACTTGTGGTATACGATCTGATATCACAGCTTTCAGCCAATCAGCATGCAGGGCTTGAACCTCCCAGTTTATAATGTAATATTAACCACATTGAAGAATGTTTTATTTGTACCTGTGGGTTAAAGAACACCATAGCCATGGCCTGCTTGGTCCTTGTGGTCCGCACTGTTAGCTGCTTCCAGTGGCCCTCGTATGTCTCAGGGCTGTACACTGAGTATGGGGTTGTCCTGTGTAGATAAACAAATTATGGGTCAAAAGAAGGTGATAACATTATTTACATCTAGCACCCCCATTCTTCTAGCCTGATTGTCCTAGAGCTGTTGAAACTATATACATTGCTCAAAAAAATAAAGGGAACACTTAAACACAATGTAACTCCAAGTCAATCACACTTCTGTGAAATCAAACTGTCTACTTAGGAAGCAACACTGATTGACAATAAATTTCACATGCTGTTGTGCAAATGGAATAGACAACAGGTGGAAATTATAGGCATTTAGCAAGACACCCCCAAGAAAGGAGTGGTTCTGCAGGTGGGGACCACAGACCACTTCTCCGTTCCTATGCTTCCTGGCTGATGTTTTGGTCACTTTTGAATGCTGGCGGTGCTTTCACTCTAGTGGTAGCATGAGACAGAGTCTACAACCCACACAAGTGGCTCAGGTAGTGCAGCTCATCCAGGATGGCACATCAATGCGAGATGTGGCAAGAAGGTTTGCTGTGTCTGTCAGCAGTGTCCAGAGCATGGAGGCGCTACCAGGAGACAGGCTAGTATATCAGAAGACGTGGAGAGGCCGTAGGAGGGCAACAACCCAGCAGCAGGACCGCTACCTCCGCCTTTGTGCAAGGAGGAGCAGGAGGAGCACTGCCAGAGCCCTGCAAAATGACCTCCAGCAGGCCACAAATGTGCATGTGTCTGCTCAAACGGTCAGAAACAGACTCCATGAGGGTGGTATGAGGGCCCGACGTCCACAGGTGAGGGTTGTGCTTACAGCCCAACACCGTGCAGGACGTTTGGCATTTGCCAGAGAACACCAAGATTGGCAAATTCGCCACTGGCGCCCTGTGCTCTTCACAGATAAAAGCAGGTTCACACTGAGCAGATGTGACAGACGTGACAGTCTGGAGACGCCGTGGAGAACGTTCGGCTGCCTGCAACATCCTCCAGCATGACCTGTTTGGCGGTGGGTCAGTCATGGTGTGGGGTGGCATTTCTTTGGGGGGCCGCACAGCCCTCCATGTGCTCGCCAGAGGTAGCCTGACTGCCATTGGGTACCGAGATGAGATCCTCAGACCCCTTGTGAGACCATATGCTGGTGTGGTTGGCCCTGGGTTCCTCCTAATGCAAGACAATGCTAGACCTCATGTGGCTGGAGTGTGTCAGCAGTTCCTGCAAGAGGAAGGCATTGATGCTATGGACTGGCCCGTCCGTTCCCCAGACCTGAATCCAATTGAGCACATCTGGGACATCATGTCTCGCTCCATGTTGCACCACAGACTGTCCAGGAGTTGGTGGATGCTTTAGTCCAGGTCTGGGAGGAGATCCCTCAGGAGACCATCCTCCACCTCATTAGGAGCATGCCCAGGCGTTGTAAGGAGGTCATACAGGCACGTGGAGGCCACACACACTACTGAGCCTCATTTTGACTTGTTTTAAGGACATTACATCAAAGTTGGATCAGCCTGTAGTGTGGTTCACCACTTTAATTTTGAGTGTGACTCTAAATCCAGACCTCTGTGGGTTGATAAATTTGATTTCCATTGATCATTTTTGTGTGATTTTGTTGTCAGCACATTCAACTATGTAAAGAAAAAAAGTATTTAATAAGAATATTTCATTCATTCAGATCTAGGATGTGTTCCCTTTATTTTTTTGAGCAGTGTAGTTGACAACCAGAAAAGTTGTCTATTCAGCAGAAACAGATCTGAGGCCACCAGGCTATTGTATTGATGTATGCAGCATTATTTTGGATTCCTTCTTGTTGCATGCTAAAACCAGTATATAGGTCAAATAGTGTATATAGGGCAGATCTGATACAGTGGCCAGAATATTTAACTGAGACGTGACATTGAGTCCTGTGATCAGGGCGGGATCAGTGCAGGACAGAGATGAGGCCTCCCTCTCAGTAAGATGACATTAATACCTGATGAATTTCTGGAACTCACTGACCACTCTCTTGGCCTCAGTGGTGACATGGATGCTGTCTGAGGGTCCCACCACGGCACAGGAGCCCCCTTTGTACTTCCCCAGTCTGAAGCCTATGGTCTTATCCTCTTCATTCGCTCCAATACCAATGACAAACTCACACTTGTTCCTGTATTCAACCTGCATGATAAGAGTAGGGAAAGGATGCTTAAGGTCAAAGGATGCTTAGGGTCAAAGTTCAGCATGTGCATACCCAGGCAGGGACTGCAGTCAGTGTATGTATTTCATTAAGACACCAGGTTGTCAAATGCCTTGCTAGTAGCTGAGATACTCATTTTCAGCAGGATGATCAAAAGCCAGAGTGCATCTGGACATAGTTAAATCAACCCCACAACAAAAAAGCCATAATGATTTCAGGTTCTTGATGTAGTCACAGAAAACCTGTACAAGCTGCGACAGCAAACGTTCACCCCAGGTTGCCAGGGCAGGCAGCCATATGTAGGCCTATTATAAACAGGTCGTTCGAGCCCTGGATGCTTATTGGCTGACGCAAAACGACTTGTTTACTGTTCTAATTACGTTGGAAACCTGTTTATTATCTCAATAAGGCCCCTCAGGGGTTTGTGGTATATGGCCAACATATCAGAGCTAAGGGCTGTATCCAGGCACTCTGCATTGCGCATATGAACAGCCCTTTGGCGTGGTATTTATTTATTATTTTTTCACCTTTATTTAACCAGGTAGGCTAGTTGAGAACAAGTTCTCATTTACAACTGCGACCTGGCCAAGATAAAGCAAAGCAGTTCAACGCATACAACAACACAGAGTTACACATGGAATAAACAAACATACAGTCAATAATACAGTAGAAAAAAGTATATATATAGTGTGTGCAAGTGAGGTAGGATAAGGGCAATAAATAGGCCATGGTGGATGCTGGAATGGTAGATGTACAGAAGATGAAAGTACAAGTAGAGATACTGGGGTGCAAAGGAGCAAGACAAATAAATAAATACAGTATGGGGAGAGGTAGTTGGATGGGCTAATTACAGATGGGCTAATTACAGATGGGCTAATTACAGATAGGCTATGTACAGGTGCAGTGATCTGCTCTGACATATTGGCTATATACACCACACCCCCCTGGGCCTTACTGCTTAAATATAACATCCTGGGGTTCTCAAAACAACAGCACTCAGAGAGGTTTCTACAGTATTGCATTGTACCTGTGACGGAGAGGGGCGAATTTCTTCCAGAGGGCAACACATTCTCTTGTACTTCTCCTTCTGCACAAACAGCCAGGGCAGCATCGCTTTGTTGGTGTTGCCTATTTCTCTGAACAGAAAATGGGAGGACATAATAACATGATGTACAGTCAGTTTTCCTTTGTGTAGTTTGAGTAAGACTTCTCTGTAGGCAATTGTTATTAAAGACATACTCAAATAAAGATGTCCAATTGTTCTGTTCATTAGAGCAAAGGAAGGACCAGATAAAGGCCTTAAAGTCATCTATAAACTATGAAGTCATCTCATTAGTACATTTCTGTGGTGTCTTTCATGGCAGGATATAATAAGACAGGATATAATGCAATAGACTGCAGTAATCCTATCGATGCCCCACTTGAGGTTATTCTTGTGAAGTGAACCAGAAGCCACACATGGCATGGGCCTATACACATCTCTGTACCTGGCCAGTCTCTGCAGCACCCCCTCCACCTCCTGCTCCTTCCTCCTCAGCTGCTCCTCATAAGGCACATTCCACAGGGGCGTCACCACGTTGGCGATCTGTATGCTGAGCGGCGCCTCGTCCTCCTCTGCCTCCTTCCGCTTGGAGGGGGGCTGCCCGGCACTCCCGGCCTCATCCCGCCCCCTCTTCCTGAGCATAGGGTCCGCCTTGGGCTTGGCCAGGCGCACACTAAGCACCCGGCCCTTCCACTGCATGCCGTGCACCATCTTCATGGCCTTGTCCCTCTCCTCTTCGTTCTTGAAGGTGACAAAGGCAAACGTCTGCTTCCCGAACAGTTTGATCTTGTGCGGGTTAAGGCGATGCTTCTCCAGGAACTTCTTCAAGTCGTTGAAACCGATGAATTTGGGAAGGTTCTGGATCTCCACTTTGAAGATCTCAGAGGTGAAGAGGTCCGCTTGGACGTAGCGGTACAGATTATTAGGGTCGGAAGAAGCTGCTTCTTCTCCTCCACCTTCAGCTTTGGGTTCATCTGTTTTCACCCCATCTACTGAATCTTCTTTGGGGTCAGATGTCTTCTCCTCTTTCAGTGATGGAGAACCTACCATTGGGGTGTCACCAACATCTGTCATGTTCTGTTTGAGGGGGATAATGGACATCATTAACAAAAGTGTGCTTCATCTGGACTATCAGTGACATTTACACATATTAGACATGCACTACTTCTGCACTGCTTTCTTTAGTTATGCAGATCTTACGGAGTAGTTAGTTACAATGAGTGTAGCAAAGTGGCTGAGATTGAGCAAAGCAAATGACCAAAAGCACGAGCATAATTTAGCACTGAAAATAACGGCTAGCCTAGGACTTACTATACAGAAGAGCAAACAATAAAATCACCTTCACTTTTGCTCTTACAGCTCTGACAAATAATATTTGCTTATGGGCAATTCACTTCTGACTATAAGAAACTGCGGGCTGCCATCTTGTGGGACACGTGGAAAATATGAACTTTGACATGAGGCGTTAAGAAAAAAATACGTCACTATATATTTTCACTGACAATTTATTGAATGCATTCTGCATGATTCCTGCTAATTGTGTTATGGTAGAATGATAAATCTAGAACAAACAAACAAAAAATGTTCCGCCACAAGAAGTGACGAAGCTGCTAGAGCTACAGATAAACCCGAGCCCGATATTTCACCGGATATCTAAATTTGAAGCATCCGGTTGGCGTTTCCAATCACTACCAAATATGGTAATGAGAGGAAGCCCAGTGACAGGCAGTGGGAGAAGATGGAACGAGATTGATTTTTGCCGACATTATGCACAATTTCTCATCGATTTAATTTGCTCATTTGTTACGTTTATACATTATTTTATGGCTCAATGTAAAGCCTGTTAAAATAGTAAAGCCCTTTCAAATTTGATCTCGATACAGTTTTCTGTTTTCAAAACTACAATATGTAACAAACAGAGTGGACTGCATTTTGTAGACTTTACCCTTTGCCAAAGTTTTAAAAAATTGCGTTTTTCAGGAGTGCAAAGGGCGAATTGAGTTATTGCACACGCGCACCTCAGAGAGTAGGCGTTACCTAATGGAAATATGCTAATAAATGCTAGAACACGCCAATAGGATCTCACTAGCTCGTGCTTGGCTCTGCCCACCTCATTGTTTCCTCTGCCCACTGTGATTAATTTGCTCCCATTGTAAACGACAGGCTCTGGTCTATCTTGGGTTAGTTATAAAAACTCTTTGGTTGCAATGTGTCAGGTTTTTACTTTTGTTGACATTTTAGCTAGCTACGTATTTATCCAACGTTTCAAACACACATGCCACTTTTGATGATATGTAGCAACCTTTCACATAGTTAGGAAATGCGTAGAGAATACTTTGAAGTGCACTGCAAACAAATAACCATATTTAATAAAGAAAACAATAATACATCGAGTGTAAACATGTTCGTAATTATTGTATTTGGTAAAGAGCATTTTATACGTTTAAAAGTTATTTTATGGCTCAATGTAAAGCCCTTTAAAATAGTGTCGAAATTGGAGGGGTGCCGGGATGGGGAAAACGCGAGTAGGACATTTCGGCGCGCGAAATCTACAGCAGGAAGAGAGAAACGGCGAGTTTTTGGTTTTGAATCAATCAAACTAAATTCCATAATCTACAAACATCTACATTAATATGGCAGATCCGAAGGTGAGGGTATTAATTTTTAACATATGTATGTATCGTGCATTTAATGAAATGTACATTTTATTTCAATTGTAATGTTTTGGTTGGCATTCTCAAAGTTTTATATTGCTAGGGTTGTACCCAGGAAGATACAAATGCCGGGTAGGGATGCAGATTATTATTTTTTTTTAACAACCCTGTTAAACATCAATATTTGGGATAAAAAAGTGTTAATCGGCCTTAGAACAACATTTTCCAGATAATGGTCAATCAGTTATGTATTTTGTTGTATGTGTCAAAAGTGTGCAACTCAATACTTTTGCCGCCCTTCTTTATACCTGGTCCAAAGCTAGCTAACGTTAACTAGCTAGCCAAAGGCAAACTAGCCAGCCATATAGCTAGCGAACAAGTATATAATCGTGCCGCCACTACTTTCAAAATTATTATTTAAACCTAATATGTATTTGTCTGCGATATCACTTGGACACTATTTGGCATTGTTAAGAGTTGTCTAATGTTACCCCTACTGTACAGTAATTGCTACTGTTAGCCAGCCAGTTCCTCAGACAATACAATAGCTACAGTAGCTAGATAGCATATTGCTTTATTCATCATGAGTTTACACTGATTTAACAGAACTAGGTAAATGCAAGTACCCACTATGTGTCATTTACACAATAGCCAAACCGTTTTCATCTCTAGCTAGCTAACCTACTGCTGTGCTAGCTGGTCTAGTGCTTTCTCAGTGGCCTAGCTAACGTTAGCAAGCTAGCTGGCTGGCTAACTCCAGGCCGAAAGAAACTAGCGTCAACTTTATCAGTACTTGATTATCCATTTAGCTAAGTAACTAGCTATGATGACAACACTGAAATGCTATCTAAGTTATGACAGCTGTATAATAAAAGCGGATAACTTCATTAACGCAAAAAAAGTCAACGATTGATTGAAGCAGGGGGACAATCACAAACGTAACTTTTCTGTTAATAACGTTACCTGGACAACTAACTTTAGGTAACTAACGTTAACGTACTGTAAGTAGC
This sequence comes from Oncorhynchus clarkii lewisi, assembly GCF_045791955.1. NCBI lineage: Eukaryota > Metazoa > Chordata > Actinopteri > Salmoniformes > Salmonidae > Oncorhynchus > Oncorhynchus clarkii. The sequence goes on along the minus strand of NC_092176.1, from coordinate 25,901,610 downwards.
TAACGTTACTGTTTGTACATGAGAGGTAGCCAAATGTGCAGTCAGCTACCAAAACACTAGCTTGACAAGAATGTCAGCAAGCCATCTACTGTTAGCAAGCTGCAGTACTGCCGTAGGATTTATTTATTAGCTGCTTGAACCAAATGTATAAAATGGGCCTGTGTTGCTCCATGTTTAGCTACATACAGTAGCTAGCAACATACCATAGTCTTGTATGGATCCATGTTGTTAGCTTAGTTGAAGCTAGTCGTTACATTACGCTCGAAAGCATGGAGCCACACGCGCCCCTTTCATACATTTGGTTCAGGCAGCTATTAAATAAATCCTATGGCAGAAGCTAAGCTTTCTAGATGGCATGCTGATATTATTGTCAGGTTAGTTTTTTAGTAGCTGACTGCAAATTTGGCTAGTTCACATGTAACTACTTATGTTACTAACTAGCTAAAGTTTGTTGAACAGGAAACAAAAACATTGTCCACCTGCTTCACCTTTCTTCCTCTTGTAAGGAGTGTTTGTCTGAGTATTATCTCTGATTATGTAATGTTAGGCCATATTACAAGTTCTGTAGTAAGTGTGAGATCATATGGATTCGCAAGGCCTTTAGTAAAGTCATCCAGCAGCAGAGGTGCTTGGCTCAGCACCAGTAAAACTAAGTTTAGTTGCCACAGCAAATTGCACACAAAAGATTACCTCCAAAACCTGATCTCTCAAATCCCTCTATTCACATCCCTCTGCAGTTAGTTGGTGGAGCCTACTGTTTTTACAGTCTGAAACACTGACTTGTAAAGTACATTTCACAAACTTGAAGTGAGATGACAATCCAAGTGGAACCACTGAAGCCCACTGAAACTTTTGAGGAGGATTTTTATTCTCAATTGATCATTTTGAATGCCAAATGCTGTCCTTAACATGTTTTATAGGAAACACCAGAAGAGCAGGAGACTTCAACAGACAATGCAGAAGAATCAAACCACGATCCCCATTATGAGCCCATCGTGTCTCTTCCAGAGCAGGATGTGAAGACACTAGAGGAGGACGAGGAGGAACTATTCAAAATGTAAGCTGATGCTGAAAGATTTCGCTTTGAATAGCCTAACTCATTGAGCTATACACAATTTATAATTCATTTATGGCTGAATCCTAACATCAAATTGGTAAATTCATCAAATTTTTCCTTAGGCATGCACTGTCAAATAGAGACTAAGTGAAATGTTACCCTAAGTAGAAGTTAGGATTTGTCTCAAGTGTAGTGCAACTATCCAGCCCTCTGTCATCCAAGTATTGTTACTGATTCCCTCCAAAGCCTCAGCATTTTACCCATATTGTCTCCCCTCAGGCGGGCGAAGCTCTACCGCTTTGCCTCTGAGAACGAACCACCAGAGTGGAAGGAGCGCGGCACAGGCGACGTCAAGCTCCTGAAACACAAAGAGAAGGGCACCATCCGCCTATTGATGAGGCGAGACCGGACCTTAAAGATCTGTGCCAATCACAACAGTGAGTCACGGAACGCTTCTTGTCTAAGGCAGTAGCATTTATCACTGCAGTGCTGTCTTGTGTCGAACATAAACCTGTCCATTAACCCATGCATTGATGTTGCCTGTCCACTGAATTGTTATTTTGACTATGAGATGATGGTGAGAAATAAGCAAAACAAGTCATTGTATAGATATGTGATTCTATGGGTCAGTGGCCTAAATCCTTTTCATCTTTCTGCTCTTTCAGTTTTCCCTGTGATGGAGCTGAAGCCCAACGCCGGCAGCGACAGGGCATGGGTATGGAACACACTTGCCGACTTCGCTGATGAGCATCCCAAACCTGAACTCCTGGCAATCCGTTTCCTCAATGCAGAAAGTGAGTGTGACAACACTTCTATTTCCGTCACTGCATTAGCTTTTTACAATTCGGTTGACTTCCCATGCAAAAAGTGTGATCTGTCAATGTGTGGATGGGGTTTAAAATAACTCTTCTGTCCTATTCAGATGCTCAGAAATTTAAGGTGAAGTTCGATGAATGCAAGGAGGAAGTCCGAAAATCTCAAGACGGATCAGGTTCGTGTACAATTATTTTTTTTATCACATTATTTTTCATAACCAGTATGCAGACAATACTCTGTTCTCTGCCGCTCACTCCAGCCTGGAACTTTGTCTGCTAAATTAACATGGATAATTCAACAACTCGCTTGGCCCACTATTAGGCTAGTGTTGGTATGTTCTGCCACACTTACAATTGTTCTCGCTGCAGTGTTAATTACAAAGAACCACCATTGTTCATAAGGTCACATGTTAATCACTACCCAGTTTAGATTAATCTTATGTATCAGTGGAACAAAAAGATGTGTGAAACACTCAAGATGGAATACTCTGTCATTCAAATGGTGGACATCCGCAATGCCCCAAAACAAGCTCTTAGATGAAGACTGATACCATCAACACTTAATGTAGTTTGGAGCCTCATCATGGCCAACCTGTTTGCTCAGTCATTGGCCCACCATGACACATCACAGTTAATATCTTTTTGTTCTCTGCAGGAGAAAACACTGACAGTGCAAACAAAGTGGCAGAGAAACTGGAGGAACTATCTGTAAAAGACAAGACCAAGACAGAGGAAAAGAAGGAGGAGGAAAAGGAGAAAGCGGCAGCAGAAGAGAAGAAATGAAACCAAGAACTTGCTTTACTGATCTTCAACAATAGACTCTAAAGAAACTGAATTTGGACACTTGCATATTGATTTATTTAGTTTTTTTAAATGATTTGTTTACCTCGATCACAAGACCTTGGTGCCGCAAAAAAATGATCCATTTATTAAAATGTGCCCCTCCCCACCTGCCCTCTGCTTTTTCCATCATGGAAAACCACGTTGTCTGTTCTGCTCATCTGTCACTCATTTCAGACAGAAGGTGTGGTGTATTACCTATTTTGGTAAATTAGCCCATTTTATTTACCGCTTTCAAATTGAGAGGAGGGAGGGGGGGGGGGGGTGTTAAACCATGGGGGCTGTTTGCATGACAAATTAGGGCGGTATTAAACAATGACCGTGTTTAATGAATTTACCTGCAAAAAAAACAGCACCACGGGGTGGATCCGATTATGCTTTGCTGGAGGACACTGGTCTATGGCACGTAACGTGAATGGGCAAAAGCGGTGAGGGAGGAGCGCCCTTCTCAAATATAACAGTAATCTGTGTTGTTTAGTTGTCAACAAGGCAGCATGGTCCATAAACATATTTTTCCATTAATTGTTTGTTTTGAAATTAGATTTCATTGGGAAGGAAGATAAGTAATCACTTTTGCATGTGAACACAGAATCCTACTCATTATACCACGTGATTAATTACATCACTTTTGTTTTGAGCCGGCTTTCACTTGGTGCGAAACACGCCTACTCCCTCATTCACACAGACCCGATCGATACCTGTATTTTGGTTACAGTAGGGTTTCCAAAACTCGGGACCCCAAGGGGTGCACGTTTTTGCACTAGCGCTACACAGCTGATTCAAATCAACTAATCATCAAGCTTTGAATCAGCTGTTTCGTGTTAGGGCAAAAAAACAAAATGTATACCCTTTGGGTCTTGGGGACAGAGTTTGGGAAATGCTGGGTTACAGGGACTGTGAAAATTCAGTAATCATGACTAGGTCTTTAGGTGGCTTTTACTTTGCTTTGTTTTTTACCCTACCCCTTAAAGATTTACCAAAAAGCAGGTGAAAATAAGCAGTCGGGGTACGTTTGTGGGATCTTTGTATATGAAAGAGGTATGGTGTCAATTTACCATACTGTGAAATGAGGCTTGTGATATTGGTAATTCCCACATTGGGTAAGTCTTTTGTTATTCCGAAGCAAAGTTAGATCATATGGAACAGGACTGCTTGTTAGCGCCACAAGTATGGAAAACGGACAGAAAGGATGTGTGAGGAGCAGTATTGTCTTTGGCACAAATCTCAATATGGAGGCTTCCCCTGTATCCTCTCCTTAGTCTTTACTGATCTTAATACAGGCAAGGTGGTGGCTGCTTACCAAGCAGGAATTTGCCTTCACCTGTCCACTTAGTTCAGGGATTGGCAACTCCAGCCCTTGGGAGCCTAATTGGTGTCACACTTTTGCCCAGCTAACACACCTGACTCAATCAACTAATCATGATCTTCTGTTTAGAATGCAATTCATTTAATCAGCTGTGTTTGCTATGGATGGGGGGGGGGGGGTACAACTCCGGCCCCTGAGGACTGGAGTTGCCCATCCCAGGTGAAGGAGAGGAATTAGTGGAGGAAGACACTTTAGACCATTGAGACGCAGCCGTAGCTTGGTAAAATCAGTGGTACTCTGGGAACTAGTCTGCTGCTCGCTCAGAGGTCCTACTGCATATTCTCATTTGCATAATTCAGCTTCATTTTGTTGTTGACTGATCACACCAAATCAAAATGAAAGACAACGGGTTATCAGAATTAAGCGTAGGCTCGTCAATCTATGTTCTGGCTCAGGTCTCCTTCCCGGTGGCTCAAGTTTGTTTTTAGGCCATAATACATTCCCTCAAAGTGAAACAAGCATGTAGACAAGGTATAGTGGAAGAGTGTATTGATGCGGTATTAGGTGTGCTCACTGTCCTAACCTGTCCCCACTAACTGCATTGACCCTGCATCGAAGTGCCAGTGCATCTGTAAATACATGGATGGAATGTTGCTTTTCATTTCCACTCAAATGGTTTCCTCCACCTTCCAATAAAAGCTCTCAAAGACCATTTTGTCTGTCTTTGCTATTTTATGTGGAGTGAGGAATAGGGAGGGCTGTGACGGTCATGGATTTTTGGATGAAAGTTATTGGTCAGCCAAATGACCGTGGTCACTGAATTTTTTTGTTGAATTTGAGAAAAATCTGGACATTTTCTCCTATCCTTGACTCCTGACTGCATGTGCTGCTGCTGCAGGGAGAGGGCATTGCCTAGGCAATCAGACTTGTTTGCTACAACACCTTGCTTGTTTCAGCAAAGAGCAACAAAGTTGTCACGTTGTAAAGTGAATTACAGCAGAAATGGACTGAACCGCACAAATGGCCGGCTGTCCCGTCTTCAGTAAATTGTTCGTTCCACACAATTTTTTAAACCGCTTTGACAGTTTTATTTTCATGACGGTCTTCATCCATTACCGTCGGTTACGTTGTTATACGGTAATTGTGCCAGCCCTAGAGAAGAATTCCTATGTGCATCAGTCAGTTTGGTATGGAAAACCAATGCTGTCTGCCTTGCAAAATGGTCTGGATTAAAATGTTTATACACAATCCAGTAAGATATACTAACGCTTTCATGTTGGCCATGTACTGTTATAATCTCCACCTGGCACAGCCAGAAGAGGACTGGCCACCCCTCAGAGCCTGCTTCCTCTAGGTTTCTTCCTAGGTTCCTGCCTTTCTAGGGAGTTTTTCCTAACTATTGTGCTTCCACATCTGCATTGCTTGATGTTTGGGGTTTTAGACTGGGTTTCTGTACAGCACTTTGACATCGGCTGATGTAAAAAGGGCTTTATAAATACATTTGATTGATTACTTTTTTGCAGTAATTGATGCTTATTCACCAACCATTTAAGTGATGTAACTGTGATGTGGTGACAAGTGAAATGCATTCTAATACATTCCACCAGATATAACTGAAATCTCATTGAACAAATAGAAACATTTCAATCTGTGTCACTGAAATGTTCAACGTCAATCTAGTGAATGCATAGGCTTGACAAACGTTTCTTTATTCTAATTCTGTCATCAAGTGGCATATTTCCTTTCAACAAAAATAATTAAGCATGTACATTAACAGTATTTCCAATACACTGTCTACATTTATTTTTCTATTCATATACAGTGCCTTGCGAAAGTATTCGGCCCCCTTGAACTTTGCGACCTTTTGCCACATTTCAGGCTTCAAACATAAAGATATAAAACTGTATTTTTTTGTGAAGAATCAACAACAAGTGGGACACAATCATGAAGTGGAACGACATTTATTGGATATTTCAAACTTTTTTAACAAATCAAAAACTGAAAAATTGGGCGTGCAAAATTATTCAGCCCCTTTACTTTCAGTGCAGCAAACTCTCTCCAGAAGTTCAGTGAGGATCTCTGAATGATCCAATGTTGACCTAAATGACTAATGATGATAAATGCAATCCACCTGTGTGTAATCAAGTCTCCGTATAAGTGCACCTGCACTGTGGGTAGTCTCAGAGGTCCGTTAAAAGCGCAGAGAGCATCATGAAGAACAAGGAACACACCAGGCAGGTCCGAGATACTGTTGTGAAGAAGTTTAAAGCCGGATTTGGATACAAAAATATTTCCCAAGCTTTAAACATCCCAAGGAGCACTGTGCAAGCGATAATATTGAAATGGAAGGAGTATCAGACCACTGCAAATCTACCAAGACCTGGCCGTCCCTCTAAACTTTCAGCTCATACAAGGAGAAGACTGATCAGAGATGCAGCCAAGAGGCCCATGATCACTCTGGATGAACTGCAGAGATCTACAGCTGAGGTGGGAGACTCTGTCCATAGGACAACAATCCGTCGTATATTGCACAAATCTGGCCTTTATGGAAGAGTGGCAAGAAGAAAGCCATTTCTTAAAGATATCCATAAAAAGTGTTGTTTAAAGTTTGCCACAAGCCACCTGGGAGACACACCAAACATGTGGAAGAAGGTGCTCTGGTCAGATGAAACCAAAATTGAACTTTTTGGCAACAATGCAAAACGTTATGTTTGGCGTAAAAGCAACACAGCTGAACACACCATCCCCACTGTCAAACATGGTGGTGGCAGCATCATGGTTTGGGCCTGCTTTTCTTCAGCAGGGACAGGGAAGATGGTTAAAATTGATGGGAAGATGGATGGAGCCAAATACAGGACCATTCTGGAAGAAAACCTGATGGAGTCTGCAAAAGACCTGGGACGGAGATTTGTCTTCCAACAAGACAATGATCCAAAACATAAAGCAAAATCTACAATGGAATGGTTCAAAAATAAACATATCCAGGTGTTAGAATGGCCAAGTCAAAGTCCAGACCTGAATCCAATCGAGAATCTGTGGAAAGAACTGAGAACTGCTGTTCACAAATGCTCTCCATCCAACCTCACTGAGCTTGAGCTGTTTTGCAAGGAGGAATGGGAAAAAATGTCAGTCTCTCGATGTGCAAAACTGATAGAGACATACCCCAAGCGACTTACAGCTGTAATCGCAGCAAAAGGTGGCGCTACAAAGTATTAACTTAAGGGGGCTGAATAATTTTGCACGCCCAATTTTTCAGTTTTTGATTTGTTAAAGTTTGAAATATCCAATAAATGTCGTTCCACTTCATGATTGTGTCCCACTTGTTGTTGATTCTTCACAAAAAAAATACAGTTTTATATCTTTATGTTTGAAGCCTGAAATGTGGCAAAAGGTCGCAAAGTTCAAGGGGGCCGAATACTTTCGCAAGGCACTGTAACAAATGTTACAAAATACTACATCTGATTATGATAAGCAAGACATACAGCAACAAGTAATCTGCAATAGTTCATATTGTTCAGGTGAGGTGACTTGGGGCTCGAATCAAACTTCAGTGTTACGGATTGAATCGAGCCCTTGGTGAAATATCCATCAGACAGCAAAAATAAAAAACAAAAGTGTCAGTAATCTAAAGGAAGAATAACAACAATCACTTTTGTCAAGTGTATCTGTGCTTGAAGGGGAAGATTCAAGTATGTATCAAGAATGTTGGGTCGGTCACCTGCAAGGAACACAGGTGAATTTGAGTTAAATATGAGACAAGTGACCCAATACTGTACATTCAGCTGAAAATAGTATGGCATATTAACCTAACTAGCTCCCTTTGCCATGTTTAATATAATACAATTAGGGTCTGCTATGGGGTTAGACCAGTTATCAATTTGTGTTGTCATATTTTAAGCTTATGGTCTGCAATTGAACTGATAATATGATAAGATGGAGAAATGGAATGGTATGTGCCACAAATAACAGGCTAAAAAAACAATACATGGCAAGGGGTATTCTCTTCTCTACTATCTCCAATGTGAGGGTCACATCTTTCTGTGTACTCTGATAAATGTATATATACATCTACTATACGATATCTACAATTATGGTACTTTCAGTTAAAGTAGGCATCACAATGAATAGGTAAGTTAAAAAAAAAGTGAATAAGTGGGACCATTCAGCTATAAGCATGATTAGAATTGTTGGTGGAATTTCATAGGTGGTTGTCCCACAGTGCAACCTGGTTACCTGTCATATCCAATTTCTTTGTGCAGTAAACATCATTGTCCTCTTGAAAGGCCACAATGGTCATTTAATGGATCCGGTGTGTAGTTGCAAACAAATAGGGTCCTTTACATCCATGCAAATTCTGTCTTCAACACTAAGAATGTGCAAATGACCAGGTGACATTTCTCACCTCAAATGTTCAGAGCCTTTTACAAACAAGAAAAGATACAAAACAGAGGGAAACTTTCAAGCTACATTTAATCAGTGTTTTTTAAAGAAAAAAAATAGATGTACCTATCAAACTATATCTTCTTTTCATTAGTGAACAACAAAAAAACAACAGTCCCATAGTTTTATCCATGACTTTCCTCATGTCTTGTAATTCATTTGGTTTGCTGTGCCAGACAGCTGCTTAAAGTGGATGGATTTCAGGAGTACCCAGAGGTTTAACAGAATCAGGGTTAGTAGCCAACTTTGGCACTTTTTTAAATGACATCCGCTTTGTATAACTTTACATTGCTTCATCACAGTTTAATCAATAACATGTTTTACACTGTAGCATACAACAAACTAGCATAACCCCTTCCCTATATCGGCTATGGTACTTATTCATTAATTCACTTAAGTTATAAATTAACAAAATCCACTCAAAATACAAACATCCATTCCAAGCTTGAGTATCTGTATAAAAAGCAAGATGTATCAAACATTTTCGAAAGGTTGGAAATAAAAATAAAATATCAATAAAAAAACGACTAAATAGCAATGGGTGACAGGTTTTCATGTAGTAACACAGCTGAAGACTTTTTCCACTCTTGATATGAATCATAACAAAACAATTATACATGGCTTTAACATAACTTATTATGGGTAGACCTATTATACTAAAAATACTAAGTCACAAAAGTAATAAATTGCCTATTAGATGTTTTGGCGGTACATGGCTGACTGGTTAGCTGGTGGGAGTTGTCCTGAATATGGGGAGGACCGTTTTGTTGGGGTATTCAGGATAGATCACAGATAACAGCCACCTCTGTAACACTCAGTAGCAGAGGCTTTTGTGTATCTTCTTAGCACTGATCTGTGTCGGGGGTCACTCAAACATGACATGGAAATCAATAGATAGAATGTTGGACTATGTTACTGATAACTGTAGCTTACTTAAGCAATAAGGCACGAGGGGATGTAGTATATGGCCAATATACTATGGCTAAGGGCTGTTCATGCTCACAACGCAAAGCGGAGTGCCTGGATACAGCCCTTAGCCATGGTATATTGGCCATGTACCACAAACCCGAGGTGTCTTTTTGCTATTATAAACTGGCTATCAACATAATTAGAACAGTAAAAATAAATGTTTTGTCATACCTGTGGTATTGGGTGTGATATACCATGACTTTCAGCCAATCAGCATTCAGGGCTCGAACCACCCAGTTTATAAAGGGAAATAAATACTGGAGCTCAGCTAGAGTTGAGATGAATATGCCCTCAAAACTCAGAGGATAAATGTAGTTGGAGAAATTCAAGACCTGTGTCTCTGAGTGCCACACAGCACTGTTCTATTGCCATTTAACAGTTTGATATCCATTCAGCTCATCTTGTGACGGTATTAGAACAGTATTAAAGATTGCATTGATCTAACACTGACTGGTGCGATGTGATATTTTCTCTGTGCTGCTCAGTAATGGCCAACATGTTGTTGATGGACAAGACAGACACGGTCAGCACCTTGAAAGCACCTTGAATTCATAAGAGGTATGTGTATATGCTTGAATCCAATGGATTGACGCTGTATGCTTGAATCCAATGGATTGATGCTGTATGCTTGAATCAAATTGAGTGATGCTGTACGCTTGAAGACAATGGAGTGACGCTGTATGCTTGAATCAAATGGATTGATGCTGTATGTTTGAATCAAATGGATTGATGCTGTACGCTTGAATCAAATGGATTGACGCTGAACGCTTGAATCAAATGGATTGATGCTGAACGCTTGAATCAAATGGATTGACGCTGAATGCTTGAATCCAATGGAGTGATGCTGTATGCTTGAATCTAATTGATTGGTGCTGTATGCTTGAAGCCAATGGAGTGATGCTGTATGCTTGAATATAATGGATTGGTGCTGTATGCTTGACTTATTGGGTTAGAGGTGGCTCCCCATACCATGGCTATTTCAGAGAATGTGACTGAACAAAGACATGTGGCATCATCTGTATGTGTAAGGGTGTCAGTGTATTAACCTCTCGCGGCCTGGGTGGGTGGTTAGTGAGTGTGATCATACAGAACAGCACCTAGACCGCAACTGAGATGCTGTAAACGCCAAATTTAAGATCTCATTCAGACTGTCCACTGATGACCAACGCAACAAGCCACAAAATTCAACAAAACACTCAGTAAGAACATCAGCCCTCTTTAGGTTGAAGTTGTTCTTTTCCCATCAAACACACACTTATCACGGCGCACTCCTCCAGTACAGACACAGAGACCAAGGGCTAGGCACGGAAAGAGCAGAGGTCCGCCAATAATTCCCAAGTAGGAAATGCTATGCGCCCTTGATTGGACAATATCGAATAAAAAAAAGGTCAAAGGAAGAAGAGAACCCTCTCTGTGTAGCACAGTTGTTGTTGTCATTGGATGTGGATGCCATGAGAATGCTGCTTCTTCCCTCAAGGTTTTGCGCCCCGGGCCCCAGCCCTTTCACACAGATATCTCATAGGTTGTGCCACCCACCCCAGTCACCTTTTTGACATTACTGTGGCGGCTAGGGCTGAGAGTGGTGCCCTGGGCACTGGAGCTGTTGGGTCCTAGATGGCAGTCTGTTTTCCCATTCACTTTACTTTGCATCATGGCCTCTCTGAATGGGGAGGGGCAAAAAACAAGAGGGCATAGTTATTTTAAGTGAGAACTAACTTAGCTTTAGATATACATGCACATGCAGTATAAACACAGATCACATGGAAAGATAATTCAGTTGTCATACCAGAAAATGTGTGTATTCTTCTCACATGCATGTTCTGGTGGTGTTAGTAGTTGGTCTTGTGTGGCTGGTCCCTGGAGCATGCACTATGTAAATGACCATGACACTAGTTAGAGAAGTAATGAAACACATGCCAGTGTACCTGCTGGTGCTAGCATAAATTACCATGAGTGGTGTATTCATTACCCCCAAATCAGAATGACATTTTATGAAATAAAGGGTAAAACCACAGTGTGTTGTTCGTGATATACTAGGTTTGTACGGAGTTTCTGTAGGTGCTAAAAACATGCAGAGATGTAGATGTTAATATTCCCAGATGGAAGAGTGACAGGGGGGAGATAAGCATGCAAACAGAAGGAAATGATAGTGGGGTAATGCAACTTTATTCATCATGACAGACAACTTAGAAAAATACAAAAGTTTTTTTCTTACTATGAAAGCAAAACATTAAAGTCCAGTGACAAACACCATGCACAGTACTTCATTGGATAAAAGGGTATAATATCGAAGGAAACTGTATGTATACAGATGCTACATGTTAACACCTAGCCTAAGCTCTCTCATCCTCACTACTCATCCACCGCTGGTTTCTAACCAGTCAGCCAGCAGGGCTTCGGGGCTTCCTATGGGGAGTGAGTTCTGTTCCCTCCCCAGCGCCTCAGCTCATTTCATGCACCCCAGGAGACGTTAGGTGTATGTTAGGATTCGTACCTTGGGCCACCAAGGCGGGGTGAGTCTGTTCTCTCCAGGGCGTGGATGAAGGAGAGTTTCTTGTGGGTGTAGGAGGGGGATTGGGGAATGGCAGGGGAGTGGTTGGGCTGGTGGGGTGGGGAGCGGCAGGGGGGCTCAGGGACTCTGCCTCCCTGCATGCTGCTGTCAATGTGCATGGAGCTAGAGGAAGTCCTGGGGGCACGTGCCAGAGAGGAGCCACCAGAGGAGCGCAACACGGGCGTCCGAGGCCCGTAGCTCACCACCCCCATCAGGTTGTCCCTAGAGCCTCCGTAGGCTGGAGGCGTGGGACCTCTGGAGCTGGGGTCCCGGGGACTATCCGGGTAGCAGGCGCTGGGAGGCATGCCGTACCCTCCAGAGCTGTCGAACATGCCTGAGTCCTGAGCCTGGGAGAACCCCCCATGGTGCTGCAGCTTCTCCCTCTCCTCCATCTCCTTACGCTCCTGGATGGAGGCCATGATGGTTTTGGAGAGGTTGTCGTAGCGCACCGGGGACAGGTCCCGATCCTGGGGGGACTGCCTGCCCCTGCTCATCCCCATCCCCCTGGAGCCCAACACCGGGGACAGGTCCCTGTTCTGCGGGGACTGCCTGCCCCTGCCCCTGCTCATCCCCATCCCCCCGGAGCCCAACACCGGGCTGAAGCTGGGGGGGACCTGCTGCTTCTGGATCTGGGGTTCAGGCCCCCGCATGTGGCACATTTTGGTTGGCAGGTAGGGTGAGTGCGAGCCCATAGAGGGCATGCCGGGGTGGGCCATGCACTCGGCTGCGGTGGCTGGGGAAATGCTGGGGTTGAGCAGGCTGTCGTAGGAGAGGCTGCTGTTGCGGTTGGACAGTGGGGAGAAGACGCTCTTGTAGGGGGTGGAGGTGACTGTCTCAGGCTGCAGGACAGGCAGCTGGCCCTTGTCCCTGCGCTGGTGGGCCTGCTTCAGGTTGAGGGAGCTGGAGTTGATGGGGTAGGAGTCCAGTTGTAGTGGGGAGGACTGGAAGGAGCGGTGGAGAGGGGCGTTGCGGTAGTCAGGCAGGTCCAGGTTGGGCTCTGAGCGGTAGTCGACATGGCAACGGCCCTCCTCCAAGATGGCTGACGCCTTACGGTGGTCATCTGGCATTACAATCTGACAAGACAAAACAACACAGAAGTAGTGAGAAATATGAACTATTCTTTTGACTAGCCATACTATAATTACATTTTTGTTTTGTTCTGTATTTTACCCCCTTTTTCTCCCCAATTTCAATTTTGTCTCATCGCAGCTACTCCCCAACGGGCTCAGGAGGCGAAGGTCGAGTCATGAGTCCTCTGAAACATGACGCGCCAAACCGTGCTTCTAAACACACACTCGCTTAACCGGAAGCCAGACGTACCAATGTGTCAGAGGAAACAACTTTCAACTGACGACCGAGGTCAGCCTGCAGGCACCCGGCAAGCCACAAGGAGTCGTTAGAGTGCGATGAGCCAAGTAAATCCCCCCTGGCCAAACCTTCCCCTAACCCGGACGTCGCTGGGCCAATTGTGTGCCACCCTATGGGACTCCAGATCACATCCGGTTGTGATACAGCCCAGGATCGAACCCGGGTCTGTAGTGACGCCTCTAGCACTGCCACTGGTGTGCCACTCTGGAGGCCGTAACGAGAACATTTTTATAAAAAATTGAAAATGCTGTTCATTTATATGCAGTCACACTCGCAACAGTGCAGGAATAAAGTAAAATATTGGGTAAGCCTGTTTGCAATTACTATTAGAATTCAGTAATTTAGTCTGACCTTCTCTCCTGCCGCATGGTAATGGACTTTAGGGATGGTGCCGAACGAGGGCCGGTACTTGTACATGGCCGGGGTGGAGGGATGGGTCTTGCCGGACAGGGAACTATCTGGAAGTGGAAGACACAGAACAATGTTACTGTGAGAGACAGACTATTATCTGGTGTAAGGATGTAAGCATCCATTTTATGGTGTGTTAGAATTGATAGGGCTGTCATCATCAGAGCCTTTCATGGCTCATTATGTTGTAAAAGTAGTCTTCACCTCAAGCTAAAAAAGAAAAGCAAACTGAGAAAATAAGTCACCCAAAAGCTAACATATAAAGACAATCATAAGAAATCCTCCTTACATTGAAATCTTTGCTTTTACTTTTATAGCACAACAGAATGTGGACATGTCCTAGCGAAGGTAAATATTGTGGTGCTGCATTGATTTTGTCATTGCAAATAATTCAGTAACATAAAACACCACCAAGTGGCAGTAGAGCTACTGTGATGGAAAAAAAAACAGTCAGGAAGGAGCTCCAGACATAATGCACCATGACACAATAGATCAGGAATGGAGGTGGGGGCCACAAAAAATCTGAACTCATCCTGAGGGGCCGAAGTGGCTTGCGGGTGTGCGTACCCTCACCGAGTCCATAACTAATCTGGAGCAGATTGACTGAACCAGGCCCACTCACGACAAACGACACGACATTTCTCCTCGCTGATGAAGAGCGATAGAGGACTGCCATGCTGGAGTTCATTCATCAAGCCTAACTAGCTATAAGTCACTAACTAGCACTGCGATGGAGCGCTTTTAGGAGGCCAGAGAGAGCAGTTCGGTGCAATACACAAGAGAGAGAGAAAGAAACAAAAAGAGACAGAAAGAGAAGCACAGGGAGAGAGATACACACTAGTGATTTGCGGGTTGACTCATAACCCGCAGTCCTCGTGGGTTTAGGGTCATGAAATATTGTGCGGATGAAGAGCGGGTTATGCATGTATAATTCTTGTGCAATTCATATCTATAGGCGACACTGAGGTTTCTCTTTCATAATATTTTATCTGCCATTAGAAACTGGGTGGTTTGAGCCCTGAAAGCTGATTGGCTGACACCCATGGTATGCGGTCTGATATACCATGTCTATGACAAAACATTTATTTTTACTGCTCTAATTACATTGGTACCAGTTTATAATAGCAATAAGGCACCTCGGGTGTTTGTGATATATGGCCAATATATCACAGCTAAGGGCTGCATCCAGGCACCTCGCTTTGCGTCGTGCATAAGAACAGCCCTTATCCGTGGTATATTGGCCATATACCACACCTCCTCTGGCCTTATTGCTTAAATAGAGTGTAAGCCAAAGTTTTAGGGCCTTACTGTAACTGCGCCAAATGCTATCGGGAACTTGGGCAGAAAACGTTGATCCACTGAGGCAAAAAGGAATTCAATAAGAGAAAATCTGAAATCTGAAAATAAAGAAAAGGGAGGGCCAGAATAGTAACGTCTGGGAAAGATTTTGTGAAGTGGTTAAAGAGGTTGATAGCAGTGGGAAGTGTGATGTTACAGTGGCTTGCGAAAGTATTCACCCCCCTTGGCATTTTCCTATCTTGTTGCCTTACATCCTGGAATTAAAATAGATTTTTGGGGGGTTTGTATCATTTGATTTACACAACATGTCTACCACTTTGAAGATGCAAAATATATATTTGTGTGAAACAAACAAGAAATAAGACAAAAAAACAGAAAGCCTGAGTGTGCATAACTATTCACCCCCCCAAAGTCAATACTTTGTAGACACACCTTTTGCAGAAATTACAGCTGCAAGTATCTTGGGTAATGTCTCTATAAGCTTGGTACATCTAGCCACTGGGATTTTTGCCCATTCTTCAAGGCAAAACTGCTCCAGCTCCTTCAATTTGGATGGGTTCAGCTGGTGTACAGCAATCTTTAAGTCATACCACATATTCTCAATTGGATTGAGGTCTGGGCTTTGACTAGGCCATTCCAAGACATTTAAATGTTTCCCCTTAAACCCATCGATCGAGTGTTGCTTCAGCAGTGTGCTTAGGGTCATTGTCCTGCTGGGAAGGGGAACCTCCGTCCCAGTCTCAAATCTCTGGAAGACTGAAACAGGTTTCCCTCAAGAATTTCCCTGTATTTAGCGTCATCCATCATTCCTTCAATTCTGACCAGTTTGTTTCCCAGTCCCTGACGATGAAAAACATCCCCACAGCATGATGCTGCCACCACCATGCTTCACTGTGGCGATGATGTTCGAGGTGTTGGGTTTGCACCAGACATAGTGTTTTCTTTGATGGCCAAAAAGCTACATTTTAGTCTCATCTGACCAGAGAACCTTCTTCCATATTTTTTTGTCTTTTGGCGAACACCAAACGTGTTTGCTTATTTTTTTCTTTAAGCAAGGGCTTTTTTTCTGGACACTCTCCCCTAAAGCCCAGTTCTGTGGAGTGCATGGCTTAAAGTGGCTCTATGGACAGATACTCCAATCTCTGCTGTGGAGCTTTGCAGCTCCTTCAGGGTTATCTTTGATCTCTTTGTTGCCTCTCTGATTAATGCCCTTCTTGCCTGGTCTGTGAGTTTTGGTGGGTGGCCCTCTCTTGGTAGGTTTGTTGTGGTGCCATATTTTTTCCATTTTTTAATAACGGATTTAATGATGCTCCGTGGGATGTTCAAAGTTTCTGATATTTTTTTATAACCCAACCCTGATCTGTACTTCTCCACAACTTTGTCCCTGACCTGTTTGGAGAGCTCCTTGGTCTTCATGGTCCCCCTTGCTTAGTGGTGTTGCAGACTCTGGGGGATCTTATTTAGGGGCTTCATAGAAAAGGGGGTGAATACATATGCCGGGACCAATTTTCCATTTAAAAAAAGAAAACAAGTAATTCTTTAAAATTTCACTTCACCAATTTGGATTATTTTATTTATGTCCATTAGATGAAGTACAAATAAAAAACTATTTAAATTACAGGTTGTAATGCAACAAAATAGGGAAAATGTCAAGGGGGATGAATTATTTTGCAAGGCACTGTATGTGTGATGATTGAGGCAATATACAAATTTCAATGTCACAAGACTGGGACTTCAAATATGGCACGTCACGAGATATGTAGTCTACTGTTTAGAAGGGTTAAATGGAATAGTAAGTGAAATCTGGGTACTGGCTGTAGGTCTATACAGTGCCTTCAGAAAGTATTCATACCCCTTGACTTATTCCACATTTTGTTGTGTTACAGCCTGAATTCAAAATGTATTGAATAGATGTTTCACCCATCTACACACAATGCCCAATAATGAGAAAGTGAAAACATGTTAAGAAATGTTTGCTAATGTATTGAAAATAAAATACAGATATATATCATTTACATAAGTATTCACATCCGAGTCAATACTTTGTAGAAGCACCTTTGGCAGCGATTACAGCTTTGTGTCATCTGTATCAGCTTTGCTTTAGCTGTATGCTTGGGGGTCATTGTCCTGTTGGATTGTAAATCTTCGTCCCAGTCTAACATCGTTTGCACTCTGAAGCAGGTTCTCATCAAGGATTTGCCTATATTTGGCTTCTTTCATTGTTCCCTCTATCCTTACCAGTCTCCCAGTCCCTGCTGCTCAAAAGCATCCCCATAGCATGATGCTGCCACCACCATGCTTCACAGTAGGGATGGTGTTGACGAGTGATGAGCTGTGCCTGTTTTTTCTCCAGACATAGCGCTTTGCATTCAGCCTAAAGAGTTCAATTTCTGTCTCATCAGAGCGCAGAATCTTTTGCCTTATGCTCTCAGAGTCTTTCATGTGCCATTTTGCAAACTCCAGGCGTGCTGTCATGTGCCTTTTTTTCCTCAGGAGTGGCTTCCATCTGGCCACCCTCTCATGGCCACTCTTTCATGTTTTCTCCATCTCAGCCAATGAACTCTGTACTTCTGTCAGAGTGGTCATTGGGTTCTTTGTCACCTCCCTGACCAAGGGCATTCTTGCCCGGTTGCTCAGTTTGGTTGGATGGTCAGCTCTAGGCAGAAGTGACCATATTTTCTTCCCAATGATGGAGACCCATGTGCTCTTGAAAACTTTGAACACTCTAGAAATGGTTTAATACACTCCCCCAGATATATGCCACATCACAATTCTATCTTGGAGATCTAAGGACAGTTATTTGGGCTTCATGCTATAGTTTCTGCTCTAAGTTCATGCTATAGGGTCCCACTGTAAACTGTGGGACCTTATATAGACAGTTGTGTTTCTTTCTAAATCATGTCTAAACAATTGAATTGGCCACAGGTGGACTCCAATCAAGTTGTAGTGACATCAAATATGATCAAAGGAAATTGGATGTACCTGAGCTCAATTGAGCATCATTGCAAAGGGGTATGAATAGTTATGTCAATTAGATATTTCTGTATTTAATTTTCAATAAATGTGTTAAGATTTCTGTCATTATTGTGCGTAGATGGGTGAGATTTTTTTTATCCAGGCTGTAACAACAAAATATGGAATAAGTTAAGGGGTATGAATACTTTCTGAAGGCACTGTATCCTCTCACATAGCCTAATATAATATTAGCTCCTGCAGAATTAAGCATACCTTGCAGTAAAATGATACACCAAATGTACATTTTGACTCAGGAACAGGAGTGGAGAAAAATTATTGATTTCTTCCAGCATCTTGAGAGAATGTATGCACGGTTAGGGATCGTATGTAAATGTGTTATCTTAACAGCATCATAAAAACAGTATATATATATATTTTTTTTTACCCCCTTTTTCTCCCCTTATCGCTGTAACTCCCCAACGGGCTCGGGAGAGGCAAAGGTCGAGTCCTGCGTCCTCTGAAACACGACCCACCAAACCACACTTTTTAACACCCGCCCACTTACCCGGAAGCCAGTCGCACCAATGTGTGAGAAGAAACACTGTTCAACTGATGACCAAAGTCAGCCTGCAGGCGCCTGGCCCATCACAAGGAGTTGCTAGAGCGCGATGAGCCAAGTAAAGCTCCCCCAGACAAAGTCTCCCCTAACCCAGACGACGCTGGGCCAATTGTGCGCCGCCCTATCGGACTCTCGGTCACAGCCGGTTGTGACACAGCCTGGGATCGAACCCAGGTCTGTAGTGATGCCTCAAGCGGTAGACCGCTGCGCCACTCGGGAGGCCCCAAACTGATAGTTTCTTATCAGAAACATGTTGGGTCGTTTTCACTGCTTTTCATTTCCTTAATTAAGCAAGTCAAGTTGACTAACAAATAGCAGACCAAAATGTTGGAAATTATAAGCAGAAACTTATCTAAATTAGGCTTAAAAAAAAAAAAATATCAAATCTCAAAAAATGGTTCCTCTGTCTCTGACTGTACAGCGCATTTTCAATTACCCTACTGTATTTGCAGGTCATGGTCGTTCACGAAAATGGATCTCTCCTACAGACAGTGAGTCCTGTGGCTGTGGCTTGCTATATGAAGTAGGCAAACAGGAATTGAGGCATTCAGTTAGTTTTCTATTGAACGTTAGAATTTGCAAAATGTGTGACATAAGCGACTTTGAACGTGGTATGATCGTCGGTGCCAGGTATGCCAGATCCCATATCTCAGAAACGGCCGCACTCTGTTAACCGGTGGTGTTAATGGTGCGACAAACAAAAAACATCCAGTCAGCGGTAGTCCTGTGGGCAAAAACAGCTTGTTGATGAGAGAGATCAAAGGAAAATGGCAAGAATGATGCAAGCTAACAGGCGGGCCACAAACCGATAATGGCGCAGTACAACAGTGGTGTGAAGAACGGCATCTTGGAACGCACAACTCGTTGATCGTTGTCACGGAGGGCTATTGCAGCAGATAACCACACCGGGTTCTATTCATATCAGCTAAAAACAAGAAGAAGTGGCTCCAGTGAACACACGATCAACAACACTGGAGAATTGAGGAGTGGATAAACATAGCCTGGAACATGACAGCGAGTTCAGTTTACTTGAGTGGCCTGCGAAGTCCCAAGACCTCAACCCAAAAGAGCATCTTTGCGATAAGATGGAATGGGCTGCCGTCCAATCTGCAGCAAGTGTGTGATGCCATCGCGCCACCATGGACCAACATCACTCTGGAAAGTTTCCACACACACACACAGAGAGACAGAGACAGATTCTTTTTTTGTCAGGAACATACAGTGCCTTGCGAAAGTATCCGGCCCCCTTGAACTTTGCGACCTTTTGCCACATTTCAGGCTTCAAACATAAAGATATAAAACTGTATTTTTTTGTGAAGAATCAACAACAAGTGGGACACAATCATGAAGTGGAACGACATTTATTGGATATTTCAAACTTTTTTAACAAATCAAAAACTGAAAAATTGGGCGTGCAAAATTATTCAGCCCCCTTAAGTTAATACTTTGTAGCGCCACCTTTTGCTGCGATTACAGCTGTAAGTCGCTTGGGGTATGTCTCTATCAGTTTTGCACATCGAGAGACTGAAATTTTTTCCCATTCCTCCTTGCAAAACAGCTCGAGCTCAGTGAGGTTGGATGGAGAGCATTTGTGAACAGCAGTGTTCAGTTCTTTCCACAGATTCTCGATTGGATTCAGGTCTGGACTTTGACTTGGCCATTCTAACACCTGGATATGTTTATTTTTGAACCATTCCATTGTAGATTTTGCTTTATGTTTTGGATCATTGTCTTGTTGGAAGACAAATCTCCGTCCCAGTCTCAGGTCTTTTGCAGACTCCATCAGGTTTTCTTCCAGAATGGTCCTGTATTTGGCTCCATCCATCTTCCCATCAATTTTAACCATCTTCCCTGTCCCTGCTGAAGAAAAGCAGGCCCAAACCATGATGCTGCCACCACCATGTTTGACAGTGGGGATGGTGTGTTCAGGGTGATGGGCTGTGTTGCTTTTACGCCAAACATAACGTCTTGCATTGTTGCCAAAAAGTTCAATTTTGGTTTCATCTGACCAGAGCACCTTCTTCCACATGTTTGGTGTGTCTCCTAGGTGGCTTGTGGCAAACTTTAAACAACACTTTTTATGGATATCTTTAAGAAATGGATTTCTTCTTGCCACTCTTCCACAAAGGCCAGATTTGTGCAATATACGACTGATTGTTGTCCTATGGACAGAGTCTCCCACCTCAGCTGTAGATCTCTGCAGTTCATCCAGAGTGATCATGGGCCTCTTGGCTGCATCTCTGATCAGTCTTCTCCTTGTATGAGCTGAAAGTTTAGAGGGACGGCCAGGTCTTGGTAGATTTGCAGTGGTCTGATACTCCTTCCATTTCAATATTATCGCTTGCACAGTGCTCCTTGGGATGTTTAAAGCTTGGGAAATCTTTTTGTATCCAAATCCGGCTTTAAACTTCTTCACAACAGTATCTCGGACCTGCCTGGTGTGTTCCTTGTTCTTCATGATGCTCTCTGCGCTTTTAACGGACCTCTGAGACTATCACAGTGCAGGTGCATTTATACGGAGACTTGATTAAACACAGGTGGATTGTATTTATCATCATTAGTCATTTAGGTCAACATTGGATCATTCAGAGATCCTCACTGAACTTCTGGAGAGAGTTTGCTGCACTGAAAGTAAAGGGGCTGAATAATTTTGCACGCCCAATTTTTCAGTTTTTGATTTGTTAAAAAAGTTTGAAATATCCAATAAATGTCGTTCCACTTCATGATTGTGTTCCATTTGTTGTTGATTCTTCACAAAAGAATACAGTTTTATATCTTTATGTTTGAAGCCTGAAATGTGGCAAAAGGTCGCAAAGTTCAAGGGGGCCGGATACTTTCGCAAGGCACTGTATACAGGATACTACCCTCTACAACATAACCTTCACTCCAAACCAAAACCCACAACCTGATTTTGGACGGAATTACGGAATCACCTGGAAGGCTTACAACTACCAAATATTATTATTTCAACACTATACAAATGCTCTGGAAAAAAACAGAAACCTGAAAACACCATCCAACCTGGAACTGAGTGAGTAATGTTTAGTCTAAAGCTATATTTTATTTCCAAAAGCCAAGGAGAAAAATGCATGACTTTACTTTATAAGGACCGAATGCTAAATTAAGGCCGCCAAGCTTGATACAACTTCAACTAGCACTGACATGTCAAGTGAGAGGTGTCAAAGCCCTTCAGCCCAACAATGGCAGGAGAGTCGAACAGTCTACTCCAACCAAATGCAGAGACCTTAGAAGCTGCCTCCCGCTGTTCAGAGGTAATTCAAATACCCTGTGTATGTAAAGAATGATAAGATCCCAAAATGAAGCTCCTTGTGGAAAATCAAGAGACACTTTTTGCTGACTATTATAAAAATGGGAACATCTGCAACCTCATCTTCCACACAGACCATCCCCTGGCATGGAACAGTGCTATATTATCACACTACCCCTCTGTTAAGGTACAGGTCAACCTCATCTTCCACACAGACCATCCCCTGGCATGGAACAGTGCTACACTAACACACTACCCCTCTGTTAAGGTACAGGTCAACCTCATCTTCCACACAGACCATCCCCTGGCATGGCACAGTGCTACACTAACACACTACCCCTCTGTTAAGGTACAGGTCAACCTCATCTTCCACACAGACCATCCCCTGGCATGGCACAGTGCTACACTAACACACTACCCCTCTGTTAAGGTACAGGTCAACCTCATCTTCCACACAGACCATCCCCTGGTATGGCACAGGGCTATATTATCACACTACCCCTCTGTTAAGGTACAGGTCAACCTCATCTTCCACACAGACCATCCCCTGGCATGGAACAGTGCTACACTAACACACTACCCCTCTGTTAAGGTACAGGTCAACCTCATCTTCCACACAGACCATCCCCTGGCATGGCACAGGGCTATATTATCACACTACCCCTCTGTTAAGGTACAGGTCAACCTCATCTTCCACACAGACCATCCCCTGGCATGGAACAGTGCTACACTAACACACTACCCCTCTGTTAAGGTACAGGTCAACCTCATCTTCCACACAGACCATCCCCTGGCATGGAACAGGGCTATATTATCACACTACCCCTCTGTTAAGGTACAGGTCAACCTCATCTTCCACACAAACCATCCCCTGGCATGGAACAGGGCTATATTATCACACTACCCCTCTGTTAAGGTACAGGTCAACCTCATCTTCCACACAGACCATCCCCTGGCATGGAACAGTGCTACACTAACACACTACCCCTCTGTTAAGGTACAGGTCAACCTCATCTTCCACACAGACCATCCCCTGGCATGGCACAGTGCTACACTAACACACTACCCCTCTGTTAAGGTACAGGTCAACCTCATCTTCCACACAGACCATCCCCTGGCATGGAACAGGGCTATATTATCACACTACCCCTCTGTTAAGGTACAGGTCAACCTCATCTTCCACACAGACCATCCCCTGGCAGGGCACAGTGCTATATTAGCACACTACCCCTCTGTTAAGGTACAGGTCAACCTCATCTTCCACACAGACCCTCCCCTGGCATGGAACAGTGCTACACTAACACACTACCCCTCTGTTAAGGTACAGGTCAACCTCATCTTCCACACAGACCATCCCCTGGCATGGAACAGTGCTACACTAACACACTACCCCTCTGTTAAGGTACAGGTCAACCTCATCTTCCACACAGACCATCCCCTGGCATGGAACAGGGCTATATTAACACACTACCCCTCTGTTAAGGTACAGGTCAACCTCATCTTCCACACAGACCCTCCCCTGGCATGGAACAGTGCTACACTAACACACTACCCCTCTGTTAAGGTACAGGTCAACCTCATCTTCCACACAGACCATCCCCTGGCATGGAACAGTGCTACACTAACACACTACCCCTCTGTTAAGGTACAGGTCAACCTCATCTTCCACACAGACCCTCCCCTGGCATGGAACAGTGCTACACTAACACACTACCCCTCTGTTAAGGTACAGGTCAACCTCATCTTCCACACAGACCATCCCCTGGCATGGAACAGGGCTATATTAGCACACTACCCCTCTGTTAAGGTACAGGTCAACCTCATCTTCCACACAGACCCTCCCCTGGCATGGAACAGTGCTACACTAACACACTACCCCTCTGTTAAGGTACAGGTCAACCTCATCTTCCACACAGACCCTCCCCTGGCATGGAACAGTGCTACACTAACACACTACCCCTCTGTTAAGGTACAGGTCAACCTCATCTTCCACACAGACCATCCCCTGGCATGGAACAGTGCTACACTAACACACTACCCCTCTGTTAAGGTACAGGTCAACCTCATCTTCCACACAGACCCTCCCCTGGCATGGAACAGTGCTATATTAGCACACTACCCCTCTGTTAAGGTACAGGTCAACCTCATCTTCCACACAGACCCTCCCCTGGCATGGAACAGTGCTACACTAACACACTACCCCTCTGTTAAGGTACAGGTCAACCTCATCTTCCACACAGACCATCCCCTGGCAGGGCACAGGGCTATATTATCACACTACCCCTCTGTTAAGGTACAGGTCAACCTCATCTTCCACACAGACCCTCCCCTGGCATGGAACAGTGCTATATTAGCACACTACCCCTCTGTTAAGGTACAGGTCAACCTCATCTTCCACACAGACCCTCCCCTGGCATGGAACAGTGCTACACTAACACACTACCCCTCTGTTAAGGTACAGGTCAACCTCATCTTCCACACAGACCATCCCCTGGCAGGGCACAGGGCTATATTATCACACTACCCCTCTGTTAAGGTACAGGTCAACCTCATCTTCCACACAGACCATCCCCTGGCAGGGCACAGGGCTATATTATCACACTACCCCTCTGTTAAGGTACAGGTCAACCTCATCTTCCACACAGACCCTCCCCTGGCAGGGCACAGGGCTATATTATCACACTACCCCTCTGTTAAGGTACAGGTCAACCTCATCTTCCACACAGACCCTCCCCTGGCATGGAACAGGGCTATATTATCACACTACCCCTCTGTTAAGGTACAGGTCAACCTCATCTTCCACACAGACCCTCCCCTGGCATGGCACAGTGCTACACTAACACACTACCCCTCTGTTAAGGTACAGGTCAACCTCATCTTCCACACAGACCCTCCCCTGGCATGGCACAGTGCTACACTAACACACTACCCCTCTGTTAAGGTACAGGTCAACCTCATCTTCCACACAGACCATCCCCTGGCATGGCACAGTGCTACACTAACACACTACCCCTCTGTTAAGGTACAGGTCAACCTCATCTTCCACACAGACCATCCCCTGGCATGGCACAGTGCTATATTAACACACTACCCCTCTGTTAAGGTACAGGTCAACCTCATCTTCCACACAGACCATCCCCTGGCATGGAACAGTGCTACACTAACACACTACCCCTCTGTTAAGGTACAGGTCAACCTCATCTTCCACACAGACCATCCCCTGGCATGGCACAGTGCTACACTAACACACTACCCCTCTGTTAAGGTACAGGTCAACCTCATCTTCCACACAGACCATCCCCTGGCATGGCACAGTGCTACACTAACACACTACCCCTCTGTTAAGGTACAGGTCAACCTCATCTTCCACACAGACCATCCCCTGGCATGGCACAGTGCTACACTAACACACTACCCCTCTGTTAAGGTACAGGTCAACCTCATCTTCCACACAGACCCTCCCCTGGCATGGCACAGTGCTACACTAACACACTACCCCTCTGTTAAGGTACAGGTCAACCTCATCTTCCACACAGACCATCCCCTGGCATGGCACAGTGCTACACTAACACACTACCCCTCTGTTAAGGTACAGGTCAACCTCATCTTCCACACAGACCATCCCCTGGCATGGAACAGTGCTACACTAACACACTACCCCTCTGTTAAGGTACAGGTCAACCTCATCTTCCACACAGACCATCCCCTGGCATGGAACAGTGCTACACTAACACACTACCCCTCTGTTAAGGTACAGGTCAACCTCATCTTCCACACAGACCATCCCCTGGCATGGAACAGTGCTACACTAACACACTACCCCTCTGTTAAGGTACAGGTCAACCTCATCTTCCACACAGACCATCCCCTGGCATGGAACAGTGCTACACTAACACACTACCCCTCTGTTAAGGTACAGGTCAACCTCATCTTCCACACAGACCATCCCCTGGCATGGAACAGTGCTACACTAACACACTACCCCTCTGTTAAGGTACAGGTCAACCTCATCTTCCACACAGACCATCCCCTGGCATGGAACAGTGCTACACTAACACACTACCCCTCTGTTAAGGTACAGGTCAACCTCATCTTCCACACAGACCCTCCCCTGGCATGGAACAGTGCTACACTAACACACTACCCCTCTGTTAAGGTACAGGTCAACCTCATCTTCCACACAGACCATCCCCTGGCATGGAACAGTGCTACACTAACACACTACCCCTCTGTTAAGGTACAGGTCAACCTCATCTTCCACACAGACCATCCCCTGGCATGGAACAGGGCTACACTAACACACTACCCCTCTGTTAAGGTACAGGTCAACCTCATCTTCCACACAGACCCTCCCCTGGCATGGAACAGTGCTACACTAACACACTACCCCTCTGTTAAGGTACAGGTCAACCTCATCTTCCACACAGACCATCCCCTGGCATGGAACAGTGCTACACTAACACACTACCCCTCTGTTAAGGTACAGGTCAACCTCATCTTCCACACAGACCATCCCCTGGCATGGAACAGGGCTATATTAACACACTACCCCTCTGTTAAGGTACAGGTCAACCTCATCTTCCACACAGACCCTCCCCTGGCATGGAACAGTGCTACACTAACACACTACCCCTCTGTTAAGGTACAGGTCAACCTCATCTTCCACACAGACCATCCCCTGGCATGGAACAGGGCTATATTAGCACACTACCCCTCTGTTAAGGTACAGGTCAACCTCATCTTCCACACAGACCCTCCCCTGGCATGGAACAGTGCTACACTAACACACTACCCCTCTGTTAAGGTACAGGTCAACCTCATCTTCCACACAGACCCTCCCCTGGCATGGAACAGTGCTACACTAACACACTACCCCTCTGTTAAGGTACAGGTCAACCTCATCTTCCACACAGACCATCCCCTGGCATGGAACAGTGCTACACTAACACACTACCCCTCTGTTAAGGTACAGGTCAACCTCATCTTCCACACAGACCCTCCCCTGGCATGGAACAGTGCTACACTAACACACTACCCCTCTGTTAAGGTACAGGTCAACCTCATCTTCCACACAGACCATCCCCTGGCATGGAACAGGGCTATATTATCACACTACCCCTCTGTTAAGGTACAGGTCAACCTCATCTTCCACACAGACCCTCCCCTGGCATGGAACAGTGCTACACTAACACACTACCCCTCTGTTAAGGTACAGGTCAACCTCATCTTCCACACAGACCATCCCCTGGCATGGAACAGTGCTACACTAACACACTACCCCTCTGTTAAGGTACAGGTCAACCTCATCTTCCACACAGACCATCCCCTGGCATGGAACAGTGCTATATTAACACACTACCCCTCTGTTAAGGTACAGGTCAACCTCATCTTCCACACAGACCCTCCCCTGGCATGGAACAGTGCTACACTAACACACTACCCCTCTGTTAAGGTACAGGTCAACCTCATCTTCCACACAGACCATCCCCTGGCATGGAACAGGGCTATATTAGCACACTACCCCTCTGTTAAGGTACAGGTCAACCTCATCTTCCACACAGACCCTCCCCTGGCATGGAACAGTGCTACACTAACACACTACCCCTCTGTTAAGGTACAGGTCAACCTCATCTTCCACACAGACCCTCCCCTGGCATGGAACAGTGCTACACTAACACACTACCCCTCTGTTAAGGTACAGGTCAACCTCATCTTCCACACAGACCATCCCCTGGCAGGGAACAGTGCTATATTAGCACACTACCCCTCTGTTAAGGTACAGGTCAACCTCATCTTCCACACAGACCCTCCCCTGGCATGGAACAGTGCTATACACTAACACACTACCCCTCTGTTAAGGTACAGGTCAACCTCATCTTCCACACAGACCATCCCCTGGCAGGGCACAGGGCTATATTATCACACTACCCCTCTGTTAAGGTACAGGTCAACCTCATCTTCCACACAGACCCTCCCCTGGCATGGAACAGTGCTATATTAGCACACTACCCCTCTGTTAAGGTACAGGTCAACCTCATCTTCCACACAGACCCTCCCCTGGCATGGAACAGTGCTACACTAACACACTACCCCTCTGTTAAGGTACAGGTCAACCTCATCTTCCACACAGACCCTCCCCTGGCAGGGCACAGGGCTATATTATCACACTACCCCTCTGTTAAGGTACAGGTCAACCTCATCTTCCACACAGACCATCCCCTGGCAGGGCACAGGGCTATATTATCACACTACCCCTCTGTTAAGGTACAGGTCAACCTCATCTTCCACACAGACCCTCCCCTGGCATGGCACAGTGCTATATTAACACACTACCCCTCTGTTAAGGTACAGGTCAACCTCATCTTCCACACAGACCCTCCCCTGGCATGGAACAGTGCTACACTAACACACTACCCCTCTGTTAAGGTACAGGTCAACCTCATCTTCCACACAGACCATCCCCTGGCATGGCACAGTGCTACACTAACACACTACCCCTCTGTTAAGGTACAGGTCAACCTCATCTTCCACACAGACCATCCCCTGGCATGGCACAGTGCTACACTAACACACTACCCCTCTGTTAAGGTACAGGTCAACCTCATCTTCCACACAGACCATCCCCTGGCATGGCACAGTGCTACACTAACACACTACCCCTCTGTTAAGGTACAGGTCAACCTCATCTTCCACACAGACCATCCCCTGGCATGGAACAGTGCTACACTAACACACTACCCCTCTGTTAAGGTACAGGTCAACCTCATCTTCCACACAGACCATCCCCTGGCATGGAACAGTGCTACACTAACACACTACCCCTCTGTTAAGGTACAGGTCAACCTCATCTTCCACACAGACCATCCCCTGGCATGGCACAGTGCTACACTAACACACTACCCCTCTGTTAAGGTACAGGTCAACCTCATCTTCCACACAGACCATCCCCTGGCATGGAACAGTGCTACACTAACACACTACCCCTCTGTTAAGGTACAGGTCAACCTCATCTTCCACACAGACCATCCCCTGGCATGGAACAGTGCTACACTAACACACTACCCCTCTGTTAAGGTACAGGTCAACCTCATCTTCCACACAGACCATCCCCTGGCATGGAACAGTGCTACACTAACACACTACCCCTCTGTTAAGGTACAGGTCAACCTCATCTTCCACACAGACCATCCCCTGGCATGGAACAGTGCTACACTAACACACTACCCCTCTGTTAAGGTACAGGTCAACCTCATCTTCCACACAGACCATCCCCTGGCATGGAACAGTGCTACACTAACACACTACCCCTCTGTTAAGGTACAGGTCAACCTCATCTTCCACACAGACCATCCCCTGGCATGGAACAGTGCTACACTAACACACTACCCCTCTGTTAAGGTACAGGTCAACCTCATCTTCCACACAGACCATCCCCTGGCATGGAACAGTGCTACACTAACACACTACCCCTCTGTTAAGGTACAGGTCAACCTCATCTTCCACACAGACCATCCCCTGGCATGGAACAGTGCTACACTAACACACTACCCCTCTGTTAAGGTACAGGTCAACCTCATCTTCCACACAGACCATCCCCTGGCATGGAACAGTGCTACACTAACACACTACCCCTCTGTTAAGGTACAGGTCAACCTCATCTTCCACACAGACCATCCCCTGGCATGGAACAGTGCTACACTAACACACTACCCCTCTGTTAAGGTACAGGTCAACCTCATCTTCCACACAGACCATCCCCTGGCATGGAACAGTGCTACACTAACACACTACCCCTCTGTTAAGGTACAGGTCAACCTCATCTTCCACACAGACCATCCCCTGGCATGGAACAGTGCTATATTAGCACACTACCCCTCTGTTAAGGTACAGGTCAACCTCATCTTCCACACAGACCCTCCCCTGGCATGGAACAGTGCTACACTAACACACTACCCCTCTGTTAAGGTACAGGTCAACCTCATCTTCCACACAGACCCTCCCCTGGCATGGAACAGTGCACAGGTCAACCTCATCTTCCACACAGACCATCCCCTGGCATGGAACAGTGCTACACTAACACACTACCCCTCTGTTAAGGTACAGGTCAACCTCATCTTCCACACAGACCCTCCCCTGGCATGGAACAGTGCTATATTAGCACACTACCCCTCTGTTAAGGTACAGGTCAACCTCATCTTCCACACAGACCCTCCCCTGGCATGGAACAGTGCTACACTAACACACTACCCCTCTGTTAAGGTACAGGTCAACCTCATCTTCCACACAGACCATCCCCTGGCAGGGCACAGGGCTATATTATCACACTACCCCTCTGTTAAGGTACAGGTCAACCTCATCTTCCACACAGACCCTCCCCTGGCAGGGCACAGGGCTATATTACTAACACACTACCCCTCTGTTAAGGTACAGGTCAACCTCATCTTCCACACAGACCCTCCCCTGGCAGGGCACAGGGCTATATTATCACACTACCCCTCTGTTAAGGTACAGGTCAACCTCATCTTCCACACAGACCCTCCCCTGGCATGGCACAGGGCTATATTATCACACTACCCCTCTGTTAAGGTACAGGTCAACCTCATCTTCCACACAGACCCTCCCCTGGCATGGCACAGTGCTACAGTATCACACTACCCCTCTGTTAAGGTACAGGTCAACCTCATCTTCCACACAGACCCTCCCCTGGCATGGCACAGTGCTACACTAACACACTACCCCTCTGTTAAGGTACAGGTCAACCTCATCTTCCACACAGACCATCCCCTGGCATGGCACAGTGCTACACTAACACACTACCCCTCTGTTAAGGTACAGGTCAACCTCATCTTCCACACAGACCATCCCCTGGCATGGCACAGTGCTATATTAACACACTACCCCTCTGTTAAGGTACAGGTCAACCTCATCTTCCACACAGACCATCCCCTGGCATGGCACAGTGCTACACTAACACACTACCCCTCTGTTAAGGTACAGGTCAACCTCATCTTCCACACAGACCATCCCCTGGCATGGCACAGTGCTACACTAACACACTACCCCTCTGTTAAGGTACAGGTCAACCTCATCTTCCACACAGACCATCCCCTGGCATGGCACAGTGCTACACTAACACACTACCCCTCTGTTAAGGTACAGGTCAACCTCATCTTCCACACAGACCATCCCCTGGCATGGCACAGTGCTACACTAACACACTACCCCTCTGTTAAGGTACAGGTCAACCTCATCTTCCACACAGACCCTCCCCTGGCATGGCACAGTGCTACACTAACACACTACCCCTCTGTTAAGGTACAGGTCAACCTCATCTTCCACACAGACCATCCCCTGGCATGGAACAGTGCTACACTAACACACTACCCCTCTGTTAAGGTACAGGTCAACCTCATCTTCCACACAGACCATCCCCTGGCATGGAACAGTGCTACACTAACACACTACCCCTCTGTTAAGGTACAGGTCAACCTCATCTTCCACACAGACCATCCCCTGGCATGGAACAGTGCTACACTAACACACTACCCCTCTGTTAAGGTACAGGTCAACCTCATCTTCCACACAGACCATCCCCTGGCATGGAACAGTGCTACACTAACACACTACCCCTCTGTTAAGGTACAGGTCAACCTCATCTTCCACACAGACCATCCCCTGGCATGGAACAGTGCTACACTAACACACTACCCCTCTGTTAAGGTACAGGTCAACCTCATCTTCCACACAGACCATCCCCTGGCATGGAACAGTGCTACACTAACACACTACCCCTCTGTTAAGGTACAGGTCAACCTCATCTTCCACACAGACCATCCCCTGGCATGGAACAGTGCTACACTAACACACTACCCCTCTGTTAAGGTACAGGTCAACCTCATCTTCCACACAGACCATCCCCTGGCATGGAACAGTGCTACACTAACACACTACCCCTCTGTTAAGGTACAGGTCAACCTCATCTTCCACACAGACCATCCCCTGGCATGGAACAGTGCTACACTAACACACTACCCCTCTGTTAAGGTACAGGTCAACCTCATCTTCCACACAGACCATCCCCTGGCATGGAACAGTGCTACACTAACACACTACCCCTCTGTTAAGGTACAGGTCAACCTCATCTTCCACACAGACCATCCCCTGGCATGGAACAGGGCTATATTAACACACTACCCCTCTGTTAAGGTACAGGTCAACCTCATCTTCCACACAGACCATCCCCTGGCATGGAACAGTGCTATATTATCACACTACCCCTCTGTTAAGGTACAGGTCAACCTCATCTTCCACACAGACCATCCCCTGGCATGGAACAGGGCTATATTAACACACTACCCCTCTGTTAAGGTACAGGTCAACCTCATCTTCCACACAGACCATCCCCTGGCATGGAACAGGGCTATATTATCACACTACCCCTCTGTTAAGGTACAGGTCAACCTCATCTTCCACACAGACCATCCCCTGGCATGGAACAGTGCTATATTATCACACTACCCCTCTGTTAAGGTACAGGTCAACCTCATCTTCCACACAGACCCTCCCCTGGCATGGAACAGGGCTATATTATCACACTACCCCTCTGTTAAGGTACAGGTCAACCTCATCTTCCACACAGACCATCCCCTGGCATGGAACAGGGCTATATTATCACACTACCCCTCTGTTAAGGTACAGGTCAACCTCATCTTCCACACAGACCCTCCCCTGGCATGGAACAGGGCTATATTATCACACTACCCCTCAACCTCATCTTCCACACAGACCCTCCCCTGGCATGGAACAGGGCTATATTATCACACTACCCCTCTGTTAAGGTACAGGTCAACCTCATCTTCCACACAGACCATCCCCTGGCATGGAACAGTGCTACACTAACACACTACCCCTCTGTTAAGGTACAGGTCAACCTCATCTTCCACACAGACCCTCCCCTGGCATGGCACAGTGCTACACTAACACACTACCCCTCTGTTAAGGTACAGGTCAACCTCATCTTCCACACAGACCATCCCCTGGCATGGAACAGGGCTATATTAGCACACTACCCCTCTGTTAAGGTACAGGTCAACCTCATCTTCCACACAGACCCTCCCCTGGCATGGCACAGTGCTACACTAACACACTACCCCTCTGTTAAGGTACAGGTCAACCTCATCTTCCACACAGACCATCCCCTGGCATGGAACAGGGCTATATTAACACACTACCCCTCTGTTAAGGTACAGGTCAACCTCATCTTCCACACAGACCATCCCCTGGCATGGCACAGTGCTACACTAACACACTACCCCTCTGTTAAGGTACAGGTCAACCTCATCTTCCACACAGACCATCCCCTGGCATGGAACAGGGCTATATTAGCACACTACCCCTCTGTTAAGGTACAGGTCAACCTCATCTTCCACACAGACCATCCCCTGGCATGGAACAGGGCTATATTATCACACTACCCCTCTGTTAAGGTACAGGTCAACCTCATCTTCCACACAGACCATCCCCTGGCATGGAACAGGGCTATATTAACACACTACCCCTCTGTTAAGGTACAGGTCAACCTCATCTTCCACACAGACCATCCCCTGGCATGGAACATGGCTATATTAGCACACTACCCCTCTGTTAAGGTACAGGTCAACCTCATCTTCCACACAGACCCTCCCCTGGCATGGCACAGTGCTACACTAACACACTACCCCTCTGTTAAGGTACAGGTCAACCTCATCTTCCACACAGACCATCCCCTGGCATGGAACAGGGCTACACTAACACACTACCCCTCTGTTAAGGTACAGGTCAACCTCATCTTCCACACAGACCCTCCCCTGGCATGGCACAGTGCTACACTAACACACTACCCCTCTGTTAAGGTACAGGTCAACCTCATCTTCCACACAGACCCTCCCCTGGCATGGCACAGTGCTACACTAACACACTACCCCTCTGTTAAGGTACAGGTCAACCTCATCTTCCACACAGACCATCCCCTGGCATGGAACAGGGCTATATTATCACACTACCCCTCTGTTAAGGTACAGGTCAACCTCATCTTCCACACAGACCATCCCCTGGCATGGAACAGGGCTATATTAACACACTACCCCTCTGTTAAGGTACAGGTCAACCTCATCTTCCACACAGACCATCCCCTGGCATGGAACAGGGCTATATTAGCACACTACCCCTCTGTTAAGGTACAGGTCAACCTCATCTTCCACACAGACCCTCCCCTGGCATGGCACAGTGCTACACTAACACACTACCCCTCTGTTAAGGTACAGGTCAACCTCATCTTCCACACAGACCATCCCCTGGCATGGAACAGGGCTATATTATCACACTACCCCTCTGTTAAGGTACAGGTCAACCTCATCTTCCACACAGACCATCCCCTGGCATGGAACAGGGCTATATTAACACACTACCCCTCTGTTAAGGTACAGGTCAACCTCATCTTCCACACAGACCATCCCCTGGCATGGAACAGGGCTATATTAGCACACTACCCCTCTGTTAAGGTACAGGTCAACCTCATCTTCCACACAGACCATCCCCTGGCATGGAACAGGGCTACACTAACACACTACCCCTCTGTTAAGGTACAGGTCAACCTCATCTTCCACACAGACCCTCCCCTGGCATGGCACAGTGCTACACTAACACACTACCCCTCTGTTAAGGTACAGGTCAACCTCATCTTCCACACAGACCATCCCCTGGCATGGAACAGGGCTATATTATCACACTACCCCTCTGTTAAGGTACAGGTCAACCTCATCTTCCACACAGACCATCCCCTGGCATGGAACAGGGCTATATTAACACACTACCCCTCTGTTAAGGTACAGGTCAACCTCATCTTCCACACAGACCATCCCCTGGCATGGAACAGGGCTATATTAGCACACTACCCCTCTGTTAAGGTACAGGTCAACCTCATCTTCCACACAGACCATCCCCTGGCATGGAACAGGGCTACACTAACACACTACCCCTCTGTTAAGGTACAGGTCAACCTCATCTTCCACACAGACCATCCCCTGGCATGGAACAGGGCTATATTAGCACACTACCCCTCTGTTAAGGTACAGGTCAACCTCATCTTCCACACAGACCATCCCCTGGCATGGAACAGTGCTACACTAACACACTACCCCTCTGTTAAGGTACAGGTCAACCTCATCTTCCACACAGACCCTCCCCTGGCATGGCACAGTGCTACACTAACACACTACCCCTCTGTTAAGGTACAGGTCAACCTCATCTTCCACACAGACCATCCCCTGGCATGGAACAGGGCTATATTAGCACACTACCCCTCTGTTAAGGTACAGGTCAACCTCATCTTCCACACAGACCCTCCCCTGGCATGGCACAGTGCTACACTAACACACTACCCCTCTGTTAAGGTACAGGTCAACCTCATCTTCCACACAGACCATCCCCTGGCATGGAACAGGGCTATATTAGCACACTACCCCTCTGTTAAGGTACAGGTCAACCTCATCTTCCACACAGACCATCCCCTGGCATGGCACAGTGCTACACTAACACACTACCCCTCTGTTAAGGTACAGGTCAACCTCATCTTCCACACAGACCATCCCCTGGCATGGAACAGGGCTATATTAGCACACTACCCCTCTGTTAAGGTACAGGTCAACCTCATCTTCCACACAGACCATCCCCTGGCATGGAACAGGGCTATATTATCACACTACCCCTCTGTTAAGGTACAGGTCAACCTCATCTTCCACACAGACCATCCCCTGGCATGGAACAGGGCTATATTAACACACTACCCCTCTGTTAAGGTACAGGTCAACCTCATCTTCCACACAGACCATCCCCTGGCATGGAACAGGGCTATATTAGCACACTACCCCTCTGTTAAGGTACAGGTCAACCTCATCTTCCACACAGACCCTCCCCTGGCATGGCACAGTGCTACACTAACACACTACCCCTCTGTTAAGGTACAGGTCAACCTCATCTTCCACACAGACCATCCCCTGGCATGGAACAGGGCTACACTAACACACTACCCCTCTGTTAAGGTACAGGTCAACCTCATCTTCCACACAGACCCTCCCCTGGCATGGCACAGTGCTACACTAACACACTACCCCTCTGTTAAGGTACAGGTCAACCTCATCTTCCACACAGACCCTCCCCTGGCATGGCACAGTGCTACACTAACACACTACCCCTCTGTTAAGGTACAGGTCAACCTCATCTTCCACACAGACCATCCCCTGGCATGGAACAGGGCTATATTATCACACTACCCCTCTGTTAAGGTACAGGTCAACCTCATCTTCCACACAGACCATCCCCTGGCATGGAACAGGGCTATATTAACACACTACCCCTCTGTTAAGGTACAGGTCAACCTCATCTTCCACACAGACCATCCCCTGGCATGGAACAGGGCTATATTAGCACACTACCCCTCTGTTAAGGTACAGGTCAACCTCATCTTCCACACAGACCCTCCCCTGGCATGGCACAGTGCTACACTAACACACTACCCCTCTGTTAAGGTACAGGTCAACCTCATCTTCCACACAGACCATCCCCTGGCATGGAACAGGGCTATATTATCACACTACCCCTCTGTTAAGGTACAGGTCAACCTCATCTTCCACACAGACCATCCCCTGGCATGGAACAGGGCTATATTAACACACTACCCCTCTGTTAAGGTACAGGTCAACCTCATCTTCCACACAGACCATCCCCTGGCATGGAACAGGGCTATATTAGCACACTACCCCTCTGTTAAGGTACAGGTCAACCTCATCTTCCACACAGACCATCCCCTGGCATGGAACAGGGCTACACTAACACACTACCCCTCTGTTAAGGTACAGGTCAACCTCATCTTCCACACAGACCATCCCCTGGCATGGAACAGGGCTATATTAGCACACTACCCCTCTGTTAAGGTACAGGTCAACCTCATCTTCCACACAGACCATCCCCTGGCATGGAACAGGGCTACACTAACACACTACCCCTCTGTTAAGGTACAGGTCAACCTCATCTTCCACACAGACCATCCCCTGGCATGGAACAGGGCTATATTAGCACACTACCCCTCTGTTAAGGTACAGGTCAACCTCATCTTCCACACAGACCATCCCCTGGCATGGAACAGGGCTATATTAGCACACTACCCCTCTTAAGAGAGGTGGTGTTAACGAGGGGTGGAAACTCAGGATACTAGACAACGAGGGCTCTGAGTCAGCTAATTCAATCTCTATAAATCTGGAACAGTAATGGTACAGGGCAACCCCAAACAGCTTCAGCTGGACTTTCACCTAATCAAAGAATCAGGAGAAGCTCTCCCTTGAGAAAGATGCCCACACCCCGAGCGGGTCAGACCAGACCTCTTCATTATACAACCCCACAGACGAGCAACCCCAAGCGGAAAGTCAACCTCCCAGCACAGAGTACTACCCCCCCCATTGAAATGAAGGATACATTTACCCAGCTGGAGGTAAGGCAGGTGGAGCTGGAACAGCAGGTGTTTACACTCCAGTCAGCACAGACCCAGACAACATTCCAGCACAACAACACCCTCTTAACCAGACCCGGAGAGCTGGAGGTGGAAAGAGACATATCTGCACTCTGGACTGTGGCGAGACAACTTCAACAATATAAAAAGAAAGAGCAGGAGAAGAACAGACCACTAGAGGAGAGGATCAGGCTGCGGGAGGAGAGGTTGAGGGGGATGGCGTGTGACAGAGAACAACCCACTCAAGAGGTGGCCACCCCCACAAATAAGCCAGCAGAACAGCCCACCTCAGCTCCCGACAAAAGTCTCGACACCACAGCAGAACAGTCTTCCCCAGACCCTGGCCATAGTGTCGACATCAGGCAGAACAGACAAATGAAGAACCCCATGCCCAGGGGATCTCACCCGCTCTGAGCACCCCCCACGTCAGCCCCCCACACACACACACACACACACACACACACACACCAACTGAGGACAAACACAAGGCACAGATTATACTCCTTATGGACTCAAATGGGAAATATATACAAGAAAAAAAAACGTTTTCCCATACATAGTGTGTCTAAACTCTGGTGTCCAAACACCCAGCGCACCCTAGACCTACTGTCTGAGGACCAACTAGGTTCACCTAGCCACATAATAATACACACAGGCACAAACGACCTGAGAGCCCAGCAGGAAAGGTTGGCCACAACACTGAAGGGAGTGATTGAAAAAGCTTCTTCTACTTTCCCCAACGCACAAGTGGTTATCTCCACCCTGCTACCACAAAAATACTTACACCCTGCTACCACACAGCAGGTAAACGCAAGCATTTCCCGTGACTGTGCCTCAAAACCAAATGTTTTCCTGGCCCACCACTCCACCATGGACTTGAACAGCCTCTATGACCAGGCCCAACCCCCACTCTTACACTAGCCCAAGCCAATGGCATGTACCAGATGCTCAACAGGCTCTGCTCACAAATCAAAATCAAAATCAAATCAAATTTATTTATATAGCCCTTCGTACATCAGCTGATATCTCAAAGTGCTGTACAGAAACCCAGCCTAAAACCCCAAACAGCAAGCAATGCAGGTGTAGAAGCACGGTGGCTAGGAAAAACTCCCTAGAAAGGCCAAAACCTAGGAAGAAACCTAGAGAGGAACCAGGCTACTTACTGGTCTGGGGCCAAACCACATGACCAACAACATTGGACACTTTATGGACCACAAAGCCTTCACTATCTCATCCTGGAATATCCAAGGCCTGAGGTCATCTGCCTTTGGCCTAAAGAGCAGGAAACTGGACTTCATTAAAGAAATCGGAAATACAGACATTGTCATCCTACAAGAAACCTGGTAAAGAGGAGACTGGTTGCCCTCTAGGTTACAGAGAGCTGGTAGTCCCATCCACCAAGCAACCAGGTGTGAAACAGGGAAGGGACTCAGGGGATATGCTAATTTGGTAGAGCAGACCGAACTCACTCCATTAAATTAATCAAAACAGGATCATTTTACATTTGGCTAGAAATTCAAAAGGAAATGATCTTAACAGAGAAAAATGTCCTCCTGTGTGCTACCTATATCCCCCCACTAGAATCCCCATACTTTAATGCAGACAGCTTCTCCATCCTGGAGGGGGAAATCAATCATTTCCAGGCCCAGGTACATGTACTAGTCTGTGGAGACCTAAATGCCAGACCTGGACAAGAACCTGACACCCTCAGCACACAGGGGTACAAACACCTGCCTGGAGGTGACAGCATTCCTTCCCCCATATGCCCCCCTAGCCACAACTATGACAACATAACCAAGAAATACAGGTCACAACTCCTGCAGCTCTGTCGCATGCTGGGTATGTACTTAGTCAATGGTAGGCTTCGAGGGGACTCCTATGGTAGGTACACCTATAGCTCATCTCTTGGCAGTAGTACTGTAGACTACTTTATCACTGACCTCAACCCAGAGTCTCTCAGAGCGTTCACAGTCAGCCCACTGACACCCCAGTCAGACCACAGCAAAATCACAGTCTACTTGAACAGAGCGATACTCAATCATGAAGCATCAAAGCCAAAGGAACTGAGTAATATTAAGAAATGCTGTAGATGGAAGGAATGCAGTTTGGAAACCTACCAAAATACAATTAGGTAACAACAAATTCAATCCCTTTTAGAAAAGTTCCTGGGTAAAACGTTCCACTGTAATAGTGAAGGTGTAAACTTGGCAGTAGAAAATCTTAACAGTATATTTGACCTCTCAGCTTCCCTATCAAATTTCAAATAGAAAACTGAAGAAAATGAACAACAATGACAAAATCTAAGAAAGAAATTGAGAAACCTGTCCAACCAAAAGCATAGAGACCCGGAAAACCGGGAAGTCGACGCCTTCACTTTGGTGAAAAACTAAAACAATACAGAAATACACTATGGAAAAAGAAGAAACAGCACGTCAGAAATCAGCTCAATGTAATTAAAGAATCCATAGACTAACCACTTCTGGGAAAATTGGAAAACACGAAACAAACAACGACACAAAGAATTATCTATCCAAAATGGAGATGTATGGGTAAACCACTTCTCCAATCTTTTTGGCTCTATAACAAAGAACAAACAGCAAAAACAAATACATTATCAAATACAAATCTTAGAATCAACTATTGAAGACTACCAGAACCCACTGGACTCTCCAATTACCTTGAATGAACTACAGGACAAAAGAAAACCCATCCAACCCAAAAAGGCCTGTGGTGTTGATGG
Organism: Oncorhynchus clarkii lewisi; assembly: GCF_045791955.1. Taxonomy (NCBI): domain Eukaryota; kingdom Metazoa; phylum Chordata; class Actinopteri; order Salmoniformes; family Salmonidae; genus Oncorhynchus; species Oncorhynchus clarkii. The sequence goes on along the minus strand of NC_092176.1, from coordinate 25,861,434 downwards.
TATCCTCAATGAAATGATCAAATATACAGACAACAAATTCCAATTGGCTATACTAAAACTCTTTAACATCATCCTTAGCTCTGGCATCTTCCCCAATATTTGGAAGCAAGGACTGATCACCCCAATCCACAAAAGTGAAGACAAATTTGACCCCAATAACTTCCGTAGGATATGCATCAATAGCAACCTTGGGAAAATCCTCTGCATTATCATTAACAACAGACTTGTACATTTTCTAAGTGAAAACAATATACTGAGCAAATGTCAAATAGGCTTTTACCAAATAATCGTATGTCAGACCACGTATTCACAAACTAGAATGCTATTTGTCCCTAAACAGAGAGTACACAGTGGCAGAATACCTGACCACTGTGACTGACCCAAACTTAAGGAAAGCTTTGACTATGTACAGACTCAGTGAGCATAGCCTTGCTATTGAGAAAGGCCACCGTAGGCAGACCTGGCTCTCAAGAGAGGACAGGCTATGTGCACACTGCCCACAAAATGAGGTGGAAACTGAGCTGCACTTCCTAACTTCCTGCCCAATGTATGACCATATTAGAGACACGTTTCCCTCAGATTACACAGATCCACAAAATATTTGAAAACAAACCCGATTTTGATAAACTCCCATATCTACTGGGTGAAATACCACAGTGTGCCATCACAGCAGCAATATTTGTGACCTGTTGCCACAAGAAAAGGTCAACCAGTGAAGAACAAACACCATTGTAAATATAATCCATATTTATGCTTATCTTTTTCCCTTTTGTACTTTAACCATTTGTACATCGTTACAACACAGTATATATACACATTAATTTGGAACTTCTGTGAGTGTAATGTTTACTGTTCATTTTTATTATTTATTTCCCTTTTGTATTCTACCTACCTCACCTACTTTGGCAATGTTAACATATGTTTCCCATGCCAATACAGCCCCTTGAATTGAATTGAGAGAGAGAGAAGAGAGGAGAGAGAGGAGGAACGTAATGACTTTGCATAGATTGCCCATTATTACCTTGGCTGGACGTCAGCTGGCTCTTCAGCTGGTTGTAGCGTTCTGCTTTGGGAGGTAGCGGAGGCTGGGTGTCTAGGCCTTTGTCATCCACGGCCAGGCCATCCAGACTGATCTTGGACTTGACAGGGGAGATGACGAGCGGTTAAAAGTGGTCTTAAAAGGAACGGCAGGTGGAGGAACAGAACCAGGGATAGGCCAAAGGATATGACTGGGGGACAGGGTTAGGTAAAGGGACTGGCTGGGAATAGTACAGTTGAAGAGGACTAGAAAGATGGCTCGGTGAAATATAGATAACAGGACTGGGAATAAAACCAGGAATAGGACATGGAACTAGAAATATGACTGTTGTATCTACTGAATGTACCGAAGCTTACTTTAGACTGGAGGATACTGGTGTGGATCCCGTTGTTGCTGACCTTGATGCTGATCTGTCTGTCAGAGAGGTCTGGTCTGATGAAGGGGGGTTGGATTGAGACAGGGGACTTCTTCCTGGGGTCCACACCATTGTACCTGTACAGAGGAGAGGAGAGACGACTCATCGTATGAGAGTTAGCCCAGAGTTAGCCCAGATCCCAGATCCCAGATCTGTTTGTACTGTCTTGCCAACTCCTGTGTTATTGTCAGGTGACAGTGACATAGGATTTGAAAAGACTGCACAAACAGATCTAGGACTCAGGCTATATGGGAGTAGGGGGCGATTTCAATGGTGGATGATGACTATAATAAAACGGTATCAGTCTCCACCTTGGTATTGTCAATCTGTGGCTATGTATACTGTTAATTTTATCAGTGTAATATCTCCCAAAAGGTCTCTTTAAATCAGGCTCTGAGGTCTGGCTGCTGAATGTGTGTTTGTGCTTGATTTCCCCTTAACTTTTGTGTGATTCAGTTCTCCCAGCCATCCTCTGGGGGTATAGGTGACTTCCTCCAGGCAGAGAACGAACACACACGCACGCACGCACGCACGCACGCACGCACACACACACACACACACACACACACACCTCTTTGGACATTGCTGCAGTTCTATCTCAGCAGTCTACTCAGAATGACTACAGCAGAACAGGTACCATGGCAACCCCGTTGGTCTTGGTTCCCGCTGAGCTTTTTTAAAAACATTTATATTTTTCTCCCCAATTTCATGATTACAATCTTGTCTCATTGCTGCAACTCCCCAACAGGCTTGGGAGAGGTGAAGGTCGAGCCATGCGTCCTCCTGCTCGCTTAACCCAGAAGCCAGACACACCAATGTGTCGGAGGAAACACCGTTCATATGACGACCGAAGTCAGACTGCAGGCACCGGGCCCACCACAAGGTGTCGCTAGAGCGTGATGAGCCAAGTAAAGCACCCCCGGCCAAACCATCCTCTAACCCGGACGACGCTGGGTCGATTGTGACCGCTGACTTTTTATTGCCCATCTATCCGGCTCCCACCACACACCACCCACACCCCCTGACCTACAGTAGGAAACCATGTCCTCCTTACCTGGGCGCCAGGGGAGCACACAGGACATACTTGATGTTGCCACAGCAACCCCGCGTGAAGGGATTTACTCCTCCACGGAACTTGCCCGTCACCTGAGGATCAGAAGGCTTTGTTAGAATGGGGGAAGACGCAAGGCCTGAACACACACACAGCTAGAACTAGCTAGCAGATTTGAGTTGGCAAGTGAAGCTGCAATGCTGATATTGTGTCCTGTGTGATACATGGTAGAATGTACTGTATGTTTGTGAGTGTGTGTGTGTCTGGTTAAGCCGCTCTTAGCTGTGCCCCTTCTCACCTGTTCGTTAGTGGTGCGACCTCTGGCGACAAGGACCATATGGAAGCCTGTCAGGCCCATGACTGGAATGAAGAAGAGCCCTGCTATACACATCACCACTAGACTTGATATATGTAGTAAAGGAGAGCGCAACGTTGTTAGGAGCCATTTTAGCAGCTGCAAGCCAACCTGCGCTGTCACCAACGACTGTATGGCTGCCACGGAGCCATTCAGACAACTACTTTATATTCTCTATACAACAATCAAACATTATCACAATCCACCTGCAAGGATGTGATTGTCAACCCATAGAAAATGAGGGGGCCATTCTGGTGGTCCATTTTAATGATCAGACACACTTTTCCCCAGGGCCTTCAGACCAGACCACAAAAGGCCCTAGTTTTGATACAATAGAAGGTGAAATGAGACCCGGCTGGCGTCAGTGTGGAAGGATACGTGACGGTGGTGTGCAACGTGCCCAGCTGCTCCATGTGGTGCAGCACAAACAGCAGGCCGAAGGAGAACACGCCCACCATGTGGATGCTTAGCGACAGCAGGAACAGGAAGAAGTAACGGTAGTTCCTACGCCCGATACAGTTGTTCACCCAGGGGCAGTGGTGGTCAAAGTCCTGAGGAGAGAGTGAGAGATAGGTGTTTAGGATGGTGGATAGATAGTTGTTCACCCAGGGGCAGTGGTGGTCAAAGTCCTAAGGAGAGAGTGAGAGATAGGTGTTTAGGATGGTGGATAGATAGTTGTTCACCCAGGGGCAGTGGTGGTCAAAGTCCTGGGAAGAGACAGAGAGAGATGGATGGGTGTTAGGAGATGGTCATAGGGTAGAGTGGAAATTAACAGGATCATACTACATGATAAAAGCTCTTCAGTGTATTCACACACTCCACAGAGATGTTTCAATCAATTCCATAATCTCTGATTTGCATAAGTCAGATTTCTAGAGTTTTTAGAAACATCTACTGTACTTTAGCTGACTTTGTTTTTGATTGTGGTTGAGCGTCTACTGAAGAACACAGAACCAGTGTAAGTAGTTTGACTGAAATATAGGAGGCTGCCTCACAACCTTAAGTTCAAAGTCAGATTTCAACTATTTTATGGAGAGATAGACAGTACATGAAAGAGTGGTGCACAGCCGCATCAGTAGGCTACTGGGAGAGCAACACAGCCGCATCAGTAGGCTACTGGGAGAGCAACACAGCCGCATCAGTAGGCTACTGGGAGAGCAACACAGCCGCATCAGTAGGCTACTGGGAGAGCAACACAGCCGCATCAGTAGGCTACTGGGAGAGCAACACAGCCGCATCAGTAGGCTACTGGGAGAGCAACACAGCCGCATCAGTAGGCTACTGGGAGAGCAACACAGCCGCATCAGTAGGCTACTGGGAGAGCAACACAGCTGGAGAGTGGAGCTTCAAATGGGAAAAACAACAAGTTATGAAACCAATCTTCTGTTTTACTGAATGTTGCTTGGATGTGGTGTATAACATGATTGCAATCCACATAACATTGTTCACAGTATATTGACAGGTCTTATCTGTGAACACATACCATCAGTCAACTGTAGAGGTCACACATAGAAACAAGGCTAACACCATATTGAAATGTCAACGGCTGACAAATGGGCTAGAGTGTGGTGTCTGTCGGTCTGTGTCTGTCTGTGTGTGTGTGTCAGTCTGTGTCTGTCTTACCTCCACACAGTTGTCACACACACTGCAGTGAGAGCAGCGGGGCGGTCTGTAGAAGTGACAGGTGGCACACCATTTCATCCGGACCTGAATTCCTTTGATCTCTACATTCTTGTAGAGAGGTGCCCGGAAATCATCGTCCTTGTCCTCATCCTCATCCGCTGTCACAAGGGGAGAGATCATGTTAGCAGGCAAGTACACACACAAACACACAATCTGATTTATGATTCCATTTGACAGGGGCAACAGGAGGTAGACTTAAATTAAGCTAACTCCCATGGTTAGCTGTCTGTACAGATTTACATTTTATAAACAATATGCATTTTGTAGCCCACATCTTTGGCATCAAATCTAAATTAAATGCATGTCACATACACCGTTTACAGCAGGTATAAAAGGTGCTAGCTCCCTCAACAATGCAGAACATGAATCGATAATATCAATGAAAAGAGTTCAGTCAAAAATAACAAGTAGAAGAAGTGATAGAATAGGTAGTATGCATCGTAATAATGGACTGGATTTACAAATATAAAGTGGGCAGTGGAATCAATAGTATATAATAGAACAGCAGCGTTTACTCTGTGCATGTGTATATATACACACACACGTAAGTTTGAATTTAAGGGTTGGTTGGATGTATTTAACCATTACTGTGTAATGGTTAAAGCCCAGAGGGCCTGCATTTGGATGGATGACAAAAAAAAATATCACATCAACTGCACACCCTACTCATTGGACTTCCACTGTCTTTCTGAACGAGTACATTTCCAGAGTTTATGTAGATCTTTGCACAATGGGCCACTTGACAATATTTCTATGTGAAGTGTATTGCTCTGGAGTAAGATAGGAAATAAAATGTGATGTCTTTTGGTTCATCAAAAAGCCCATTCAACCTGAAGGATGATCGTCATGGGATTCGTACACTTGGAACAACCACACACACACACACACACACACACACACACACACACACACACACACAATCCTACTGAGAGACTTCACGGTTGTTATGAGTTTTCAGACTCTTCAAATAGATTTAAAAGGTAACCGGCTGGGAAACTGAATGTAAACATCTCCCCTGCAGTCTGCTCTTTAAAAACAATCGTCAGCAGACAAATGAATAAGGCTTTATCATCCAATTCACAATATAGGCCTTTACATTTCAAGGCTGTCAAGGCTTTACATTACAGAACAATATAGGCCTTTACATTTCAAGGCTGTCAAGGCTTTACATTACAGAACAATAGAAGCCTTTACATTTGAACCTGGTAGTCACATTCACTGTACATACAGTACGAGTCAAAAGTATGGACACACCTACTCATTCAAGGGTTTTTCTTTATTTGGACTGTTTTCTACATTGTAGAACAACCATTGTTGAACACTTTTTTGGTTACAACATATGTGTTATTTCATAGTTTTCATGTCTTCACTATTATTCTACAATGTAGAAAATAGTAAAAATAAGGAAAAACCCTTGAATGAGTAGGTGTGTCCATACTTTTGACTGGTCCTGTACGTCATACACAGATTTACACAAATTGAAGAGAAAGGAATAAACTGTCAGATACAGCCTAGCTCCATACAGCAGAGATGACAGCTCATGAGGATTGTATTGACAGGGTAGGATCTACGAAATATACCCCTGAGGCCATACCGCTCTTAGAAGCAGGGATTTAACTGCAGTTTGTTTCTCCCCACACAGATACAGTGTGTGGAGGCAGGAGCAGTAGGATTATCCATGTGGCCACAGGCATCTCAATATAGTGGGCATGTGTTTCCCTCTGTAACACTCTCTCTCTATCAAACTACTGCAGCTCTACACTCCATCTCCACAACAACCACAGTAAGGAGAGACCACTTCAGGAAGACACATGAACCTGGCTGTGTCATATGTGCTGTAACTATTATTACCTGTTTATGGGGGGACAAGTAGTTCTTAAAGACCGGAGCTTATTATGTTACAAGCATGCTACAACCATAAGGTGTAAATGGGCCACATTCAACGATCATTATACTAAACATGGGCCATCCCCCAAGAGAGTGGACGACACACACACACACACACACACACACACACACACACACACACACACACGCACACACACACACTGTTTCCCTTTCTTTACTGTTACTAACAGCTGACTACCATCAAGTACCGCCAGTCTTTTTTCTAAGGCAGCAGCCGTGGGCCTCGTAACCTCGACCAGGACTTGGTCGCCAGGTCACAGGCCTGTAAGTAATGCATAGCATGGTGCAGAGAGGGCCCAGTTATTAGCTAAAACAGGCGTTGTGGGCTAATGGGTACTGAAAAGACCCGGACAGAGAGAGCGAGTGAGAGACAGACAGAAAGAGAGAGAGAGAGACCCATTCATCTCATACAGACACTTTCAGTAGTAAAATTTCAGTGTTCCTCAAGGTTCCGTTTTAGGACCACTATTGTTTTCACTATATATTTTACCTCTTGGGGATGTCATTCGAAAACATAATGTTAACTTTCACTGCTATGCGGATGACACACAGCTGTACATTTCAATGAAACATGGTGAAGCCCCTAAATTGCCCTCGCTAGAAGCATGTGTTTCAGACACAAGGAAGTGGATGGCTGCAAACTTTCTACTTTTAAACTCGGACAAAACAGAGAGGCTTGTTCTAGGTCCCAAGAAACAAAGAGATCTTGAATCTGACAATTTATCTTAATGGTTGTACAGTCGTCTCAAATAAAACTGTGAAGGACCTCGGCGTTACTCTGGACCCTGATCTCTCTTTTGAAGAACATATCAAGACCATTTCAAGTACAACTTTTTTCCATCTACGTAACATTGCAAAAATCAGAAACTTGCTGTCCAAATATGATGCAGAAAAATTAATCCATGCTTTTGTCACTTCTAGGTTAGACTACTGCAATGCTCTACTTTCCAGCTACCCGGATAAAGCACTAAATAAACTTCAGTTAGTGCTAAATACGGCTGCTAGAATCCTGACTAGAACCCAAAAATTTGATCATATTACTCCAGTGCTAGTCTCCCTACACTGGCTTCCTGTCAAGGCAAGTGTCACACCCTGGTCAAAGTATTTTGTGTTTATCTTTATTTATTTGGTCAGGCCAGGGTGTGGCATGGGTTTTTGTATGTGGTGTGTATGTATGGGGATTGTAGCTAGTGGGGTGTTCTAGTTAAGTCTATGGCTGTCTGAAGTGGTTCTCAATCAGAGGCAGGTGTTTATCGTTGTCTCTGATTGGGAACCATATTTAGGCAGCCATATTCTTTGAGTTTGTCGTGGGTGATTGTCCTTAGTGTTAGTTTGCACCAGTTTAGGCTGTTTCGGTTTTCATTACGTTTATTATTTTGTAGTGTTTGTATTTTGATTCGTGTTTTACGTTTGTTTAATAAACATGGATCGCAATCTACACGCCGCATTTTGGTCCGACTCTCCTTCTCATACAAGAAGACCGTTACAGAATCACCCACCACAAAGGGACCAAGCAGCGTGTCAACAGGCAAGAACAGCCCAAAGTGGAGTACAGTATGGACTATACTTCTTGGGAGGAGATAGACAGGTGGGCGGTCGACCCAGGGAGAGTGCCGGAGCCCGCCTGGGATTCGATGGAGCAGTGCGCGGAAGGATATAGGAGAATGGAGTTTGCGAAGCAAGCAAGGCGGCGCGGACGGAGGCCCCATAGTCAGCCCCAAAAATTTCTTGGGGGGGGGCTCAGGGAGAGTGTGGCAGAGTCAGGAGCCAGACCTGAGCCAACTCTCCCTGTTTATCGTGAGGAGCCAAGGAGGAGACCAGAGCCGGTGTTGGAGGTGAGCGAAACAGAGACTGTGAAGGAGTTAATGGGGAAATTGGAGGTGAGCGAAACAGAGACTGTGAAGGAGTTAATGGGGAAATTGGAGGAGAGAGAAATGAGGGAGTTGCTGTGTTGGTGTTTTAAACATGGAATTCGCCCGACGGAGCGTGTCGGGGATTTGATGGCACCTGGGTCAGCGCTCCATACTCGTCCTGAGGTGCGTGTTAGTCGGCTGGTGAAGATGGTGCCAGTCTCACGTACCAGGCCTCCTGTGCACCTCCCTAGCCTTGCACGTCCTGTGCCAGCACCGCTCTCAAGATCTCCAGTACGCCTTCACGGTCTAACCCATCCTGTGCCACCTCCACACCCCAGCCCTCCGGTAGCAGCTCCCCGCACCAGGCTTCCTGTGCGTGTCCTCGGCCCAGTACCACCAGTGCCAGCACCACGCATCAGGCCTACAGTGCGCCTCGCCTGTCCAGCGCTGTCGGAGCCCTCCTCCTCTCCAGCGCTGTCGGAGTCTCCCGCCTGTTTAGCGCTGTTAGAGCCTTCCTTCTCTACAGCGCTGCCGGAGTCTCCCGCCTGTTCAGAACTGCCAGTTAGCATAGAGCTGCCAGTTAGCATAGAGCTGCCAGTTAGCATAGAGCTGCCAGTTAGCATAGAGCTGCCAGTTAGCATAGAGCTGCCAGTTAGCATAGAGCTGCCAGTTAGCATAGAGCTGCCAGTCTGCATAGAGCTGCCAGTCTGCAAGGAGCTGCCAGTCTGCAAGGAGCTGCCAGTCTGCAAGGAGCCGCCAGAGCTGCCTGTCTGCAGGATGCCGCCAAAGCTGCCAGTCTGCAAGGAGCCGCCAGAGCTGCCAGTCTGCAAGGAGCCGCCAGAGCTGCCAGTCTGCAAGGAGCCGCCAGAGCTGCCAGTCTGCAAGGAGCCGCCAGAGCCGCCAGTTAGCATGGAGCAGCCAGGGCCGCCAGTCAGCATGGAGCAGCCAGGGCCGCCAGTCAGCATGGAGCAGCCAGGGCCGCCAGTCAGCATGGAGCAGCCAGGGCCGCCAGTCAGCATGGAGCAGCCAGTCAGCATGGAGCAGCTAGAGCTGCCAGTCAGCATGGAGAAGCCAGTCAGCATGGAGCAGCCAGAGCTGCCAGTCAGCATGGAGCATCCAGTCAGCATGGAGCAGCCAGAGCTGCCAGTCAGCATGGAGCAGCCAGAGCTGTCAGTCAGCATGGAGCAGCCAGTCAGCATGGAGCAGCCAGAGCTGCCAGTCGACCAGACTCTTCCAGATCTGCCAGTCGACCAGACTCTTCCAGATCTGCCAGTCGACCAGACTCTTCCAGATCTGCCAGTCGACCAGACTCTTCCAGATCTGCCAGTCGACCAGACTCTTCCAGATCTGCCAGTCGACCAGACTCTTCCAGATCTGCCAGTCGACCAGACTCTTCCAGATCTGCCAGTCGACCAGGATCTTCCAGATCTGCCAGTCGACCAGGATCTTCCAGATCTGCCAGTCGACCAGGATCTGCCAGTCAGCCAGGATCTGCCGAAACCACCAGCCAGCCAGGATCTGGTAGATTCATCAACCTGCCTGAGCTTCCTCTCACTCCTGAGCTTCCTCTCACTCCTGAGCTTCCTCTCACTCCTGAGCTTCCCCTCAGTCCCGAGCTGCCTCAGTCCCGAGCTGCCCCTCAGTCCCAATCTGCTCCTCAGTCCAGTGGGGTTCTGGGTGAGGACTACTAGGCCATGGTCGGCGGCGAGGGTGGACTATCCAGGGACGCGAGGAGAAGGGGCTAAGACATTGATTGAGTGGGGTCCACGTCCCGCGCCGGAGCCGCCACCATGGACAGACGCCCACACGGACCCTCCCTATTGTTTTGAGGTGCGTTCGGGAGTCCGCACCTTAGGGGGGGGGTTCTGTCACACCCTGGTCAAAGTATTTTGTGTTTATCTTTATTTATTTGGTCAGGCCAGGGTGTGGCATGGGTTTTTGTATGTGGTGTGTATGTATGGGGATTGTAGCTAGTGGGGTGTTCTAGTTAAGTCTATGGCTGTCTGAAGTGGTTCTCAATCAGAGGCAGGTGTTTATCGTTGTCTCTGATTGGGAACCATATTTAGGCAGCCATATTCTTTGAGTTTGTCGTGGGTGATTGTCCTTAGTGTTAGTTTGCACCAGTTTAGGCTGTTTCGGTTTTCATTACGTTTATTATTTTGTAGTGTTTGTATTTTGATTCGTGTTTTACGTTTGTTTAATAAACATGGATCGCAATCTACACGCCGCATTTTGGTCCGACTCTCCTTCGCATCAAGAAGACCGTTACAGCAAGGGCTGATTTCAAGGTTTTACTGCTAACCTACAAAGCATTACATGGGCTTGCTCCTACCTATCTCTCTGATTTGGTCCTGCCGTACATACCTACACGTACGCTACGGTCACAAGACGCAGGCCTCCTAATTGTCCCTAGAATTTCTAAGCAAACAGCTGGAGGCAGGGCTTTCTCCTATAGAGCTCAATTTTTATGGAATGGTCTGCCTACCCATGTAAGAGACGCAAACTCGGTCTCAACCTTTAAGTCTTTACTGAAGACTCATCTCTTCAGTGGGTCATATGATTGAGTGTAGTCTGGCCCAGGAGTGGGAAGGTGAACGGAAAAACTCTGGAGCAACAAACCGCCCTTGCTGTCTCTGCCTGGCCGGTTCCCCTCTTTCCACTGGGATTCTCTGCCTCTAACCCTATTACAGGGGCTGAGTCACTGGCTTACTGGGGCTCTTTCATACCGTCCCTAGGAGGGGTGCGTCACTTGAGTGGGTTGAGTCACTGATGTGATCTTCCTGTCTGGGTTGGCGCCCCCCCTTGGGTTGTGCCGTGGGGGAGATCTTTGTGGGCTATACTCGGCCTTGTCTCAGGATGGTAAGTTGGTGGTTGAAGATATCCCTCTAGTGGTGTGGGGGCTGTGCTTTGGCAAAGTGGGTGGGGTTATATCCTTCCTGTTTGGCCCTGTCCGGGGGTGTCCTCGGATGGGGCCACAGTGTCTCCTGACCCCTCCTGTCTCAGCCTGTCCTATTCGGTGTCCTGTGTGAATTTAAGTGTGCTCTCTCTAATTCTCTCTTTCTTTCTCTCTCTCGGAGGACCTGAGCCCTAGGACCATGCCTCAGGACCACCTGACATGATGACTCCTTGCTGTCCCCAGTCCACCTGGCCGTGCTGCTGCTCCAGTTTCAACTGTTCTGCCTTATTATTATTGGACCATGCTGGTCATTTATGAACATTTGAACATCTTGGCCATGTTCTGTTATAATCTCCACCCGGCACAGCCAGAAGAGGACTGATCACCCCACATAGCCTGGTTCCTCTCTAGGTTTCTTCCTAGGTTTTGGCCTTTCTAGGGAGTTTTTCCTAGCCACCGTGCTTCTACACCTGCATTTCTTGCTGTTTGGAGTTTTAGGCTGGGTTTCTGTACAGCACTTTGAGATATCAGCTGATGTACGATGGGCTATATAAATACATTTGAATTGAATTAAAAGGGAACTGACCTTTGGGGAAGACTCCAGGGTCCATGAAGGTAGCCATGCTGAAGTTGGCCAGCACAAATAGGAAGACGACGCCATTGTAGAGAGGCACGGCGGGGGAGATCGTGTTGGTCAACCAGGGGCACCTGGAGAGGAGAGAGGACAGCAGTTAGGAAACTCCATTCATAGTTCATTCATACATAGTGATATCTGAGGATTCAGACATTAATTTTTTTATTTTACCTTTATTTAACTAGGCAAGTCAGTTAAGAACAAATCTTATTTTCAATGACGGCCTAGGAACAGTGGGTTAACTGCCTGTTCAGGGGCAGAACGACAAATTTGTACCTTGTCAGCTCGGGGATTTGAACTTGCAAACTTTCGGTTACGAGTCCAACGCTCTAACCACTAGGCTACCCTGACATAGGAGGCACACAATGAATGACACACAAATGCACAATTAGATGCGCACATATGCATCTACATAAATTCAGCAAAAAAGGAAACGTCCTCTCACTGTCAACTGCGTTTGTCAGAAAACATAACAAGTGTAAATATTTGATTCAACAATTGAGACATAATCTGAACAAGTTTCACAGACATGTGACTAACAGAAATGGAATGATGTGTCCCTGAACAAAGGGAGAGTCAAAATCAAAAGTAACAGTCAGTATCTGGTGTGGCCACCAGCTGCATTAAGTACTGCAGTGCATCTCCTCCTCATGGACTGAGCCAGATTTGCCAGGTCTTGCTGTGAGATGTTACCCCACTCTTCCACCAAGGCACCTGCAAGTTCCTGGACATTACTGGGTGGGAATGGTCCTAGCCCTCACCCTCCAATGTTTGGATGTATCGATCCTGTGCAGGTGTTGTTATATGTGGTCTGCCACTGTGAGGACGATCAACTGTCCGTCCTGTCTCCCAACAGCTCTGTCTTAGGCGTCTCACAGTACGGACATGGCAATTTATTGCCCTGGCCACATCTGCTGTCCTCATGCCTCCTTGCAGCATGCCTAAGGCACGTTCACAGAGATGAGCAGGGATCCTGGGCATCTTTCTTTTGGTGTTTTTCAGAGTCAGTAGAAAGGCCTCTTTAGTGTCCTAAGTTTCCATAACTGTGACCTTAATTGCCTACCATCTGTAAGCTGTTAGTGTCTTAATGACCGTTCCACAGGTGCAGGTTCATTAATTGTTTATGGTTCATTGAACAAGCATGGGAAACCATGTTTAAACCCTTTACAATGAAGATCTGTGAAGTTATTTGGATTTTTATTTATTATCTTTGAAAGACAGGGTCCTGAAAAGGGGATGTTTCTTTTTTTTACTAAGTTTATATGTAAATATGTTGCCTATGAAATGTGGGATGGAGGGGAGATGCAAATCGGTTACTGCTGCACCCCCCTCCTCCTCCATACCCACAATCATCACCTCTACCACACACACACACACACACACACACACACACACACACACACACAGCAGTGGAAACAAGATTTTCAGTATCTTTAATCCTGCGCAAATGGGAAAACTATGCAAAAAGGAGGACACGGTGTAAAGCTGGAATTGCTTCTTCGCCTCTTGAGATTCAGAAATAATAACAATGGCATCATCAGCCATACATGGAACAGACCAGATCTCCTCTCAGCCTCAGATATAAAAGTCAATTAGAGATGATGACACATGAGGAAAGGGCTATACTTGGGTGCAGGGCTGAGCTATATTACAATGTCTAACATTTCCTGTAATTAGAGAGGGAGTTGCAGACAGACCGGGCATGGATACAGACAGACAGCTCGCATAGGCAGTGTGTTAGTGTGTACCATCCACAGTGGTATCTCACTAAATCCTGGTTGAAAGATTCCTGCAATCAGGAGGGAATAAGCACAAAATCTGTATATCCACCTACTGGGAGTTCTGGAAAACCTAGTCCAGGATTTAAACAGAATCACTAAGACATTTTGTGTGTCAAGCTTGATCTTATCCACAGGCTTATTTATCATCACATACTGTGAAATATGCAAAGATACCTGGAAAATGCTGCAATCAAGAATACCAAGTAAATGTAGAAGAAAAATGTAGTAGAAATGTCAAGACATTGTATGAGCCCAAAAAAGGTCTCTATGCCTCATCGCCCCTGCTGGGTCCCCTTCTAGAGGCCCACCTGAGCCACAATGCAGGGTGGTTAAGTGTAGCCAGCCATAGGTACACTGTAGATAGATAGATAGATAGGCAGACAGACAGATGGGTCTTTCTGTTGGTCTAAATGAGGCAGCGGTTTCGAGGAACCACCCTTCTTTGATCATGCCTGCTCAATCAGTGTTACTGCTTTACACACACACAGTGCACACAGACTGTATGCACACACACGCATGCACACACAGAGCACCGATTTCCTGGCATCTGTTAATGGAGGTGATCCTCTTTCCATCTTGCCTCTTCCTTCCCCCTCTGCTCTGTTCAATTATTCAGAGTGGAGTGTGTACTGTAGGTAGGAGAATGGGATGCTGTGCTAGCAGGCCTGGGGGAGCATGGTGACTCACAGTGATCCCCAGCACCCAGCCTCTGCTCTGGAGGAGGGCCAGTCAACCAGCCTCTTCTCTGACGGAGGGCCAGTCAACCAGCCTCTGCTCTGGAGGAGGGCCAGTCAACCAGCACCCAGCCTCTGCTCTGGAGGAGGGCCAGTCAATAAGCACCCAGCCTCTGCTCTGGAGGAGGGCCAGTCAACCAGCCTCTTCTCTGGAGGAGGGCCAGTCAACCAGCCTCTGCTCTGGAGGAGGGCCAGTCAACCAGCACCCAGCCTCTGCTCTGGAGGAGGGCCAGTCAATAAGCACCCAGCCTCTGCTCTGGAGGAGGGCCAGTCAATAAGCACCCAGCCTCTGCTCTGGAGGAGGGCCAGTCAATAAGCACCCAGCCTCTGCTCTGGAGGAGGGCCAGTCAACCAGCACCCAGCCTCTGCTCTGGAGGAGGGCCAGTCAATAAGCACCCAGCCTCTGCTCTGGAGGAGGGCCAGTCAACCAGCCTCTTCTCTGGAGGAGGGCCAGTCAACCAGCCTCTGCTCTGGAGGAGGGCCAGTCAACCAGCACCCAGCCTCTGCTCTGGAGGAGTGCCAGTCAATAAGCACCCAGCCTCTGCTCTGGAGGAGGGCCAGTCAATAAGCACCCAGCCTCTGCTCTGGAGGAGGGCCAGTCAATAAGCACCCAGCCTCTGCTCTGGAGGAGGGCCAGTCAACCAGCACCCAGCCTCTGCTCTGGAGGAGGGCCAGTCAATAAGCACCCAGCCTCTGCTCTGGAGGAGGGTCAGTCAACCAGCCTCTGCTCTGGAGGAGGGTCAGTCAACCAGCCTCTGCTCTGGAGGAGGGTCAGTCAACCAGCCTCTGCTCTGGAGGAGGGTCAGTCAACCAGCCTCTGCTCTGGAGGAGGGTCAGTCAACCAGCCTCTGCTCTGGCGGAGGGCCAGTCAACCAGCCTCTGCTCTGGCGGAGGGCCAGTCAACCAGCCTCTGCTCTGGCGGAGGGCCAGTCAACCAGCCTCTGCTCTGGAGGAGGGTCAGTCAACCAGCCTCTGCTCTGGCGGAGGGTCAGTCAACAAGCCTCTGCTCTGGAGGAGGGCCAGTCAACCAGCCTCTGCTCTGGAGGAGGGTCAGTCAACAAGCCTCTGCTCTGGAGGAGGGTCAGTCAACAAGCCTCTGCTCTGGAGGAGGGCCAGTCAACCAGCCTCTACTCTGGAGGAGGGTCAGTCAACCAGCCTCTACTCTGGAGGAGGGTCAGTCAACCAGCCTCTGCTCTGGAGGAGGGTCAGTCAACAAGCCTCTGCTCTGGAGGAGGGCCAGTCAACCAGCCTCTGCTCTGGAGGAGGGCCAGTCAACAAGCCTCTGCTCTGGAGGAGGGCCAGTCAACCAGCCTCTGCTCTGGAGGAGGGCCAGTCAACCAGCCTCTGCTCTGGAGGAGGGCCAGTCAACCAGCCTCTGCTCTGGAGGAGGGTCAGTCAACAAGCCTCTGCTCTGGAGGAGGGCCAGTCAATAAGCACCCAGCCTCTGCTCTGGAGGAGGGCCAGTCAACCAGCCTCTGCTCTGGAGGAGGGCCAGTCAACCAGCCTCTGCTCTGGAGGAGGGCCAGTCAACCAGCCTCTGCTCTGGAGGAGGGTCAGTCAACAAGCCTCTGCTCTGGAGGAGGGTCAGTCAACAAGCCTCTGCTCTGGAGGAGGGCCAGTCAACCAGCCTCTGCTCTGGAGGAGGGCCAGTCAACCAGCCTCTGCTCTGGAGGAGGGTCAGTCAACAAGCCTCTGCTCTGGAGGAGGGCCAGTCAATAAGCACCCAGCCTCTGCTCTGGAGGAGGGTCAGTCAACCAGTAACAGGGACCAGAAACACCACCTGTATCAGTGCCCATGTGGATAGTCGGTTCCCACAGCTTCTGTGAGTATGGCAAAGCAGCGCTATATCATGTGGGTAATACCAAAAAGGTAGTTAAGGGAGAGAAAATCCTAGAGGAGTACAGTCCAACGCAAATCTGCACTGCTTTCACCTAATAATCCCACTTGCCAAGTAGAAAAACAGCCAGTATTATTATTATTATTATTATTATTATTATTATTATTATTATTATACCTACCTACCTACCTACCTACCTATAGTGGGGCAAAAAAAGTATTTAGTCAGCCACCAATTGTGCAAGTTCTCCCACTTAAAAAGATGAGAGGCCTGTAATTTTCATCATAGGTACACTTCAACTATGACAGACAACATGAGAAAAAAAATCCAGAAAATCACATTGTAGGATTTTTAATGAATTTATTTGCAAATTATGGTGGAAAATTAAGTATTTGGTGGCTGACTAAATACTTTTTTGCCCCACTGTACCTACCTACCTACAGTTGAAGTCGGAAGTTTACATACACCTTAGCCAAATACATTTAAACTCAGTTTTTCACAATTCCTGACATTTAATCCTAGAAAAATTCCCCGTCTTAGGTCAGTTAGGATCACCACTTTATTTTAAGAATGTGAAATGTCAGAATAATAGTAGAGAGAATGATTTATTTAAGCTTTTATTTCTTTCATCACATTCCCAGTGGGTCAGAAGTTTACATACACTCAATTAGTATTTGGTAGCATCGCCTTTAAAATGTTTAACTTGGGTCAAACATTTCAGGTAGCCTTCCATAAGCTTCCCACAATAAGTTGGGTGAATTTTGGCCCATTCCCCCTGACAGAGCTGGTGTAACAGAGTCAGGTTTGTAGGCCTCCTTGCACGCACGCGCTTTTTCAGTTCTGCCCACAAATCTTCTATGGGATTGAGGTCAGGGCTTTGTGATGGCCACTCCAATGTCTTGACTTTGTTGTCCTTAAGCCATTTTGCCACAACTTTGGAAGTATACTTGGGGTCATTGTCCATTTGGAAGACCCATTTGTGACCAAGCTTTAACTTCCTGACTGATGTCTTGAGATGTTGCTTCAATATATCCACATAATTTTCCTTCCTGTAGCGCCATCTTCGGCGTCGCACAGTACGGACATGGCAATTTATTGCCCTGGCCACATCTGCTGTCCTCATGCCTCCTTGCAGCATGCCGAAGGCACATTCACGCAGATGAGCAGGGACCCTGGGCATCTTTCTTTTGGTGTTTTTCAGAGTCAGTAGAAAGGCCTCTTAGTGTCCTAAGTTTTCATAACTGTGACCGTAATTGCCTACCGTCTGTACGCTGTTAGTGTCTTGACGACCGTTCCACAGGTGCATGTGCATTAATTGTTAATGGTTCATTGAACAAGCATGGGAAACAGTGTTTAAACCCTTTACAATGAAGATCTGTGAAGTTATTTGGATTTTTAAGAATTATATTTGAAAAACAGGGTCCTGTAAAAGGGGCTTTTCTTTTTTTGCTGAATTTAGAAACACACACACACACACACAAAGCGCATTCGTAACATTTTCAGACCCCTTGACTTTTTCCACATTTCATAACAGCCTTATTCTAAAATTGATTAAATAAAAAAAAATCCTCAATCTACACACAATACCCCATAATGACAAAGTGAAAACAGGTTTTTAGAAATGTTAGCACATTTATTACAAATAAAAAACAGAAATACCTTATTTACATTAGTATTCAGACCTTTTGCTTTGAGACTCGAAATTGAGCTCAGGTGCATCCTGTTTCCATTGATCATCCTTGAGATGTTTCTACAACTTGATTGGAGTCCACCTGTGCTAAATTCAATTGATTGGACATGATTAGTAAAGGCACACACCTGTCTATATAACGTCCCACAGTTGACAGTGCATGTCAGAGCAAAAACCAAGCCATGAGGTCGAAGGAATTGGACCATAGAGCTCCGAGGCAGGATTGTGTTGTGACACAGATCTGGGGAAGGGTACCAAAAAATGTCTGCAGTATTGAAGGTCCCCAAGAACACAGTGGCCTCCATCATTCTTAAATTGAAGAAGTTTGGAACAGCCAAGACTCTTCCTAGAGCTGGCCGCACGGCCAAACTGGGCAATTGGGGGATAAGGGCCTTGGTTAGGGAGGTGGCCAAGAACCCGATGGTCACTCTGACAGAGCTCTAGAGTTCCTCTGTGAAGATGGTAGAACCTTCCAGAAAGACAACCGTCTCTGCAGCACTCCACCAATCAGGCCTTTATGGTAGAATGGCCAGACGGAAGCCACTCCTCAGTAAAAGGCACGACAGCCCGCTTGGCACCTAAATGACTCTCAGACCATGAGAAACAAGATTCTCTGGTCTGATGAAACCAAGATTGAACTCCTTGTCCTGAATGCAAAGTGTCATGTCTGGAGGAAACCTGGCACCATCCCTACGGTGAGGCATGGTGGTGCAGCATCATGCTGTAGGGATGTTTTTCAGCGGCAGGAACTGGGAGACTAGTTAGGATCAAGGAAAGATGAATGAAGCAAAGTACAGAGATCCTTGATGAAAACCTGCTCCGCAGTGCTCAGGACCTCACACTGGGGCGAAGGTTCACCTTCCAACAGGACAACGAACCTAAGCACACAGCCTAGACAATGCAGGAGTGGCTTCGGGATAAGTCTCTAAATGTTCTTGAGTGGCCCAGCCAGAGCCTGGACTTCAACCCGATCGAACATCTCTGGAGAGACCTGAAAATAGCTGTGCAATGAAGCTCACCATCCAACCTGACAGAGCTGGAGAGGATCTGCAGAGAATAAGAATTTGTTCTTAACTGGCTTACCTAGTTAAATAAAGGTTAAATAAAGATAGAATGGGAGAAACTCCCCAAAAACAGGTGTGCCAAGCTTGTAGCGTCATACACAAGACTCAAGGCTGTAATCCCTGCCAAAGGTGCTTCAACAAAGTACAGTAAAGGATCTGAATACTTTTGTAAAAGTGATATTTAAATATATATTGAATTTTTTACCAAAAAATCTATAAACCTGTTTTTGCTTTGTCATTATGGGGTATTGTGTGTAGATTAAATAGGGAAAAAAATATTGAATCCATTTTAGAATAAGGCTGTAACAAAATGTTGAAAAAAATCAAGTGGTTTGAATACTTTCCGAATGCACTGTATATACAGTACCAGGGCCTTTAACTCACTGTCCATGGTGTTGGTGTGTTTGATGCTAGGGCTGTGGCGGTCATGAAATTTTGTCAGCCGGTTATTGTCATGCAAAAGTCTGCCTGTCTCATGGTAATTTTGTGTTAATTAACATAAACACGTTTAGCAGCTTCAGGCCTCCACACATACAAGCTGCAGATGCGTGCCTTTGGAACATCTACATTTTAACAAGTCTAATAAACATTTTAATATACACCATAACAATAAACCCATTATTTATTTTAGGTAAGTCTAAAGAAAGATTAACAGCATATGAGTCGGCCTACTGTATGTTACCTGGCTATGCGGCATGCCATTGGCTGTAGGCTTGTTCATTTAGCAGACAAGATATGCTTATAAGTCCCATGTTATATTATATGATTTTATAGTAGGAAGAACATAATTGAACTTTGCTGAATAAAAGAGAAAGGATATTTTTCCCATTCTGGAGTGGCTGCGCATGTGAAGGCTATGTTGAGTGTAAAAGTGATAATTTCAAACAGATCCTATAGGGTACACTAGATTTAGAGTTATTTGGCAACTTTAGTTGTTAATGATACAAAACTTAGAATGTCTTAGAATGTCTTAGAAATCAGAACATACAGTATTTGGGCTGCATAATGTGACTATAGGCTATTAATAATTTGAGAACATCGCAAAAAAAGCTTGCACACTGTTCCTTGCCTCAGGCTGCACAGCTGTTCTCTCATCAAGTGATCATATCATCCATCAGACTATTCTCAATGTAATAGTCTTTAATACAGTACCAGTCAAAAGTTGTAACACACCTATTCATGCCAGGGTTTTCTTTAGTTTTACTATTTTCTACATTGTAGAATAATAGCGAAGACATAAACTATGAAATAACACACATGGAATCATGTAGTAACCAAAAAAAGTGTTAAACAAATCAAAATATATTTTATATTTGAGATTCTTCAAAGTAGCCTCCCTTTCCCATGATGACAGCTTTGCACACTCTTGGCACTCTCTCAACCAGCTTCATGAGGTAGTCACCTGGAATGCATTTCAATTAACATGTATGCCTTTATAAAAGTTAATTTATGGTATTTCTTTCCTTCTTAATGCGTTTGGGACAATCAGTTGTGTTGCGACAAGGTAGGGGAGTATACAGAAGATAGCCCTATTTGGTAAAATACTAAGTCCATATTATGGCAAGAACAGCTCAAATAAGCAAAGAAAAACAACAGTCCATCATTACTTTAAGACATGAAGGTCAGTCAATATAAAACATTCCCTATTACTACGCTATTCAAAATCAAATACAAATGCACTACTGTAGGCTAACTCTAAGCTGCCTGACACAATCAATGAATCAACAGCGTCGCCTAGGCCTATACATTCTTTCCCAGTATGAATAACAATACAGTCCACACTCAAAGGTGATTACTAGAATTAGTTTAATTTTAGAATATAGGCTAGACCAATTAAAGATATCTTACATTTGTAAAACAAATTGTTGGGGGGGGGGGTAACAGAACAGAGATCAACTAAGTTCTACAATGGTAGTTTGGGTGACAGTTTGGCTTAAATTTGGCTTCTAGGAGATGTTAGTTTGGCTTAAAATAAATTATCACAGAAAAGTAATACATTTTAGAAGCTGTTCCGCCTCCAATAAAATCCCAATTTCACCCTTGGTCTGTGAATGATGTGTTTTGCTTACAGTGATAAGAACAAGGAGTGAGCTACACAAAGCATAGTCATTCCAGCTGAAAGAGGCCATTAAGAGTACAGGAGCAGACCATGCAGTGGGTGGAAAATGTGACTCAGAGAGTAGGATACATAATTCAGGCCACAGACATTTGTTAATTAAGTGTCAACAACAAATCACCATTAAACAATTATCAACGCCAATCACAAGTCTGTTTTACAGTAATCGTAAGCACAAAAATAGGGTAAAAAAAAAAAACTACAAAAGTTGTCAAAAGTTTAAACAATGTTTTCCCTGTTTGGCGATGAGCTGAACCAAAACACACTGCTGGCGCCAAAAGTGTTCTAATGTAATGATTCTGGTTCTAGAACCTGGGCACTGGGGAGGAAGAAGGCCTGCTGCAATCACCATGGTAATGAACCAGCCAGCCGCCACAATGTGACTGGAGGAGCTAGGAGGCCGTTGGCCAGTCATCTGCATTCTACAGGACAGGCTGGCCAATTGGGCTTCAGGAGACAGGCTCATGGCTGGGTCCAAAGGCCAGACCCGTAACCCAGACAACAAACGGAACACAGATAAAACAGATTCATGGATCAGATGACAGGAATAAATGAAAATGAAAATCATATTTTATCATCACCCTGACTTCTGAATACATCCTGCCAGTGCCATGGGAGAAAAATAAGCAAGCAGTGAAGATTATAGATAAATAAACCACACTTCCCCGGGCTAGCAGGCCCCGTTCATTACTAACACTCAGTCATATCGAACTATCAACAGCCAGCCAGCTAGTCTACAGGCAAGGGCAGCTCTCTCTGGCAGCAGACCTCACTTTATCTTCATATGGGATCTCTCTGTAATATCAGAAACACCATGAGGATGTGCTGTTGCTGAACCTCTGCTGCTCTGTTCCTCCTCCCTATGGGGCAAAATGGCTCACATTATTAGAAAGTAACTTCTTAATTTCCACTAAGTCAAACTTTCACTTAGTCTCCCATTGACATCAACGCATAATTAAGTTAACATTTTACTTAAGTGGAAGCTAGGATTCAGCTTGGTCTTTACCGAGCTGAGTGAAGACCAGGTCCTGGACTAGAGCCAGAGAAGTCAATTAATCATAACACTTCTGTAACAGTTTGAGAGCTTAGGACTATAAGGTTCTATCGGCATTTTTGTCCAAATTAACATAGCCTTGTTATGTTCAATGTTCTCTAACTACAATTACCAGTCAACAATTTAGAACACCTACTCATTCGAGGGTTTTTCTTTATTTTACTATTTTACTAGTGAATACATCTAAAACTATGAAATAGCACACATGGAATCATGTAGTAACCAAAAAAGGTGTTAAACAAATCTAAATATATTTTATATTTGAGATTCTTCAAAGTAGCCACCCTTTGCCTTGATGACAGCTTTGCATTCTCTCAACCAGCTTACTGAGGTAGTCACCTGGAATGCATTTCAATTAACAGGTGTGCCCTGTTAAAAGTTAACTTGTGGAATTTTTTTCCTTAACGCGTTTGAGTCAATTCAGTTTTGTTGTGACAAGGTAGGGGTGGTATACAGAAGATTATATTTTACCAAATAGGGCTAAGTCCATATTATGGCAAGATTCTAAAGATTCAAGTATTCTAAATACCCCAATTCATTTTAAGTTCAAAAGAATACAAGACACAAATTGCTGACACCACTCAAACCAATGGGGGTTCGGGACTTTAAAGCCAATTATCTCAGAATCATAATTTTTCTGATAGAACCTTTTAGTTCCAAGCTCTCGAAATGTTTAGATAGAGAGGATGGTCTGGTACTACTTCAGTCTTGTATAGTGTAACCCTGCAGCCTTACTCAACACTCAGATCATGTCTACACTTGTTGTATTGATTGTAGCCAGATTAAATGCAATTGTTATTGGACGTTTCTGAATAGCAGAGATGTACAAAAAACAATGATTAGATAGTGAGGTTTTCGGTCATCTTTGATGAAGTGTACAAATAATGCTCAAGGGATGAGCACCACACCACTAACATGCTCTAAATTCCATCTATGGGTGTTGGTTAAAATGTGGGGTTTCTGATAGCAAGCAATAGCTTCATTCTTAGAAATGCTTGATTCCTCAGAGTCCCTAACCATTGTGAGTATTACTGTACCTCCCATATCCTCTCAGGCCTCACCTTTCTCCAGTAAGGGAACAATGCCCCTATTGAGGTCTACCCAAGGACATATCCTCACATCATCACAAGCCTCACCCAGTGTCAGTTTAGGGACAATAAAGATATTCACATAATATAATCATCCCCACCTTAGCTCAGGGACATAGATATTCACATGATAGAACCTCATTTTAACTATACACTGGCAGACTTCAGTTGGTGTTTGTCAGTATCGTTCTTGCGTATTAAGATTGAGTCTATACAATTATACAATCCTGTCAACTGCGAACTGGCACGTCAGCCGAAGCACAGAACAATCCCTGCTTTGAAAACTCAGCTGATCACGAATAGAACACTGAAATCTTCAGCGTGATCGGTTTGAGTCAGTTGATAACGCTAAATGTGAAAGAACATTTCCAACCAATCTAACTGAAATCTTTTCTCACAGTAATGGAAAACATATAAGTGGAAAAAAACAAGATTTGAGCAGAAAGCTGCCGGCTTTGAAGCTGCTTTTATCTGCTGGAGTGGTTCTGGGAGGGGGAAATGTGTGAGGGTAACGTCTGAGAAACCATCAATGGGAATCGAGAATCAATCTGGAGTGCTTTCTGTATGTATGCTTCATCTGAAATAAAAATAGAAACAGAAACAGTGGCAGCCAGGTATGACTTGGCACCTCAGACCAAACACTGAGGATGAAACGACAGACATATTAACTACGTTTGGCTCTATTGTGACTAGATGAATCAGAAAACAATCATCAAATCACAAATTTAAATGCATAGTAACACCCCTTGCGCATTGTTAGTGAGGGCATTTTTGAGGGTGGCGCTACTCTTGCAATGGGCAGAGAGAGAAGAGCTTGTGGGGTTATTGCATGTTTCCACTCTTCCAGTCTGTCTGTCTGTGAGATTGTGCTCTCTTTAATTAAAGTGTTAGTTAGGGTCATCCCTGCAGATGGAGACCATGTGTTGCTCCAGACTACCCACTGATCCCTCATGTCCTGAGATGGCCAGGCTCAGGCCTCGCCACCCTACCAACCCACAGGGATAGTCAGGCTCAGACCTCACCACCCTACCAACCCACAGGGATAGTCAGGCTCAGACCTCACCACCCTACCAACCCACACGGATAGTCAGGCTCAGGCCTCGCCACCCTACCAACCCACAGGGATAGTCAGGCTCAGGCCTCACCACCCTACCAACCCACAGGGATAGCCAGGTCTGAAGCGCAGCACTGATTATGTTATGTTTCTCTCATAATCAGGGACAGATTCAGACCTGAGCGATCAGGTGATTAGACTGAATCTTAGGCCAATCAAAAAGAAAACCAGCAGCCGCAGTACTAGGGACCACAAGCCGACCTTGAATACCCCTGAATATTCCCAAATACCCCTGGATACCCCCGAATACCCCTGGCTAGCGTCCTGCAATCTCAATCCCAACTCTTTCAAATCATCAAACCTCTCTTTTTCATCAGTCTCATCTCCACAAACAGATATTTTCCCACCATCAAGCAGGAAAAAAGAGAGAAAGAGAGCTTTTGCCTTATTGAAGTTATTTTCACTAGTAGTCGAACTCTCACTAACTCTCAGTGGCCAGATAGCTCAGTCTTCACATCACAGGGTGTAGGAGCAGTAGCGGCCCTGCTCACTGGCCCCGAGAGCTCTCTAATGCATGCACACTTCTGAGACAAACCACTCTGCGCTTACACACTTCATTTAGTATTCCACACACACCAACAGGCCCTCTGTCAATGGAGACAGCATAGATGAAAACAGCCTGTAAAATAACTGGTGACAGCAGGTCATACAAGAAGTGATTTTGCTGAAGGTAGGATGGGAAGGTGAGGAGCAGGAGATGAGGCGAGGAGCACAGTTTGTTTACTTGTGAGATAGCTAGGTATCTGAAGCTCGTTATTATGCTTGAAATAGCTTTCAGATGAATATAAATGACTGAACCTGGAGCCATTTGAGATACTTTGACTGATTAAACGTCCACTTCAGCTATGTATACAAAAGATGGGAGAGAGAGAGAAAGAGAAAGAGAGAGAGAGAGAGAAAGCCTTGGCTAAAGGCTGTTTCTCTATGACTAAGAAGCTGAAATGAGAACCTGTGCTGCTGTCGCTGCTAAAGAGAGCACACTGTATTCCATCTGAGGTAAAAGCAATCACATTTACATAATTACATAACAGCCGTATTTGGACTAAATAAAATGCTTTGCACTGTTGATCTTTATGTCCTGTATTTGCATATTCATTACCAACTTTCATCAACTGTAAAGGAAAAAAATAAATACTGTAACTCAAGGCTATTTCAATACCCTTCAAACTCGTGTTTTTTTCAAGTAATCTTAAACTAATTCTTATCACACAGATGTATTATACATGAGATATTGTTGGCACCTCAGCTTAATGCAGCCTATAGGGAACATGTTTGTCATTTCCACAGTGGACAAGCACCTCAACATGCTAATGTGTGTGTGTAGGCCTCCTGGACATGGTGAGTATCATGTAGAGACTCAAGTGTGTGTTAGGGCCACACTCACCACAGCATTGTGGCCCCTAGGGTCTCCACGTCTATAGGGACTGAGTCATCCACGATGAGAATATGGGTGAGGACACAGCACCCCCCCCCCCTCCCTCTGAGCACCCTACCCACTCCCCTTAAGCTGCTCAGCTCCCCCCGGCCCACGACACAGTAAGCACCACAGGGGTGCTGGGCCATAACCAGCCTTGCAATCACACACACACGCAATCACACACACACGCACACACACACACACACACACACACACACACACACACACACAGTAGAGACATTCCACTGACCCTCTTCTGTAAGACACATAACAGCCCCTGTTTCCCTGATGAAATTAAACAAACATCCTCTTGTAAGTAATAAACATGGCAAACAATGTCACTTAACCTGATGAAAACCATATTACATTATCCTGAAGTCAACACACCTGACCATGTCAGACTGTGGCTTGGTTCCTGGTCTAATCTACCTAAGAGGGAATGACAAATGAGGGAATCTGTGGATTGTCTCTATGTATGCGCTTTAGTATTCGGTTTGACCATGACCACAGCCAGCGTCCCAAATGACACCCTATCCCAGGGCCCGTAGGGCTTTGGTGAAAATAGTGCACTATGTAGAGCATAGGGTGCCATTTGGGACGCATCCACAGAAAACCAGAGCAGCACAGAGACCAGCTGGAATAAAGAGAGCACTTAGGCAGAAGTCATTGTGGCTTAGCCCCACTGGTAAATATGTGGAAGTATTTAGACCACAGTGGCAAGGTCAAATAGTATCCCTGCCAATACCACAAGTTTGCTGTAACCCCATCTATACACAACACACCAATGAGAGATTCTGCTAATAAGGAGACGTGGAGAGACCACCACACCACTTAATCCTCTCCCCATTTTCCTGGCTGACAAGTAGGGAGTGTGAGTAATGCCCATTGTGCATATCGGAGTGGCAGAAGTTGGCTTACCCAACATCACATTCCTCATCAGTCTTATTCTAAGCTCAGACTGCAGGCAGTTGTTGGGGCCTGCTGCATGTGTGGCCACTGTGACATCCTAAAACAACCAATGGGCGGATTCCATAAATCTTGTATACTGCGCGTTTCTTAATTTAACACAAGGCCATGGTTTAAATGAAAAAAAAACAAAGAAATTATAATGAAAATGTAAAACCAATTCCTGAGGCAGCAATCTTTACTCTGTCGTTCCCATGTCAAATTGTCTTAAATTATCTAGCTGGCCAGAGTTCAACATATTTAAAAAATAGTTTCACCTTCACTAAATTAGAATATCCTGCTACTTTCCTTCTCCTACTACTAGGTTGCCAGGACTCATCCCTGCAGCACACTGAGAGAACTGGGCTGAAACCTGAGGAGGAGACCCAGAAATACTAGACAACAACTCAGTCTCTGGGCCTTGCTGAGAGAGAGGGAAGTAGGGGGAGGGAGATCGAGAAAAAGAGAGGGGGTAGAGAGAGACAGCGATAGACAGGGAGAGACAGAGCGAGAAAGAGAGTGAGAGAGTGTGCTATGAGGTGACCTGGGACCTGTCCATCCGTGTCTTTCCTTGACCTTGACTGCTACTCAGTGATGCTGTGCCCCATTGGCTGAGTGCGCATACCCCCCGCCTCCCTTACCCCTCCAACCGCTTGCCTCCTCTGACACAGTCATGACTGTTATGCCTTTAATCTCCCAGCGACATCTGCGAGCCATTCCGTGCGAACGAGCGAGGTCAGACCAACTCTCCAGTCACATCCTTTAGGAAGCTGAAGTTGAGCAGGACAGGACTGCCCCCACACGCTGTCCAACCTCTCTGACTGCTCTAACCTCCCTTCTCTTGGTTAGTAGCAGTCAGCAACAAAACAGAGAAGATCAGAACGAACTGTCCCTGCATGATAGATACAACATGGTGTGTAGACGATATTAAGCAGTGTCATTAAGCAGTGTCTGCCATGTATTTCACTTTATTTTGAAAACAAACAAACCACTGCCATGATGACCATAACACAATGCTGTGTATTTCTCACTGTTGGCTGGTACAGCAGAGCTGGCAGGGATTTATTGTTCAGCCTGCCATGCCTTCTGGTAACATTGTATTTACAATGCAAGCAACAGATTTCCTAACACTGATTAAACGGACATAAGGCATGGTTTTCACAACACAATCCTCCCCCCCTGCCAGGATGGGATCAAATCCTCTGGCTCCCAATCATCGTCACTAGAGCATCAAGAGTAACCACATATTTAACAAACACAATGAGATCAGTTGTACACGTGAATGTCTGATTCTCAAATTCAGGTTTTTTACATTTTTATTGGCATAATTAAACAATCAATTCTCAGTGCTTATCCTAAAATATTTTTCACAATGAGAGTGCACATAAAACAATTCACATACTTCACAGTATACACACAAGGTAAGAGGCTAAAAAAGGACACTGGAAAATATATTCCTATCTTAAATTCAGTTGTGCTACAGTGTAGCTTTATGTATACAGCTTTATATATACACATTAGTGATGCACAGATATGACATTTTTGGCCGATACCGATATCTTCATTGCCAAAAAAAACCTATACCAATAACCGATATAAAAAAAATGTGAGGCCTTTTAAGCATTCTAGTACAGTTAAATAGTTAACACACACATGGATGCAGCGGTCTAAGGCACTGCATCTCAGTGCAAGAGGCGTAACCACAGTCCCTGGTTCGAATCCAGGCTGTATCACATCCGGCCGTGATTGGGAGTCCCATAGGGCGGCACACAATTGGCCCAGCGTCATCCAGGCCATCAACTTACTTGCCTAGTTAAATAAAGGTCACACACACACAAAGTTATTTGTTGGCCTTTACGTATGTCCCCATTGCCAATAAAACATAATAAAAACCTATTTCTTTCACTTACCTGCTGTGCTGTTTTGTTGTTCCTTTGTTCAGTTGCTTCATTCTCAACCAGGATTTATATGGAACGCCGTTTGGGTCTTTTCGTGTAAACCCCCCCCCCCAAAAAAAACCCACTATTTGACGTGTCAAATAAGCTTGTTGACCAATCAGGATCCGAATATGACTGCACGTCACATAGTAATTTAACACGTTCATACATTTTTATTTCGGTTATTACACATTGATTACACTATCACTCGTATTTCACATGTCACAACGATTCATCGATATGCATGCTATGATGCTGGTAAAATTGTCTCGCGCACCTACAGTGCTGGTCAGAAAAGAAAGCTAGCTAGCTCATGGATGCAAACAATGTTCTTCCCCAAAACATAGCAAAACGACAATCTGTTTCAGTAGCTATAGTTAGCTAGCTATAGTTAGCTAACTATATAGCTAGCTAACTATATAGCTAGGTATCGTCATCTAAAATAACCATAATTTATAACACAGTTCTTATTTGATTTATGGTGGTCGGACCCATCTATGTGAAGCTAGCCACAGTAAGGATTAGCCACAATAGTGGACTTTGCGGTTAGCCTTCAAAATAATAGTATAGCATAATTATACTATTTTATTAATTTGCATCACTGTCAATGACATACTTTTATTTAAAATGAAAATCCATAATTCCACTATTGTGCCTAATCCTTATTGTGGCTAGCTTCACAACACAACACATCACTAGCCTTCACAACGCATCACTTGCCAGAGGAAGCTAGCTGGCTGCTTATAACGTTGGCTTTGGGCAACAGGGTTAAGTAGCTGGCTAGCTATTCATTTTCATTAACTGAAGTTCGATTTCTATAGGCGAACAACAAGTGGCAACCTTGCTAATACTCACAAGGATTCCTAAGTCATTGCTAAGAGTAATGAGAAAAAAAAATGACTGCAGTTTCTACTGGTCATTGTTTTCAAGCTGGTTGTATTGGTGCTAGCTAGGTACCAAGCTAAAGCTAGCTACCCCAGAAGTTGCATTTGAAGAAATTATGCTTTATTACCAACGCAGTATTGTAAACACACCGTTTGTGTCTGGGGTTTGCTTGTTTGCAGACTTTTGTGTACAGCTTTGACAGTGTTACTGTATCTTTTTTGACACTCAAAGACCCAAACGGCGTTCCATAGTATTTATGTCGTGAAGCTAATAGCAGTGACGCTTTTACTGTGTAACTCCGGTAGGGCAACATCTGAAAAATCGTGCACTTGGTAATGTGTACCGGTGCTCGACCAGTCGGCAATAGCCAACATCACCCACGACAGAGAATGGTTGATTGTCAAGGGCAATGAATTTCATTATCTTGGCTTTAAGGGACTTCGCCTTTGAGTTTCTCGCAGACATTTTCTTACTCTTTCAAATGACTGCTCAACTTGTTGACTGCTCGATCCACACAGCAGACATTGTGTGGGCTAGTTAGGATTGCTGTGTTGCACGTGTAGAGCCACATTTTACGTGCGTTATTACATCATGTACCTACGTTACATAGGTATGCATGGTAGCTTTAATATTGGTTTTTAACATCGGCGTTAAACTAGGTGATTCCGATATGTTCACTGATATATCGTGCATCCCTAAAACACATAGGAGAGACCTTGGCCTGCCAGCAGCAGCAGACTAGAGAATACACAGGCTGAGGTTTGTCAAACAGATGAGTGAAGAGTCTGCCAGTAAAAATCACTGACGTTCACTCTTCCTCTCTCTCATTTCTCAAACCAAGCTTCCTTGGTCAGCAGACGATGCTAAAAGGTAACTGTGACGGATTCTCTGGCTAGATGAAGATAGTGGACATTGTGATGGAGAGCCAAGTCTCGGAGTGACAGGAGACAGCTCAATGCACGCACGCCGCACGCACGCACGCACGCACGCAGTAATGGAGGGCCAAGCATATGAGACAGGAGACAGACAGCTCAATGTAATATACAGTGCCTTCAGAAAGTATTCATACCCCTCGACACATTCCACATTTTGCTGTGTTACAGCCTGAATTCAAAGTTGATTAAATATATATTTTTCTCACCCATCTACACACAATACCCCCATCATGACAAAGTGAAAACATGTTTTTTGAAATATTGAAAAAGAAATCCAGAAATATCCCATTGACATAAATATTCACACCCCTGGCAGCAATTACAGCTGTAGTCTTTCTGGGTAAGTCTATTAGCACATTACTCTTTAAAACAAATTCTTCAAGCTCTGTGAAGTTGGATGTTGATCATTTTCAAGCAGATTGACACTACTGTTCAAAAGTTTGGTGCCACTTACAAAATGTCCTTGTTTTTGAAAGAAAATACATTTTTTTTACTATTGAGCTGTTGTGGGAGCAGCTTGACAGTATAGTACGTACAAAGTGCCCATCAAGCCAATCCAACTTGTGGGAGGTGCTTCAGGAAGCATGGGGTGAAATCTCTTCAGATTACCTCAACAAATTGACAAATAGAATGCCAAAAGGTCTGGAAGGCTGTAATTGCTGTAAATGGAGGATTCTTTGACGAAAGCAGAGTTTGAAGGACACAATAATTATTTAAATATCAAATAATTATTTCTAACCTTGTCAACATCGTGACTATATTTCCTATTCATTTTTCAACTCATTTCATGTATGTTTTCATAGAAAACAAGGACATTTCTAAGTGACCCCAAACTTTTGAACGGTAGTGTAAGTCAAAACTGTAACTATGCCACCAAGGAACATTAATGTCATCTTGGTAAACAACTTCAGTGTACATTTGTCATTGTGTTTAAAGGTTATTATCCTGCTGAAATGTTTGTCTCCAAGTGCCTGTTGGAAAGCAACCAACTAGGTTTTCCTCTAGAATTTTGCCTGTGCTTACCTCCATTCCGTTTATTTTTATTTAAAAAACACTCTCTAGTCCTTGCCAATGACAAGCACACCCATAGCATGATGCAGCCAATTTTCTTTTTTTGCTGTTTTACTTTAGTGCTTAATTGCAAACAGGATGCATGTTTGGAATATTTGTATTCTGTAAAGCCGTCCTTCTTTTCAATCTGTCATTTAGGTTAGTATTGTGGGGTAACTACAATGTTGTTCATCTATCCTCAGTTGTATCCTATCACAGCCATTAAACTAACTGTTTTAAAGTTGCCATAGGCCTCATGGCGAAATCCTTGAGAGGTTTCCTTCCTCTCCGGCACTCTCCACATTGAGGAACACCTTAAACCCAGACAAGCGTTCACTACTGATTTAAACTCTACAGCGACTATTCCCCCAGGGGTACGCCAAATTCAAAATGTGATTCACATTTTCAAACAGTCCATTTAGTCCTCATCCAGCTGTAACGCATAGCATTCACTGCCATGTAACTGATGCGCTGTGAAACAGTGTTGTTTGATGAAGGCATTATCTGTATAGTTTTTTTGACCTTTTCCCCCAGCATTTTCCCAGCCATATCCGCGGTAGCAGGAAGAATGAAGTCCTCCACAATAGTATGGGGCTTGTCTGTCCTAGCCACTTGATGAGGCGTTACAGCTGGATAAGTCAACAGACGTGGCAGGTCTGGCACAGCTCCTGGTATATGTTCGTTATGTTTATGGGGGGTCAATTAAGGAAGACATCCTCTTCTGCAAACCACTGGAAACCAGGACAACAGGAGAGGATATATTTAAAGTACTGGACAGCTTTGTGACATCAAATGGACTTTGGTGGTCAAGATGTGTTGCTGTACTGATGGCGCAAAAGCCATGACAGGGAGACATAGTGGAGTGGTTCGTTACAGGCAGTTGCTCCCGACGCCACTTGGGTACACTGCAGCATCCACCGAGAGGCTCTTATTGCCAAAGGAATGCCTGACAGCTTGAAAGACGTTTTGGACACTACAGTGAAAATGGTTAACTTTGTTAAAGCAAGGCACCTGAACGCTGTGTTTTTTCTGCACTATGCAATGATATGGGCAGCGACCATGTAATGTTTTTACAACATACAGAAGTGCGCTAGTTATCAAGGGGCAAAGTATTGACACAAATGTTTTGAATTGAGAGACGAGCTTAAAGTCTTCTTTACTG
Organism: Oncorhynchus clarkii lewisi; assembly: GCF_045791955.1. Taxonomy (NCBI): domain Eukaryota; kingdom Metazoa; phylum Chordata; class Actinopteri; order Salmoniformes; family Salmonidae; genus Oncorhynchus; species Oncorhynchus clarkii. Next base: position 25,828,791 of record NC_092176.1, on the reverse strand, counting down.
ACCATAATTTTCACTTGTCTGACCGCTTGCCTGATGACGAGTTTCTCACACGACTGACCTATCTGGGCGATGTTTTTTCTCGCCTGAATGATCTGAATCTAGGATTACAGGGACTCTCCGTAACTATATTCAATGTGTGGGACAAAATTGAGGCTATGATTAAGAAGTTGGAGCTCTTCTCTGTCTGCATTAAGGACAACACACAGGTCTTTCCATCATTGTATGATTTTTTGTGTGCAAATGAACTCATGCTTACGGACAATGTCAAATGTGATATAGTGAAGCACCTGAGTGAGCTGGGTGCAGAATTACGCAGGTACTTTCCCAAAACGGACGACACAAACAATTGGATTCGTTATCGCTTTCATGCCCTGTCTCCAGTCCACTTACCAATATCTGAACAAGAGAGCCTCATCAAAATTGCAACAAGCGATTCTGTGAAAATGTTATTTAAATCAGAAGCCACTGCCAGATTTCTGGATAGGGCTGCGCTCAGAATACCCTGCCTTGGCAGATCGCGCTGTTAAGACACTGATGCCCTTTGCAACCACGACCTATGTGAGACTGGAATCTCAGCCCTCACTAGCATACAAGGCACAAACTGTGAGTGGAAAATTATTTAAGAGTGAGACTGTCTCCAATACAATCCAACATTGCAGAGTTACAGTATGTGCATCCTTTAAAGCACACCCTTCTCAATAACCTGTGGTGAGTTATTCACCAATTTTGATGAACAAATAAGGTTTTATATGTAAGATGGCTAAATAAAGAGCAAAATTATTGATTATTGTTATTTGTTCCCAAGTCCTATAAGAGCTCTTTGCCACTTCCCACGAGCCGGGTTGTGACAAAAACTCACTCATTTTTATGTTTACTAAATATATTGTATAGTGTGTGTGTGACAGGCTTACAATGATAGCAAAAAACAATATTCGAGAGTGCGCTGACTCTGGCGCTAGAGGGGGGTACGCAGCTAGAGGTTGAATATTTGAAAGGGTAAGGGACTATAACAAGTTTGAGAATCACTGCTCTACAGGATAATACCATTTTTAGGAGATGCTAGATCTTTATTAGATCTTTGTTAAAGCTTTATTAATATCTAATGGATTTATCGTGATTTGACATAATAGCGAAAAAGACTACCAACTTTTAATGGGAGATGCAGATTTAGCCCTGGATATTGAATCTAGCCTACAGTATAATCTGAAGTGTTTACCATATGAAGCTAATAATACCATTCTTTCCAACTCCCTGCTGTAATCCTAGGTGTGGAAAACAGATTTAATTCAGTCTTAATGATACAGTACTGTGTTAAACTACTAATATCCTCACCACTCGCCACACTCCCACAATACAACACTAGACGATGTACTAACGGTCTCTGTCAGGCCCAATACAGCCCTATAAATGCAGTGCATCACCTCTGGCCATTGGGAAAGGTTTCTAGGGTGCAGTGCTAGCTCCACATTCCAACCAAGCCCACATGCCTGGGCTGGAGGGAGCCTGGGTCTGGGAGTGAGACCAAAGAGCCTCTCCCTCCCTCCATCCATCCCTGCCCTCCTACCCACAACAATGCATCCAGATGTGCTTCTCTGTGGTCCACAGCTTCACACGTACAGCCACATCCTGGGGGCCATTCTAAAAACCGCCAGAGGTATACTGTAGTGGAGGCAGTATTTACCTTGTATGTGTATTGAATATAGATCTAGTAAGGTGTAAAGTAAGAAATAGAGCTGGAAGCTCCACCCACTTTCCCCAGACCATTCCATGTTGGGCCTTGATCCATCATGAGTCCTGAGTTAAGGCAGGTGCATTCGGTGACCCTCCCCTGAGACTTTCCCCCACCTCCCTCTCTCTCCCATCACCATCCTCCATCTCTCTCTCTGCACCCAACCCTCTCTCCTCCTTTTCTTTTTAAAATATTTTTTTATGTAACTTTTTTTTGCTGTTTACATAGGCAAAAACAATAAAACAACTTAACATTTACATACATTTTCGACAAAAAATGAATGACATCACACTTGCTCAGATCCACATGTTCCCACAGTATCCGCACTCAATGTTGTTTCTAATGCTTGTAAGACTCTACCCCATATTACTTGTTGTTTCTGTCTATAGAAAGATGTTTTGCTATATTTAAATAAAGCATTTGATTCTTCCATTCTCTTAATGTTAGAGTATAATTTGACTTCCAGCACTTAAGTAATAGCTACCTCAAGATAAGTGAAAAAAATGATATTGTCCAACCGATTGGGTATCTCACCGTACCCCCATATGCCATATCTTGAAATATGCAGATAGATGGACTAAAAGTCAACTTACATTGTAAAACTTCTGACAGACAACTTTTTAACTCTGCCCATAACTGTTGGGTATTATAGTACTCCCAGAAGGCAAGAATTATTGAGTCATTCATTTTGTACTGTAGAATGTGAATTTTGTTTATACTGGATTAAGCGTACATTTTCATGAACTGTAATTGCATTCGTTATGTTCCAACACTTCCTCCATCTTGTGGCGATATCAGTTATTCTTTAGTCTTGGTTCCAATAGATTTTCTAAGTGATTGTCAGTTGGATAGGCTCTCTGCAAGGTTTTATCTATCTCACCTATCATAGGAGTATATTTTTCTGACTCAAATAGGATGCCCTCAACATTGATGTCCAAAAGCATTCAGGTCTAAATTTCGTGATATAAAATGTTTAAGTTGCATACACTACCGTTCAAAAGTTTAGGGTCACTTAGAAATGACCTTGTTTTTGAAAGAAAAGCACATTTTTGTCCATTAAAATAACATCAACTTGATCAGAAATACAGTGTAGGCATTGTTAATGTTGGAAATGACTATTGCAGCTGGAAACGGCCGCCTGGCCGGTTCCCCTCTCTCCACTGGGATTCTCTGCCTCAAACCCTATTACGGGGGCTGAGTCACCGGTTTATTGGTGCTCTTCCATGCCGTCCCTAGGAGGGGTGCATCACTTGAGTGGGTTGAGTCACTGACGTGATCTTCCTGTCTGGGTTGGCACCCCCCCTCGGGTTTGTGCCGTGGGGGAGATCTTTGTGGGCTACACTCGGCCTTGTCTCAGGATAGTAGGTTGGTGGTTGAAGATATCCCTCTGTGCTTTGGCAATGTGGGTGGGGTTATATCCTGCCTGTTTGGCCCTGTCCGTGCGTATCGTCGGACGGGGCCACAGTGCCTCCCGACTCCTCCGGTCTCAGCCTCCAGTATTTATGCTGTAATAGTTTGTGTGTCGGGGGCTATCCGGAGTAATTTACTGTTTTATCCGGTGTCCTGTGTGAATTTAATCTCTCTCTCTTCTCCTCCTCCCTACAGTTTCAACTGTTCTGCCTGCAGCTATGGCACCCTGACCTGTTCACCGGATGTGCTACCTTGTCCCAGACCTGCTGTTTTCAACTCTAGAGTCAGCAGGTGCGGTAGAGATACTCTGAATGATCAGCTATGAAAAGCCAACTGACATTTACTCCTGAGGTGCTGACCTGTTGCACCCTCGACAACCACTATGATTATTATCTGACCCAACTGGTCATCTATGAACATTTGAACATCTTGGCCATGTTCTGTTATAATCTCCACCCGGCACAGCCAGAACTGGACTGGCCACCCCTCATAGCCTGGTTCCTCTCTAGGTTTATTCCTAGGTTCCGGCCTTTCTAGGGAGTGTTTCCTAGCCACCGTGGTTCTACACCTGCATTGCTTGCTGTTTGGGGTTTTAGGCTGGGTTTCTATACAGCACTTTGTGACATCAGCGGAGCTAATCCGATTCTATTATTTCAAAAGGCTAATTGATCATTAGAAAACCCTTTTGCAATTATGTTAGCACAGCTGAAAACTGTTGTTCTGATTAGACTAGTTGAGTATCTGGAGCATCAGCATTTGTGGGTTCAATTACAGGCTCAAATAACAAATCTAAGTTTGAGGTGTTCAGATCACAAAGAAGAACATTCTTGAGATGCAGAAAAAAATGAAAAGATGCTGGAGGAGTGCTTGACGCCATCTGTCAAGGATGGTGGAGGCAATGTGATGGTCTGGGGGTCTGGTGATGGTAAAGTGGGAGATTTGTACAGGGTAAAAAGGGATCTTGAAGAAGGAAGGCTATCACTCCATTTTGCAACGCCATGCCATACCCTGTGGACGGCGGATAATTGGATCCAATTTCCTCCTACAACAGGACAATGACCCAAAGCACAGCTCCAAACTATGTAAGAACTATTTAAGGAAGAAGCAGTCAGCTGCCATTCTGTCTATAATGGAGTGGCCAGCACAGTCACCGGATCTCAACCCTATTGAGCTGTTGTGGGAGCAGCTTGACAGTATAGTACGTAAGAAGTGCCCATCAAGCCAATCCAACTTGTGGGAGGTGTTTCAGGAAGCATGGGGTGAAATCTCTTCAGATTACCTCAACAAATTGACAACTAGAATGCCAAAAGGTCTGGAAGGCTGTAATTCCTGTAAATGGAGGATTCTTTGACGAAAGCAGAGTTTGAAAGACACAATTACTATTTAAATCAAAATAATTTCTCACCTCGTCAACGTCTTGACTATATTTCCTATTAATTTTGCAACTCATTTAATGTATGTTTTCATGGAAAATGAAGACATTTCTAAGTGACCCCAAACTTTTGAACAGTAGTGTTTATTTGAATATGTTTCCATTGGTCAGTCCAAAATTGTATTTTAATTCTGCTGGGATCAAAATGATATGTGACAATCTGGTATTTATTGTGTAGAGCTTTTTAGGGTCTCACTCTTAACACATACACAGACATAATCTGCTGTGTGCGTGCCAGATGGACTAGTCCATATTTTGCCTATTGGGCCTGTCTGACTTATAATTATCTGGCTAATAATGTTCCCCTCAAATAATAAAAAATGGGACGTTGCAGTTTCTTCAAGGAAGAAAATGGGCTGTTGTGAGGGGCTTAAGGAAGATTTTTTCCCAGCCCGCCCCTGGTGCGTGCTACATGGAAGCCATCATCACATGTCAAAGTGGGGTTCCATCTTTCTGTGGCGGTCTAACGTGCTATTGAAGTAAGGGCCACATTGGGAAACAAAGGAGTCCTTTGACAGAGCGAGCTGCAACTAGACACAACAATGACTCTATTTAGCAATTAAGCCTGGCAGCGTTAGGTTGGGAGAGCTCCCAGGACTGCAATATTCCCTGATCTCTTACTTGGAATGCAGAGGAGAGGAGAGGTGAGGAGGTTTGTTTGGTGGCGGCTGAGGGAAATAAGGGGGGTTCAATAAACAGAGCTGGCACAAGGTATTCTCTCTGTACCCAAGAACCACACTCAGTTACATTGAGAAATGAAATGACAACGCCGATATGACTGGGCATATTCACAGCGAAAGGAACCTCTTTAATCATGGATATGTAACATCAATATATGCAATATTGAGAGTGTCAATGCGTTTAGTAATAAGTTACATGTATTGAGGGGAGTGCATCACTCTACAGCGGTCAGAGAGACCCATCAAAAAGCAGAGGAGGTTAGTGGCACCTTAATTGGGGAGGACGGGCCCGTGGTAATGGCTGGAGCGGAATGAGTGGAATGGCCTCAAATACATGTTTGATGCCATTCCATTCCCTCTGTTCCAGCCCTTATTATGAGCAGTCCTCCCCTCACCAGCCTCCACTGTTGAAAAGTGTCAGTCTGATCTGACACCATTCAGGGGTCTAACAGGACAGAGGTGGATGCAAATATTGGCCAGGGGTTAACACTCATATCTTCTGTCTGGCCTGGGTCAAGTTCCGAACCAAACCCCTAAAAAAAAAGTGTAAACAGTGAAGGGTAAGGGCCAAGGGGAAGGGGTGGCGAGCAAACTGGAAATGGCTGGCTGTGTTGTATGGGAGTTGCGGCGTGGGCTGGCCAAGCTTGCCTCTAAAAGTCTGGTTCCTTATTAAAAAGATTACTGTGGCTGCATTACTGTGGAAGACCTGTCTGGGTTTGATAGACACTTGGTTTCCACTATCTGGCCTGTGACTGCCTGTGAGTAGACCAAATTATTCCACTGACAGGAACAAGAAAAGTGACTCCTAATGAAATTCTGGAGCAATATGTAGCTAAGGGCCGAGGCTGTGAGCTGCTTAGGGGCCGCCACCACTCTCCAAATCACAGACATGCCTAACTGGCTGGCAAGAGTATGGCTGTGTCTTAAATAGCACCCTATTCCCTATGTAGTTCACTGCTTTTGACCAGGGCTCCGGGAATATGGGGAATAAGGAATATAGTGCCATTTGGGATGCATCCCAGGAGCTCTGAGGGGGAAGCCTGGCTGTGCTGCAGGATAAACGCTGATGTCAGTTAACAGTAAATTCAATCAGGGTTTTACAACGCTCCTTAACCAAGCTTTTTACCAGAATAAAATATATGCCCTTAGTTAGCAGATCCCTTCATTAAATCGTTGAGTGATGCCTGGGCGTAAATACTGCTGAATGTAGTTTAAATTAATGCGCTGGAATACGTGACAGAATGAAGACTGATGATCTTCATCAAGATGGCTGTGTTCTTCTCAGAGAGTCAAGTTCCCTCATATTTACCTGGGAGGAGAATCAATTCATAAATTCATAAATTAATGGCTGGATGGATGGAAAGAGGAATGAATGAACGAAAGAACGAACGAACGGGCAAGTCAATAGGAATGCAGCTAATATAAAAGCACCATTCCATTGCCCAGCAGTATAGTAAATAATGTTATTTCCCCTCCACAGCATAGGGTTACTGTGTTTATTTGGCCTTGATGAGAGGATTGCGAGTCCATGCATTTATTTGCTATGGGTGATGAGGGGTTTCGGAGTTGTTTGCTATGGGTGATGGGAGGTTTCAGTGTTGTTTGCTATGGGTGATGAGAGGTTTCAGAGTTGTTTGCTGTTAACTGGAGGTTGATGTGAGTAACCAGCCATTTTTGCCGTTTAGCTGGAGCACCATGCAGACCATTCAGCATGAAAAACAGACCAACAACCCCCCCCAAGCAGCAGAGTGTAGTGTGGTCTGAAACACTCTGAAAACAATGTGTCTAGTAAACATGTGTTCAGCCAGGGCCAAATTCTATTTACGACATCAGTACTGTATAGTTAAGTAGTGTCTCTGCACTCTGCTTGGAGAGCACAGGACCTCTGACCACCGCATTGTCACCTATAACTCTCTCAGAGCAGAGCAGCTGTCCACACAGTATTACATAACAACACCATCTCTGCGTCCCAAATGGCACTCTATTCACGACATAGTGCACTGCTCTGGTCAAAAGTATTGCACTATATAAGAAATAGGGTGAATTTGGGATGCATTCCTTGACTGTTATTACTGACTGGCTCATTATCCTGCCATGAAGCCTGATGGTGAATGTTCTTTCTAGCCACACACCAGGGCCCTGCAGGTCAAATGTCTCTCTACTTGCTCCCTGTCCTGTTTGTGTGTGTGTGTGTGTGTGTAACAATGTTCTTTCTAACCACACACCTGGGCCCTGCAGGTCAACCAGCTCTCTACTCTCACTGGGCCTACTGCTGGCCATGCTACTATACTACCACACTAGCCCCTCTCCAACCATGGCTCTGTTACAGTCAGAGGCAGCATCTCACACACACACACACACAAACAATCGGAGTGAAGTCAGCATATCCACCGGGTCCTAAAATATCCCCACAGCTTCCTGTTAAACCCACATGAACAGGTGCTTCTATTTAAAGGATCAAATCCTCACCAATCCACTCCTGGAATCCCAAACATTCATGTTTCACTCACTATACCCTATACATGTTGCAGTCAGGCCAGGGAAACAATGCCCATGATTCTAGGGTTGATTTAGGGTTAGCGGGAAAAATCACTCAGGAAACCACCACCCTTCCAATAGAAAGCAAACAACTATAATGGTGATTAGTCTTAGTGCTTTGACTGGTCTCTGGTTCAAGGGGACACACCTGAATTTACTTAGAGTGCACAGTACCAGGTCAAGCCTGTGCTGTGGATGTTCAAAGGCAAGAATGGCTGAGCGCTGACTGACACTGACATCCATCAAGGGCAGAAGTACTGTAGTCAGTATTCAGCATTTCTCTTACTCACTGCCATTAGCCAAATGTCCATCCTACATTATGGTGGCAAATATCGGTGTCAGCCTCCATCCAGCTTTTCTGTTATCCTCACTCTGTGGACAATGAATACTGTCATGAGTCACTGGACTCAAACAAATAACCAGTATCATCTTGCTATAGGTTCTGTGAAAAAAATAATTTCATATTTTTTGTCATATATCGTGAAAAATGTAAATGTTAGGATGTAAAATGCTCTTGCTACATTAGGGGGGAAAAATGCAATTTGCATAAGAATTGTAATACTACATAAGCTCATCAAGCGTGCTGATTACCAGTGCTGATTACCAGTGCTGGAAAAAGTACCCCACTGTCATACTTGAGTAAAAGTAAAGATACTTTAAGAGAAAAAGACTCAAGTAAAAGTAAAAGTCACCTAGTATAATACTACTTGAGTAAAAGTCTAAAAGTATTTGGTTTAAAATATACTTAAGTATCAAAAGTAAATGTAATTGCTCAAATATACTTAAGCATCAAAAGTAAAAGTATAAATTATTTCAAATGTCTTATATTAAGCAAAGCAGACGGCACCATTTTATTTGTTTTATTTCATTGACGGATAGCCAGGGGCACACTCCAACACTCAGACATCCTTTACAAACGAAGCATGTGTTTTTTTTATTTCACCTTTATTTAACCAGGTAGGCTAGTTGAGAACAAGTTCTCATTTACAACTGCGACCTGGCCAAGATAAAGCAAAGCAGTTCGACACAAACAACAACAGAGTTACACATGGAATAAACAAGCATACAGTTAATAACACAATAGGAAAAAAAGTCTATATACAGTGTGTGCAAATGGCGTGAGGAGGTAAGGCAATACATAGGCCATAGTAGCAAAGTAATTACAATTTAGCAAATTAACACTGGAGTGATAAATGAGCAGATGGTGATGTGCAAGTAGAAATACTGGTGTGCAAAAGAGCAGAAAAGTAAATAAAAACAATATGGGGATGAGGTAGGTGGATTGGGTGGGCTATTTACAGATGAGCTATGTACAGCTGCAGCGATTGTTAAGCTGCTCAGATAGTTGAATCTTAAAGTTAGTGAGGGAAATATAAGTCTCCAGCTTCAGCGATTTTGGCAATTCGTTCCAGTCATTGGCAGCAGAGAACTGGAAGGAAAAGCGGCCAAAGGGGGTGTTGGCTTTGGGGATGACCAGTGAGAAATACAGTGGGGCAAAAAAGTATTTAGTCAGCCACCAATTGTGCAAGTTCTCCCACTTAAAAAGATGAGAGGTCTTGGCCATAGTGGAGTTTGGAGTGTGACTGTTTGAGGTTGTGGACAGGTGTCTTTTATACTGATAACAAGTTCAAACAGGTGCCATTAATACAGGTAACGAGTGGTGGACAGAGGAGCCTCTTAAAGAAGAAGTTACAGGTCTGTGAGAGCCAGAAATCTTGCTTGTTTGTAGGTGACCAAATACTTATGATCCACCATAATTTGCAAATAAATTCATTAAAAATCCTACAATGTGATTTTCTGGATTTTTTTTTCTCATTTTGTCTGTCATAGTTGAAGTGTACCTATGATGAAAATTACAGGCCTCTCTCATCTTTTTAAGTGGGGGAACTTGCACAATTGGTGGCTGACTAAATACTTTTTTGCCCCACTGTACCTGCTGGAACACGTGCTACGGGTGGGTGTTGTTATCGTGACCAGTGAGTTGAGATAAGGCAGAGCTTTACCTAGCATAGACTTATAGATGACCTGGAGCCAGTGGATCTGGCGATGAATATGTAGCGAGGGCCAGCCGACTAGAGCATACCGGTTGCAGTGGTGGGTGGTAGAAGGGGCTTTGGTGACAAAACGGATGGCACTGTGATAGCAAACAGGATGCAGTCTGAGTAGAGTGTTGGAGGCTATTTTGTAAATGACATCGCCAAAGTCGAGGATTGAGTAGGATAGTCAGTTTTATGAGGGTATGTTTGCCGGCGTGAGTGAAGGAGGCTTTTTTTGCGAAATAAGAAGCCGATTCTAGATTTAATTTTGGATTGGAGATTTTTAATATGAGTCTGAAAGGAGAGTTTACAGTCTAGCCAGACACCTAGGTATTTGCAGTTGTCCTCCGGGCAGGAGGGTGCGGGCAGCGAATGGTTGAAGAGCATGCATTTGGTTTTACTAGCGTTCAAGAGCAGTTGGAGGCCACGGAAGGAGTGTTGTATGGCATTGAAGCTCGTTTGGAGGTTAGTTAACACAGTGTCCAAAGAAGGACCAGATGTATACAGAATGGTGTCGTCTGCATAGAGGTGGATCAGGGAATCCCCCGCAGCAAGAGCAACATCGTTGATATATACAGAGAAAAGAGTCGGCCCGAGAATTGAACCCTAGAGACTTCCAGAGGTCCGGACAACAGGCCTTTCGATTTGACATACTGAACTCGGAGAAGTAATTGTTGAACCAGGCGAAGCAGTCATTTGAGAAACCAAGGCTGTTGAGTCTGCCGATAAGAATACGGTGATTGACAGAGTCGAAAGCCTTGGCCAGGTCGATGAAGACGGCTGCACAGTACTGTCTTTTATCGATGGCGGTTATGATATCATTTAGTACCTTGAGCGTGGCTGAGGTGCACCTATGACCAGCTCAAAAACTGGATTGCATAGCGGAGAGGTTAGCTGGGATTCGAAATGGTCAGTGATCTGTTTATTAACTTGGCTTTCGAAGACTTCAGAAAGGCAGGGCAGTATGGATATAGGTCTATAACAGTTTGGGTCTAGAGTGTCACCCCCTTTGAAGAGGGGGATGACCACTGCAGCTTTCCAATCTTTATGAATCTCGGACAATATGAAAGAGAGGTTGAACAGACTGGTAATAGGGGTTGCAACAATGGCGGTGGATAATTTTAGAAAGAGAGGGTCCAGGTTGTCTAGCCCAGCTGATTTGTACGGGTCCAGGTTTTGCAGCTCTTTCAGAACATCTGCTATCTGGATTTGGGTGAAGGAGAAGCTGGGGAGGCTTGGGCAAGTAGCTGCTGGGGGTGCGGAGATGTTGGCCGGGGTTGGGGTTGGCCGGGGTTGGGGTAGCCAGGAGGAAAGCATGGTCAGCTGTAGAGAAATGCTTGTTGAAATTTCCGATTATCGTGGATTTATCGGTGGTGACAGTGTTACAGCCTCAGTGCAGTGGGCAGCTGGGAGGAGGTGCTCTTATTTTCCATACAGTGTCCCAAAACTTTTTGGAGTTAGAGCTACAGGATGCACATTTCTGTTTGAAAAAGCTAGCCTTTGCTTTCCTGACTGACTGTGTGTATTGGTTACTGACTTCCCTGAAAAGTTGCATATCGCGGGGACTATTCGATGCTATTGCAGTCCGCCACAGGATGTTTTTGTGCTGGTCGAGGGCAGTCAGGTCTGGAGTGAACCAAGGGCTATATCTGTTCTTAGTTCTAAATTTTTTGAAAGGGGCATGCTTATTTAAGATGAGGTGAGGAAATTACTTTTAAAGATCCTTCCAGGATGCCTGGGCCAGGTCGAATAGAAAGGCCTGCTCGCAGAAGTGTTTTAGGGAGCATTTGACAGTGATGAGGGGTGGTCGTTTGACCACGAACCCATAACGGGTGCAGTCAATGAGGCAGTGATCGCTGAGATCCTTATTAAAAACAGCAGAGGTGTATTTGGAGGGCAAGTTGGTCAGGATAATATCTATGAGGGTGCCCATGTTTACGGATTTTGGGTTGTACCTGGTGGGTTCCTTGATAATTTGTGTGAGATTGAGGGCATCTAGCTTAGAATGTAGGACTGCCGGGGCGTTAAGCATATCCCAGTTTAGGTCACCTAACAGAATGAACTCTGAAGATAGATGAGGGGCAATCAATTCACATATGGTGTCCAGGGCACAGCTGGGAGCTGAGGGGGGTCTATAACAGGAGGCAACAGTGAGAGACTTATTTCTGGAGAGATTCATTTTTAAGATTTGAAGCTCTGACCGTTTGGGCACAGACCTGGAAAGTATGACAGCCTGCAAAGTTCTATCTCTGGAGTAGATTGCAACTCCCCCTTTGGCAGTTCTTGACGGGAAATGTTGTAGTTGGATATGGAAATCTCAGAGTTTTTGGTGGCCTTCCTAAGCCAGGATTCAGACACGGCAAGGACATCAGGGTTGGCAGAGTGTGCTGAAGCAGTGAGTAAAACAAACTTAGGGAGGAGGCTTCTGATGTTAACATGCATGAAACCAAGGTTTTTTTGGTTACAGAAGTCAACAAATGAGAGTGCCTGGGGAGGGCCTGAGTTAACCTCCACATCCCCCGAGGAACAGAGGAGGAGTAGGATGAGGGTACGGCTTAAGGCTATCAAAACTGGTTGTCTAGTGCGTTGGGGACAGAGAATAAAAAGAGCAGATTTCTGGGTGTGGTATAATAGATTCAGGGCATAATGTACAGACAGGGGAATGGTGGGGTGCGGGTACAGTGGAGGTAAGCCCAGGCACTGAGTGATGATAAGAGAGGTTGCAGCTCTGTGTGGGATAGTTATGCTAGGTGAGGTCACCGCATGTGTGGGAGGTGGGACAAAGGAGGTATCTGAGGCATGTTGAGTGGGACTAAGGGCTCCGCAGTAAACTAAAACAATGATAACTATCCTAAACAACAGTGTACAAGGCATATTGACATTTTAGAGAGACATAAAGCGAGGCATAAAGCAATCACAGGTGTTGCGGGGGGTAGTCGTTACTACGCTAGTACGCGGGAGACACTGGGTTTAAAGTTAGCAGGCCGGGGTAAGTAGAAGTGTCTGCTCCTACATCCGGCAAAGGCCGGTTGAGGGCACAGCAGATGGAGTTACATCGGCGGACCAGTCGTGGTGGTACGGCGGGGGACCGTGTCAACATAGGGTCCGGGCCAGATGGTGAAAGAGGTATTGTAGTTGTGGTAATTTTGTTTGCTAGCCGGGAGATGCGCCTGGCTCGCTGCTAACTGGTGCTAGCTTTGGCAAGGTGCGTTAGCCACTAATGCCACTTGGTATAAGCTAGCTAGCCGCTATGATCCAATGCAAAGGTCCAGAGCTTACGGCAAGGATCCGGTGGAGTAGTGGATTCTAGCCGTGTTGGGCGTAGAGTCCGGGAGGCATCGACTGAGTAGCAGAGTGATCACAGAGTAGGCCGGGAGGTGGGCCTGGCTCAGGGCTAGCTTCGGGGCTGGGTCACTCGGTGGCAGCTAGCTAGCTGTGATGATCAGGAGTAATGGTCCAGGGTCTACGGCAGGAATCCGACGTTGTAGTGGAGAAAACAGTCCGATACTAGTAGGCTGGCAAGTATTAGAGGCTAACAAAAATGTCTGGTGTCCGTGCAGAAGGTAAAGGCCACTAGCAGTGGCTAACAATGACTAAATAGCTAGTAGCTAATTAGCTGGTTAGCTTCTGATGGCTGGCTTCTGATGGCGGTTCTGGCTAAAAGGTCTACAAAATAGTGGATCCGTATCATATTGGGTGAGGCGGGTTACCAGAAGGTATATTAATTGAAAAATGGAAAAGAATTTGAAAATAAATTGAAATATATACAAAAAATACAAAAAGTAAATGAGAGGACGACAAACCACGTCTGCACTGCTACGCCATCTTGGATGCTAGTGGGTCCGCCAGATCAGAGGCAATAGGGATGTTTTGTTGATAAGTGTGTAAATTGGACCATTTTCCTGCCCTGCTAAGTATTCAAAATAAACTCAGCAAAAAAAGAAACGTCCCCTTTTCAGGACCCTGTCTTTCAAAGATAATTTGTAAAAATCCACAGATCTTCACAGATCCACAGATCTTCACAGATCTTCGTTGTAAAGGGTTTAAACACAGTCTCCCATGCTTGTTCAATTAACCATAAACAATTAATGAACATGCACCTGTGGAACGGTCGTTAAGGCACTAACAGCTTACAGACGGTAGGCAATTAAGGTCACAGGTTTGAAAACTTTCTATTGACTCTGAAGAACACCAAAAGAAAGATGCCCACGGTCCCTGCTCATCTGTGTGAACGTGCCTTAGGCATGCTGCAAGAAGACATGAGGAAAGCAGATGTGGCCAGGGCAATAAATTGCAATGTCCGTACTGTGAGATGCCGAAGAAAGCACTACACGGAGACAGGACGGACAGGATCGGTACATCGGAACATCACACCTGCGGGACAGGCACAGGATGGCAACAACAACTGCCCAAGTTACACCAGGAATGCACAATCCCTCCATCAGTGCTCAGACTGTCCGCAATAGTCTGAGAGAGGCTGGACTGAGGGCTTGTAGGTCTGTTGTAAGGCCTACAATTCGCATTTATCATTGAAGGAATGAGGCCTGTACTCTGGAGCGGGATCGATTTGGTGGTGGAGGGTCCGTCATGGTCTGGGGCGGTGTATCACAGCATCATCACACTGAGCTCGTTGTCATTGCAGGCAATCTCAACGCTGTGGGTACCAGGGAAGACATCCTCCTCCCTCCTCCCTCATGTGCTACCCTTCCTGCAGGCTCATCCTGACATGACCCTCCAGCATGACAATGCCACCAGCCATACTGCTCGTTCTGTGCGTGATTTCCTGCAAGACAGGAATATCAGTGTCCTGCCATGGCCAGCGAAGAGCCTGGATCTCAATCCCATTGAGCACATCTGGAACCTGTTGGGTCGGAGGGTGAGGGCTAAGGCCATTCCCCCCAGAAATGTCCGGGAACTTGCAGGTGCCTTGGTAGAAGAGTGGGGTAACATCTCATAGCAAGAAATGGCAAATCTGGTGCAGTCCATGAGAAGGAGATGAACTGCAGTACTTAATGCCACACCAGATACTGACTGTTACTTTGATTTTGACCGATTTTCTGTTCTGCACTGCAAGGCAGTCATTATTTTTTTTTAAATGGGCAGCTAAGGGAGAGATTTCCTCTCATTCTCCTGTGAGTATGAGAAAGCGTCTCAGGCAGGTTCACTCATAGTGCTAAGGTGACTTGGCTGACGCTCACAAGGGAGGGAGAGAGAGGGAGGGGAGAAGGATAGAGAGAGACAATGTTTACTTTGGGTGTTTCACTGTTTTCTTTTGCCTTCAGGGCTCATGATGAAAAACAGAGAGCTGCCGATGCCAACAGACCACCACCTAGCAGCCCAGCCATTGAGGACAGGGCGATATGGCGTGCAGGTTGGGGCTTTCGGCTTTGACAACCACATGAAGGAATGATCCTATTGAACTTCAAGTGGAGGGTTAGGGTAGTCATTGTAATACTTTAATAAAGGGAAACAGGCTTCTAGGGTTAGGGTTAGGGTTAGGGTTAGGGTTAGGGTAGTCATTGTAATACTTTAATAAAGGGAAACAGGCTTCTAGGGTTAGGGTTAGGGTTAGGGTAGTCATTGTAATACTTTAATAAAGGGAAACAGGCTTCTAGGGTTAGGGTTAGGGTTAGGGTTAGGGTTAGGGTAGTCATTGTAATACTTTAATAAAGGGAAACAGGCTTCTAGGGTTAGGGTTAGGGTTAGGGTAGTCATTGTAATACTTTAATAAAGGGAAACAGGCTTCTAGGGTTAGGGTTAGGGTTAGGGTTAGGGTAGTCATTGTAATACTTTAATAAAGGGAAACAGGCTTCTAGGGTTAGGGTTAGGGTTAGGGTTAGGGTTAGGGTAGTCATTGTAATACTTTAATAAAGGGAAACAGGCTTCTAGGGTTAGGGTTAGGGTTAGGGTTAGGGTAGTCATTGTAATACTTTAATAAAGGGAAACAGGCTTCTAGGGTTAGGGTTAGGGTTAGGGTTAGGGTAGTCATTGTAATACTTTAATAAAGGGAAACAGGCTTCTAGGGTTAGGGTTAGGGTTAGGGTTAGGGTAGTCATTGTAATACTTTAATAAAGGGAAACAGGCTTCTAGGGTTAGGGTTAGGGTTAGGGTTAGGGTAGTCATTGTAATACTTTAATAAAGGGAAACAGGCTTCTAGGGTTGAGTGTGAAGCAAGGAGCTTTTAGGTCTTCACTAATTTAGATTTTTTTTCCCCAGGCCACAGTTTGTCACTATTTTAACACCACTGTTTTCCCCTTCACCATGTTAGGGGAATGGATAGAATGGCTCTGGGTGCCATTTAAAAAAAAACTAATTGCTGAAATAAAATAAAAATCTTCCAAGAATGAGAGTGGTACTGATTCGACCTAGAAACTAAATGTGCTTGGCGTAATCCCTTTTCTCCCCTCAGGGCCGATCTGCAGGGAAGTCAGAGAACAAACATAAATTATATTTCAACAGTCTTCATTACCAATGGAAATAAGGATAACAGCTTCCTCTGTCTGGTATTCACACAAGCAGAATGATGACCATTCAAAATATAAATTTCGTACATACTGCCTGTGTGGTTGTCAGAGCACAATGGGACAGGCACGGGCTGCATCAGCTCAACATTTGTCACAAAGGCATGAGGAGCCCATAGTAAGATAACTATGCCTTTATGGCTTTTTTAAAAAGCTGTGCACGTCCTCCATATCTCAAGTTGACCTGACATTAGCATCAGGATAGTGCAGTGTACACACTCAAATCGTAGTCAATAGATCCACAGCCTTGTCCATGACTCAAAGGTTTCCAACTGAAATACTTTAGAAAACAGACACCGAAAGACATTTAAGATGGAAAATAGTGAGTTCAGTTTACACTCAACATTAGGTAGACCTACACATTGGTGGCCCTGAGGGGTTCCCTATGAGTCGATGCAGACATTTGATGGGTCTGACTTATTAGGACTTATCCAGTCTAAACCTCAATCTCATCACCAGAGGCTGTAATGCTACTGTATCCTCTCAGAGCAGAGCTGGCAGTCAAACACTCACTACTTTATGCTCGGTTTCTCAGTCCTGAATCACTGTGACTCAAACCCTGTAAATGAGTGTCTCCACTGAGAGGCAACAGACAGACAGACAAACAGGCAACACTGATGGAACAGAGATGTCTGGTGACATCAGTGAAGTTATCGTATACTTGGGGAGGAAGACACAAGAGGGTCTGTCACTGTCACTTGACATGAGGAGAGGTGGTGAGATTTCACCTCAGCCATCAGATGGATATTAACAATGCCATGCACTCAGTGCTACTCTCTGGCCACACACAGACCAATGATCTGGGAAATCCCTACAGACATGAAGAAAATATTTAAAAAAAACAGACTGGCTGCCAATTCAGAATTCAATCCACCGTTGAGACTGCAGAGTGCTCAGAAAATACTCTGGGAAAAACAGAGACACTCTAATCGGGTGTTGGATTGATACTAGAACACACACACACCAAAGGTCAACAAAAGAGCATAGTAGAACTGAAAAAAAGTCTGACAAATAAGGAAAGAGGCACTGTAGCAAATAACATATTTACTGCAGGGATTCCCATGCTGACCAGGCTTTGGAATACACGGAGTGTACAAAACATTAAGAACACCTGCTCTTTCCATGACAGACTGATCAGGTGAATCCAGCTGAAATCCATGATCCCTTATTGATGTCACTTATTACATCCACTTTAGATGAAGGGGAGGAGACAGGTTAAAAGAAGGATTTTAAGACTTGAGACAATTTAGACATGGATTGTGAATGGGTGCCATTCAGAGGGTGAATGGACAAGACAAAATATTTAAGTGCTTTTGAACGGGGTACGGTAGTAGGTGCCAGGCGTACCGAGTGGTGTCAAGAACTGCAATGCTGGTAGGTTTTCCACGCTCAACAGTTTCCTGTGTGCATCAAGAATAGCCCATCACCCAAAGGACATCCAGTCAACTTGACACAACTGTGGGAAATATTGGAGTCAACATTGGCCAGCATCCCTGAGGAACGCTTGACACATTGTAGAGTCCATGCCCTAACAAATTGAGGCTATTCTCAAGGTAACTCAATATTAGGAAGGTGTTCCTAATGTTTGGTATACTCAATGTACAGTATATATACATAAATCTGCTCAAACAAAATATGTTTTTCCTGTCTGATGTAAAATGTCAAATGAAATATCCCCATCCAACTGTACAAGGACACACAAACACATTAGGCTTCAATAGCACATAGATCAAGACACTGTTCAAGGATACACAAAGGTTGGGTCTCGATAGCACATATTATACAAGAATATTGTCGCCGTCTGATGAAAACTTTTTAAAAAATTGGCAATTGTATATATTTGTTTTTTTATTGAAACCTCAATGTACTCTGAACATTTGATAACTGACTAAAAAGCTTCTTAAGGTTTCAAAATGGTGTGTTCGTTAATGGTAAAATATGGCAGTTCCTTTTCAATTTCCTGAAAAGTGTCTGTTTGAGATAAGAGGTTTTCACCCGACAGCGACAATATTTTATCAACATGTATTTTGACCACCTTCCTCGTCCAGCATTTTGAATCCTGGAGTGCTCTCCTTTGTTGTGAGGCAGATTGTTGCTGTGGGGTTTTTGTAGATGTGTTGAGCTATGAAGTGTTAAGCAGTCCTCCAGCTAAACATTAATGAACTCCCCAAGGCATGGAAGAAATAAATACCAATCTCTGACAGCGAGAGAAGAGGGGTGAAACATTTCCATTTAACAACATCTCGTATATCACACCGTGACAACAGTGTTGCAGAGCAAATGTGAAACAATTAAGTAAAAAAATACTGTCTGGATAATTGAGGCTGGCCTGTGCTTCACCTCAGACCACATCGTAAACTCCCAATGGAGGTTCGCCCTCAGGTGAGCCGACAATGTGCCTCGGAGTTACGGAACAGAGGAATTATTTGTGTCCACAGAGAATGGCCCCCTCAGGCACCCTTACTGCCTCTCACAGGGGCATGATGGGAGGAACTGGCCCTGGAATTGACCTGGCCTCAACTCACCCTGCTTCTGAGAATCCAACACCAAATCACATGTATTCAAACATTCACAATGAGGGGGAACGAAAGGGAAATAAAATGAGGTTTTAAAAAAAAGTTAGCTAAACATGAACAAAGTTGTATCTACTCCTAGCGACTGGCTGGAGCTGAAATGCATGCGTCGGTCTGTCCTCCCCATGAACACGGCTGGATGCAACAGGACACAGAGGGCAAGTTTCTGATCCCACTTCCAAAGAAATCAGCCAGCCAGCCAAAACCTCCACTCTCCACCGGACTTGGCAACTAACACAGGTTACAGCCAAGGGAGGCACCGAGGAGGAATGAGGGCCCTTTTTGCCTTTTCCCCCTCCATGAGTAAATGCACGTTTTATCTGACAACTCCCATTCTGCTGGCTGGCAGACCATGTGAAAAGTCTCTGTGCCAGTTAAAAGACGTTAAATCAAAACTGGGATTCCTGAATGTGAAATGTTGCTTATCCTGTGTGAAGATGAGACACAGCATATTCCTGCACAGACAGCTGCCTGAAGGAGGATGAAGTTGGAGAGCTATCTCCGCTGTGGTATTACAGCATTAGTTATGACTCTTCCACATCACAAAAAATATGGCCTCTGCCAAAGTAATGTCACTATTCATTGGATAGAGAAATGACTAAGACATTTAATTCTCTTTCTCAATTTAAGATGATGGTCGACTGCCAATTAGAGCAGGGGGGCACTGTAACAGTATGCCTATTCAGGTTTGGCAGTATATAGAGAGAGAGAGAAAAGAGAGGAGAGGAGAGAGAGGAGAGAAGAGAGTGAAGAGGGAGAGAGTTTGTGTGTGTGTGTGTGTAGTTAGAGAGGTTCTTTCCCAGTCATTATGTCTGAAAGAGGCAGAACTTCATGATTAAGGCAAATATTTTAAATGGAAATATGCTTCATCTGCTTCCTCAACCTGGCCATGCCTCACCCTGGCCATCCTCAACCTGGCCCAGCCTGAATAAATAATCATAGGCACACTGTCAGTTAACTGATTGTGAGTCGCTCTGCATAAGAGCATTTCTAAAATGACTCAAATGTAATGTAAATGTCCCCCTTTCAGAAGCAAAAATATACAATTAGTGCATTACTTGTTCTTCTTCATAGTCCCTGTGATGTTCTGTCCTGCTGTTTGGGGTCAGTGCCTAGGAGCGGAGTGGACCGGGCCGGGTATGACCGGGCCTTTTAATAATCAACAACAGCATCCCTCTTTCCAGCCAAGATCCCCCAGGGTCCTGCATATTACCAGTATACAGTGCATTCAGAAATTATTCAGACCCCTTGACTTTTTCCATATTTTGATAAAAAAATATGTTTCCCCCACCTCATCAATCTACACACAATACCCCATAAAGACAAAGCAGGTTTTTAGACATTTTTGTTAAAAATAACAACACATTTACATAAGTATTCAGACCCTTTACCCAGTACTTTGTTGAAAAACCTTTGGCAGGGATTACAGCCTTGAGTCTTCTTGGGTATGCCGCTACAAACTTGGCACACCTGTATTTGGGGAGTTTCTCCCATTCTTCTCTGCAGTTCCTCTCAAGCTCTGTCAGGTTGGATGCGGAGCATCGCTGCACAGCTATTTTCAGGTCTTTACAGAGAGACTTGTCCCGAAGCCACTCCTACGTTGTCTTGGCTGTGTGCTAAGGATCGTTGTCTTGTTGGAAGGTGAATCTTCGCTCCAGTCTGAGGGCTCTGCAGCAGGTTTTCACTAAGGATCTCTCTGTACTTTTCTCTGTTCATTATTCCCTCAATACTGACTAGTCTCCCAGTCCCTGCCTCTGGAAAAACATCCCCACAACATGATGCTGCCACCACCATGCTTCACCGTAGGGATGGTGCAGGTGTGTGCCTTTCCAAATCATATCCAGTCAATTGAATTTACCACAGGTGGACTCCAATCAAGTTATAGAAACATCTCAAAGATGATCAATAGAAACAGGATGCACCTGAGCTGAATTTTGAGTCCTATAGCAGAGGGTCTGAATACTTATGTAAAGAAGGTATTTCTGTTTTCTAAAACCTGTTTTCATTTTTTCATGGGGTATTGTGTGTAGAATGATGAGGGTTTTATTTTTTTAATAACATTTTCAAATAAGGCTGTAAAGTAACAAAATGTGGAAAAGGTCAAGGGGTCTGAATACTTTGACACTGTACACTAGTATTAAAATTAAAATCTCTTAACAATTAATACAAATATACGCTAACAGTACGTAGGCTTTTTTACATCTGCACATTTACATCACAGCAGAGCCTGTAGCCATTTCAGTCACTGGCTCGCTCCTCCCTCCTTCCAGGTTTAGAGTTCAGTCAAGAATGAATGGGGCTCTATTGAGCCTGGGCCTAGGGCTGTCTGTTGCATGCCTCAGCCCACAGTGGAAACTATGACCAGCCACCAGCAGGTGGAGAGAGAGAGAGACAGAGACCGAGAAAGAGACCGTTAGGCTGGGTTAGCACCAGCGTGGGAGGCAGGCCTCTAACACCAACCCTTCAAACATACAGCCATCTGCATTTCTCACACTGTATAATGAATCGTGTGTTAAGGTGCAGGGAATACATGTATGGAATTAACAGTGTTAGCACAGTGCTTATGACAACAGGAGCTGAGCAGGACCAGGTAATGAATAGTTAGTTACATGCTCCAGTGATATGGCTCTCATGACAGCAGGGATTTCACTGGGGGTTTTGGCAGAGAGCCACGTTACTGCTGGCACATATAACTGAGCGTTTGTCCTCATTGGAGACTTACAGGGAGGATTTCATGAGAAATGTCTGACTGTTCTTGAATGAAATAGCTATGACCGCTAAATAGTATTTTTGCAAAAGTAGAATTCAGTTCTAGAGGTGAAACTCAGTTTAATAAAATGTTTCCATGGTTTATTGAATGACACTCTGGAGGCTAGTGGATCTCCTGTCTTCAGCCTCCAATTCTGTATGCAACCGGATGTGCTGTGAGCTACATTTGAGGAAAGGGAAGAATGTTCAGAGAGACCCTTTCTCTCTGGTAATAAAAATCTATCCAGGGGAGCTGTTTTTTTCTTTCTAATACCCGAGAATGTCACCACTCAGTACAACACCATGATGTATATTTGAGTCAGTACAACATCCTGATGTAATTTTGAGTCACAACTGACTGGGGAAGTGAGACTAAAGAATGTTGTGTTTATTTAAACCCACAAAACTCCCTCATTACAAAATATATTTATTATGCAACCCCTAGCAATGTGTATATAGCCTACTATTGTTGGCGTCGGGCTCTCTGGCGTGAGCCACAGGAAAGAGCTCGTTCAGAGGGCACAGACATGCCACACATGCCCAGAAAAAGAAGCGTCAGTTACTGCCGCAGAGGACCGCTACCCTACCCTCTGTCCTATGCCACCGTAAAATTCATCCAGTACCATGAACCAAAATAGTATATTTTTGTAATTGTGCAGAAGGAAGACAAAATGAGCTGTGCAGTGAAGGGTGTTCAATATTTAGTGTGGTCCCTCCCGTCAGTGTTGGAGAGAAAGGGGCAAAAAGCTCTTATCAGAAACTGCAGGATGATTACAGGTCAACTCAGAGAAGCAGGTCTGAGAGAGAGTAAAATAGATATTCCTCTATTTTAATATCTCTGACAGGGCTATTTAACAACATGTAACTCATCTCAGCCAGTCCCCTCTATGCCCTCCCAGTTGGCTTGTCTTTTGTGTGGTACTTCCTCCATCGGTCTCTGCTCTCCCTTTGGCTCTGTACTGTCCTCCCAGTGCACCTGGGCACCATTACCTAGCCTTCTCTGTATGGACCCGGGCACCATTACCTAGCCTTCTCTGTATGGACCCGGGCACCATTACCTAGCCTTCTCTGTATGGACCTGGGCACCATTACCTAGCCTTCTCTGTATGGACCTGGGCACCATTACCTAGCCTTCTCTGTATGGACAGGGGCACCATTACCTAGCCTTCTCTGTATGGACCCGGGCACCATTACCTAGCCTTCTCTGTATGGACCCGGGCACCATTACCTAGCCTTCTCTGTATGGACCTGGGCACCATTACCTAGCCTTCTCTGTATGGACAGGGGCACCATTACCTAGCCTTCTCTGTATGGACCCGGGCACCATTACCTAGCCTTTTCTGTATGGACCCGGGCACCATTACCTAGCCTTCTCTGTATGGACCTGGGCACCATTACCTAGCCTTCTCTGTATGGACAGGGGCACCATTACCTAGCCTTCTCTGTATGGACCCGGGCACCATTACCTAGCCTTCTCTGTATGGACCCGGGCACCATTACCTAGCATTCTCTGTATGGACCCGGGCAGGGAGCAATCATTGAAAAATAATTTAATGATATTAAATTAAATTCCAACTGTGATAACATCCATATGGATAATTGGCTGTAAACCTTCACTTTCATCGCAAACTCCCTTTTCGCTTAACGCTGTTCAATGATTCATGGTCGTTGAAGTCCACTGACCTCAGTGACACAATTCACGATCCAGCAGGCACATACAATAGTACAAGGGCATCTCAGATAATGTCCAGATAGATAGTGAGTGACAATGGAACTGCATTATCTATGATTCTGAATCTGACATCAACAGAACCAGTAGAGGCTGGTTGATCCAGTACAGTGTGTGTAGGAGTGATGGAAATAGAAGGACCAATGAGAAAAGCGTAAAGTTTGGGCAGAGACACCAGCTGCAGTCTCCAGCCACCTAGTCAGCTGTTTCTCCTGGAATTCAAAGGCTGCTCTGTCGCCTGGCAACGCAGCTATTTATGGAACCCATTTAAATGTCATCTTGAATTTCATACAAACCTCTCTTGCCATCTATTAAACTTCAAACATCAATTAAGCCAATTGCAGCAAACAATTCAGCAATTCAATCCTATAGTCTGATCATTTTAATAATCTGATACAATTGAACAACGGCGACCATAATGGAAACTTGAGTGACGCAATTATGCTCTGGAGACAGCTGGTGGTATCATTCTGTGGGATCCATCTCTATTTTTCTTTTCTGAAACTATGCTTCAATGACAAAACCTGACAAAACCACTGTTTCTGAACTGTTTCTAACTAGTGAGCGACGTATGATGATGTCAGGGGACAACCAAACTGTAGACATACAATGTATTAAATGAAATGCCATTCCAGGCAGTGAATGAAGGGCATAATAAACTGTGCTACTAGTGCAGGGTTCGGCAACAGGGGGCCCAAGGCCCAAAACCGGCCTACGAGCAATCTTTTTTTGCCCCCCAAAGTTTATAGCCCCAAAAACAATATCTATATATTTTTTTAGGCTTAGTTGTGGTCAATTTGCAGTGTACAAATAATTATAATTATATTCCAGCCCCCGGACCATCTGCTCCGACAAAAACAAATATATATATGATTTAAATCGGCCTGCAGCTGAATCTAGTTGCCTACTCCTGTTATAGGGCATGATGGTGGCTTTAGCACCAGGCAAGCCAGAGGGCTACAATTAACCAGTGATTTCAGCTTGTAATGTGTGAAAATGGAGTTTGTTAATCATGAGGGAAGACCAAGGAAGAGAGGAACAAAAGAGCACACTGGTAAGAACAGCATGTCTCTGTGGTTAGGTCTAAAAATGTATGCACACTTACACTCAAATCACACGTGTGAGCGTGCGAACACCCACGCATGCACACACACACATACATTAGAGTTTTTCATGGTTTTAGTTAGTTAGTAGCCCTTTATTACACAGTACCGTAGGCTTCCACTCTGTTACCTCTTTCAGTAAGCTAATCAGTGGAGCGACAACACAAAAGGGAAGGAGAGAGAAGCACAATCACTAGGCTCAATGATATGTGGAGTTCTCTCTCTACTCTACTGCTGTTTGAAATGAGGCCTAGCTGCACAGCCCCAGGGATTACCCAGAGAAAACTAGGCCTTTAGTTCAGAGTCACCTTGCAATCACTTCACTGTTCAGTCCCATTTATAGCGCAGACAGGTCACAGTTTGACTTACTAATACACACATTCAGTCACACATTCAACTCAAAACACAATGATGACAACATTAACACTTAGCTTTTTGGGCCTAGTCTGACCCCTCATTGTGTCACTCTGGACTGAGAGTCCAGTTTGTTTTCTTAACCTGGCTGGTAATCCATTTGGGCTGGCTGTTCAAGTCTTTGCGAGAGCGAGAAGAAAAGTAACCTGAACCTTTGTGTTTGGAGTTCACACTGCAGCTGAATGGACCGACCAGTGTGTGTATATGGGTGTGTGTGTCTTGTCTTTACACTGCTGACGCAAGCTCTCTCTGTCTCGACACTCACTTCTGTCCCTCAGGGCTTACCTAGTAAAATAGACCTGACATGACCCTTAAGCAGCACCACCATTCAAGGGATTACTCTATTTCTAAACCGGTGACACGTTAATTGCTTGTAGTGCATTTTTTGCAGAGAATAGCGAGTCAAACACACATTTTTTAAATAGAATGGATGAAAACCATTTGGCTGAAATCCAACAATAGCAGACATGATCTGGTGGTGTTCTACAAATGGTCCCTGATGGGAAATACAAGCTGTATCTTAAAGTGCTGACTTGCACACGTTACAGACTCCAGCACAATACAGCCCCAGGCAAGATGTGTACATACAGTTCTACAAGTGTGTTACGTGCGGCAAGTAGCCTAGCGGTTAAGAGCGTTGGGCCAGTAAACGAAAGGTTGCTGGTTCGAATCCCGAACCAACTAGGTGAAAAATGTGTCGATGTACTCGAACTAGGCACTTAACCCTAATTGCTCCTGTAATTTGATCTGGATGAGAATACACGTAGTTAAAAGGTTGTGAAAGTGACAATGGTCCACAAACAGACGAAAGACTGAAAGTCACTGCATTGATTCAGCAACCCATCATGTCTTCTGTGGAAGACATTGACTTGGAAAGTTAAAGCTGCAATATGTAACTTTTTGGGCAACCTAACCAGTTAGTCACAAACTGAAATTAGTTGAACTATTAGAATTTTAGCAACCAGGAAATGGTGGAGCGATTTCTGCATAGTGCATCTTTAAGAGTTTAAGTGAAGAGTTTTTGTTATTTTGTTGTTCAAGCTGAAAATCACATTACAGGCAAACAGTAATAAAAAAATTAAAACATAACTTCCAAGTGGAGTTCATCGTGAATGTGAGAGAATACACTGTGGTATCATCAGGTCTGCTGCAACACATCACCTATTTCAGTCCCAGACAAACAGGCAACTGGTTAGGGAGCAGAGCAGGGACAGAGACAGAGAGTCACTCAGAGACCCATTTTACGTGCCAACACAGAACACGCATAATGACATCCCTGACTTTGGACCAGCCTTACTATAGACCTTGATCGGTCAATTTGTGACCTCCCTTGTTTAACACCTCGTTCCAGGCTCAGGGCCTCATCACATCCCCCCAGAGGGCATCAGGGCATAAGGGGAGCCATTTCATGTTAAGTGACTGAAAAACACCTTTACTACAAGATGCTTCAAATCATTTCACAACAAGGTGCTTCAAATCATTTTGGAAGTGATATGTGTAACTGTGATTGTGTTTTTGAAGAAATCCCCTCAGCCCTGTGGAGGATGCAGGAAAGGACACCCGAAACCGAAAGCAACAGAGTCAAATCAAGCTTACTTACTTGTGGGCTGTGAGACAGGATGTAAGTTTTCATAAACCACTGTCTCTCAGTTCTCAGCATTAGGTGCCTCCTTACCAGTCTCCAGGTTCCTCCAGCTGCCACTGTTTTTACAGCGAGAGAACACAATGAATAAATGTATAGCTAGAGTTGTGTGTATGTGCCGATCCAGGTCTGTGAGTATTCATAGCCAGGGCTGTGTGTATGTGCCGATCCAGGTCTGAGGGTATTCATAACCAGAGCTATGTGTGTATTCATAGCCAGTGCTGTGTGTGTGTGTGTGTGTGTGTGTGCCCGCGCATGCATGCTAACCTGTTAACCTTGTTAACCTGGTAGCCCCACAGAGACATATGACAAGCCTTCCCAAAACAGCCAGAGGTCTTCTAGTCAGGACACTCCTCTCCTCTGTAACATAGGGACCAATCTCTGCCATAATATACACTTCATTATGTCTTGGCATGAAGGAGACTGGCACAATCACAGCATCAGAGCAGCACTAAGACACTCCACTCCATGTCATACTCAAAGAATTAAAAGAAAAAAAGAAGACAGATAGCTCTAATGAAGAAACAGGATTGATACAGCCTGGAAATCTAAATGGTACTGTAACTCACTCCAGTCTCATGGCTTCACACGAGATGCCACTACGATCCATTTACAGGTAGCTACCATAAGCCCATCAACTGAAGGCAAGGAGGTTCACATGCAGTACATCAGTTTCAATGGCCACTAACATATTGTAGTAGCTGCAGTATGACATAAAATAATGTCAGTACGATTAAACCATTTTGAGTTCTTGATCACCTGAGTTAGAATACCTCATGATAAACTGCAGACCATACTATTTTTCAGTTTCCCTGCATTAAAATTTCCCCCAAAAGCGCTGCCTTTGGATATGCATTTTGCTGTTTGCTTATGGCCCTATACAGCTTGTTGAGTGCGGTCTTAGTGCTAGAACCGGTTTGTGGTGGAAAATAGACAGCTATGAAAAATATAGATGAAAACTTTCATCTATAGCAGCAGTGTAAAAGAGGGAGGAGGGGGCAATACAAATAGTCTGGGTAGCCATTTGATTAGCTGTTCAGGAGTCTTATGATTTGGGGGTAGAAGCTGTTTAGAAGCCTCTTGAACCTAGACTTGGCGCTCCGGTACCGCTTGCCGTGCGGTAGCAGAGAGAACAGTCTAAGACTAGGGTGGCTGAAGTCTTCGACAATTTTTAGTGCCTTCCTCTGACACCGTCTGGTATGGAGGTCCTGGATGGCAGGAAGCTTGGCCCCAGGGATGTACTGGGCCGTATGCCCAACCTTTTGAGGTTCTTAGGACCCATGCTAAATCTTTTCAGTCTTTCCAGTTGCAGAGGGAGGTGTTTAGTCCCAGGGTCCTTAGCTTAGTGATGAGCTTGGAGGGTACTATGGTGTTGAATGCTGAGCTGTAGTCAATGAATAGCATTCTCACATAGGTATTCCTTTTGTCCAGGTGTGAAAGGGCAGTGTGGAGTGCAATAGATATTGCATCATCTGTGGCACTGTTGGGGCGGTAGTGTTCACACCATATTTACCCCTCCCTATCTGTACAGTTGAGGTCGGAGGTTTACCTACACTTAGGTTGTTAACAAACTATAGTTTTGGCAAGTCGGTTAAGACATCCACTTTGTGCATGACACAAGTCATTTTTCCAACAACTGTTTACAGACAGATTATTTCACTGCATCACAATTCCAGTGGGTCAGATGTTTACATACACTAAGTTGACTGTGCCTTTGAACAGCTTGGAAAATTCCCGAAAATTATGTAATGGCTTTGGAAGCTTCTGATAGGCTAATTGACATAATTTGAGTCAATTGAAGGTGTACCTGTGGATGTAGTTCAAGGCCTACCTTCAAACACAAATCAAAAGAAATCAGCTAAGGCCTCAGAAAAAAAATGTTGACCTCCACAAGTCTGGTTCATCCTTGGGAGCAATTTCCAAATGCCTGAAGGTACCACGTTCATCTGTTCAAACAATAGTACGCAAGTATAAACACCATGGGACCACGCAGCCGTCATGCTGCTCAGGAAGGAGACGTGTTCTGTCTCCTAGAGATGAACATACTTTGGTGTGAAAAGGGCAAATCAATCCCAGAACAACAGCAAAAAGGACCTTGTGAAGATGCTGGAGGATACAGGTACAAAAATATCTATATCCACAGTAAAACAAGTCCTATATCGACATAACCTGAAAGGCCACTCGGCCAGGAAGAAGCCACTGCTCCAAAACCGCCATAAAAAAGCCAGACTACGGTTTGCAACTGCACATGGGGAACAAAGATCGTACTTTTTGGAGAAATGTCCTCTGCTCTGATGAAACAAAAATAGAACTGTTTGGCCATAATGACCATCGTTATGTTTGGAGGAAAAAGGGGAAGGCTTGCAAGCTGAAGAACACCATCCCAACTGTGAAGCACGGGGGTGGCAGGATCATGTTGTGGGGGTGATTTGCTGCAGGAGGGCCTGGTGCACTTCACAAAATAGATGGCATCATGAGGATGGAAAATTATGTGGATATATTGAAGCAACATCAGTCAGGAAGTTAGAGCTTGGTCGCAAATGGGTCTTCCAAATGGACAATGACCCCAAGCATACTTCCAAAGTTGTGGCAAAATGGCTTAAGGACAACAGAAGTCAAGGTATTGGAGTGGCCATCACAAAGCCTTGGCATCAATTCTATGGAAAATATGTGGGCAGAACTGAAAAAAAACGTATGTGAACAAGGAGGCCTACAAATCTGACTCCGTTACACCAGCTCTGTCAGGAGGAATGGGCCAAAATTCACCCAACTTATTATGGGAAGGTTGTGGAAGGCTACCTGAAATGTTTGACCCAAGTTAAAACATTTAAAGGCAATGCTACCAAATACTAATTGAATGTATGTAAACTTCTGACCCACTGGGAATGTGATGAAAGAAATAATAGCTGAAATAAATCACTCTTAATATTATTCTGACGTTTCACATTCTTAAAATAAAGTGGAGATCCTAACTGACCTAAAACAGGGAATTTGTACTAGGATTAAATGTCAGGAATTGTGAAAAACAAAGTTTAAATGTATTTGGCTAAGGTGTATGTAAACTTCCGACTTCAACTGTACATATCTACCTCATACACATCGACTCGGTACTGGTATCCCATGTATTTAGCAAAGTTATCATTACTCATTATGTATTTATTCTTCATGTTATTATTTTTAAATTTTTCTTCTCTGCATTGTTGGGAAAGGCCCGTAAGTAAGCATTTCACTGTTAGTCTACACCGGTTGTTTACGAAGCATGTGGCAAATAACATTTGATTTGCTGAGGCAAGTCATTCCATAAACATGAGCATACTGTAATCTGCAACATTACATAGGTAAGTGCTACTTATGAACTCCTTATGTAAACCTTGCTTGCTGATGCACATGACTTACAGTGCCTTGCGAAAGTATTCGGCCCCCTTGAACTTTGCGACCTTTTGCCACATTTCAGGCTTCAAACATAAAGATATAAAACTGTATTTTTTTTGTGAAGAATCAACAACAAGTGGGACACAATCATGAAGTGGAACGACATTTATTGGATATTTCAAACTTTTTTAACAAATCAAAAACTGAAAAATTGGGCGTGCAAAATTATTCAGCCCCTTTACTTTCAGTGCAGCAAACTCTCTCCAGAAGTTCAGTGAGGATCGCTGAATGATCCAATGTTGACCTAAATGACTAATGATGATAAATACAATCCACCTGTGTGTAATCAAGTCTCCGTATAAATGCACCTGCACTGTGATAGTCTCAGAGGTCCGTTAAAAGCGCAGAGAGCATCATGAAGAACAAGAAACACACCAGGCAGGTCCGAGATACTGTTGTGAAGAAGTTTAAAGCCGGATTTGGATACAAAAAGATTTACCAAGCTTTAAACATCCCAAGGAGCACTGTGCAAGAGATAATATTGAAATGGAAGGAGTATCAGACCACTGCAAATCTACCAAGACCTGGCCGTCCCTCTAAACTTTCAGCTCATACAAGGAGAAGACTGATCAGAGATGCAGCCAAGAGGCCCATGATCACTCTGGATGAACTGCAGAGATCTACAGCTGAGGTGGGAGACTCTGTCCATAGGACAACAATCAGTCGTATATTGCACAAATCTGGCCTTTATGGAAGAGTGGCAAGAAGAAAGCCATTTCTTAAAGATATCCATAAAAAGTGTTGTTTAAAGTTTGCCACAAGCCACCTGGGAGACACACCAAACATGTGGAAGAAGGTGCTCTGGTCAGATGAAACCAAAATTGAACTTTTTGGCAACAATGCAAAACGTTATGTTTGGCGTAAAAGCAACACAGCTCATCACCCTGAACACACCTTCCCCACTGTCAACCATGGTGGTGGCAGCATCATGGTTTGGGCCTGCTTTTCTTCAGCAGGGACAGGGAAGATGGTTAAAATTGATGGGAAGATGGATGGAGCCAAATACAGGACCATTCTGGAAGAAAACCTGATGGAGTCTGCAAAAGACCTGAGACTGGGACGGAGATTTGTCTTACAACAAGACAATGATCCAAAACATAAAGCAAAATCTACAATGGAATGGTTCAAAAATAAACATATCCAGGTGTTAGAATGGCCAAGTCAAAGTCCAGACCTGAATCCAATCGAGAATCTGTGGAAAGAACTGAAAACTGCTGTTCACAAATGCTCTCCATCCAACCTCACTGAGCTCGAGCTGTTTTGCAAGGAGGAATGGGAAAAAATGTCAGTCTCTCGATGTGCAAAACTGATAGAGACATACCCCAAGCGACTTACAGCTGTAATCACAGCAAAAGGTGGCGCTACAAAGTATTAACTTAAGGGGGCTGAATAATTTTGCACGCCCAATTTTTCAGTTTTTGATTTGTTAAAAAAGTTTGAAATATCCAATAAATGTCGTTCCACTTCATGATTGTGTCCCACTTGTTGTTGATTCTTCACAAAAAAATACAGTTTTATATCTTTATGTTTGAAGCCTGAAATGTGGCAAAAGGTTGCAAAGTTCAAGGGGGCCGAATACTTTCGCAAGGCACTGTATTTTCCATCTAAACTCATTATCTGGGCTACATTGCTTCAGACCCCAAATACGGCCCCTGTAATACCAAAGTGATGAGGTCCATCTGGCGGAGACAGACAGAGCCCCCCTACTCAGCATGCCTGTCGTAGAGGAAGAGCTGAGTCACATACTGTTGTGTTGTGCTCTGTCTGCAGTGACAGATAGCAGCAGCACACCCGCCATGCACAGGTGTCATCCGACGAGTCCGTTCCCCACTCTAAGCCCTGCTTCATCTGTCTCATTCATACCCAGTGGAGCTGGGATCAGGGGGAAGTTAGTGTGAGTCCCAAAATGGCACCCTATTCCCTATTTAATGCATTACTTCTGACCAGAGTATGGTCAGAAGTAGTGCATTATTTTTAGGGAATAGGGTCCCATTTGGAACGCATCCTAAGAGTCAGTCTGCTGAGGAACACCAGGTGTTCACACCATATGCAAAATGCACTGGCAACGCTGTGTGAATACTTAATGAGAGCAAGGCAACAACTTCCACACAAACATCACATGGTGGTAGCTACAGTACTGTAGGGGTAGACTACAATTGATACTTAGCTTTAACTCGATCAGCCTTAAGAGCTACATAACACTGTCATTCCACTGACATAACCAGTGTCATTATTTACATTTATGAAGAAAGAAAGTAGCACACTCTTAGGTCTCTTGGGTGTGTGTCAACTCATGCTTTTTACTAGATTATTTATGTTTATGACAGAGGAGGTCAGGTTGGGGGTAACTGGCTTTACACACCGTCATCACCACACAAACAGTTTAGTTAAGCTAGTTAGCTAACGATGTGCCTAGCCACTTAGGCTAGCTGACCTATAAACAAAGATTTATGTCATGATAATGTTGATGTAATAAGGTGGCGTCAGCTGACATGAATATTTATGACTCATTAAGTCATTATTACTGTGTTATAACACAGGACCTGATGACAAAAGGGTCAAGTAAAGAGTAATAAAACAAATAAGTGTTTGCAGACCTCTTTTCTGTTATTTGAACTTGTACTTGTCTTCTGAACAAAGTATGGTATGATTGAATTTAAGTGGGGTGAGGGAGAGAGTTGTCAGAACTGTTTACACAGAATCTGGCCAAGATTAGTGAGGGTAGCTCTTCAATTTGTACACAGAGAGGTGAAAAAATGTCCTCTGGGTGAGGAGATAAGGTCTGGCTGCCAGCCATCTCTACTGAGCAGCAACTGGGACTACTGTTGTCCTCAGCCTGCCTCCCATAATCTTGCAGTGCGTTAAAGCAGATTGTGGATTAGCAACACCCATACACAGGGAAAGAGGGTGTTAGGAAAAGCCATGCATAATGTTACATATGTATTAATGCAGGTTCAAGAATATAGGGCAGTGAGGGGAGTGTAGAAACTGTATTGTCTGAGGGAAAAATAACTCTGTGGTTTGTGTGTGTGTGTGTGTATACAGTGGGGCAAAAAAGTATTTAGTCAGCCACCAATTGTGCATGTTCTCCCACTTAAAAAGCTGAGAGAGGCCTGTAATTTTCATCATAGGTACACTTCAACTATGACAGACAAAATGAGAAGAAGAAAAATCCAGAAAATCACATTGTAAGATTTTTAATGAATTTATTTGCAAATTATGGTGGAAAATAAGTAATTGGTCAATAACAAAAGTTTCTCAATACTTTGTTATATACCCTTTGTTGGCAATGACAGAGGTCAAACGTTTTCTGTAAGTCTTCACAAGGTTTTCACACACTGTTGCTGGTATTTTGGCCCATTCCTCCATGCAGATCTCCTCTAGAGCAGTGATGTTTTGGGGCTGTTGCTGGGCAACACAGACGTTCAACTCCCTCCAAAGATTTTCTATGGGGTTGAAATCTGGAGACTGGCTAGGCCACTCCAGGACCTTGAAATGCTTCTTACGAAGCCACTCCTTTTTTGCCCGGGCGGTGTGTTTGGGATCATTGTTATGCTGAAAGACCCAGCCACGTTTCATCTTCAATGCCCTTGCTGATGGAAGGAGGTTTTCACTCAAAATCTCACGATACATGGCCCCATTCATTCTTTCCTTTACACGGATCAGTCGTCCTGGTCCCTTTGCAGAAAAACAGCCCTAAAGCATGTTTCCACCCCCATGCTTCACAGTAGGTATGGTGTTCTTTGGATGCAACTCAGCATTCTTTGTCCTCCAAACACGACGAGTTGAGTTTTTACCAAAAAGTTACATTTTGGTTTTATCTGACCATATTACTTTCTCCCAATCTTCTTCTGGATCCTCCAAATGCTCTCTAGCAAACTTCAGACGGGCCTGGACATGTACTGGCTTAAGCAGGGGGACACGTCTGGCACTGCAGGATTTGAGTCCCTGGCGGCGTAGTGTGTTTGTGAATGGTCTCTGCAGGTCATTCACTAGATCCCCCTGTGTGGTTCTGGGATTTTTGCTCACCATTCTTGTGATCATTTTGACCCCACAGGGTGAAATCTTGCGTGGAGCCCCAGATCGAGGGAGATTATCAGTGGTCTTGTATGTCTTCCATTTCCTAATAATTGCTCCCACAATTGATTTCTTCAAACCAAGCTGCTTACCTATTGCAGATTCAGTCTTCCCAGCCTGTTGCAGGTTTACAATTTTGTTTCTGGTGTCCTTGGACAGCTCTTTGGTCTTGGCCATAGTGGAGTTTGGAGTGTGACTGTTTGAGGTTGTGGACAGGTGTCTTTTATACTGATAACAAGTTCAAACAGGTGCCATTAATACAGGTAACGCGTGGAGGACAGAGGAGCCTCTTAAATAAGAAGTTACAGGTCTGTGAGAGCCAGAAATCTTGCTTGTTTGTCAGTGACCAAATACTTATTTTCCACCATAATTTGCAAATAAATTCATTAAAAATCCTACAATGTGATTTTCTGGATTTGTTTTCTCATTTTGTCTGTCATAGGTTGAAGTATACCTATAATGAAAATTACAGGCCTCTCTCATCTTTTTAAGTGGGGGAACTTGCACAATTGGTGGCTGACTAATTACTTTTTTGCCCCACTGTATGTATGTGTGAGAGAGAGAAACAGAGAGAGAGAGAGAGAGAGGGATAGAAAGTTGGGCATGGTTTTAAGCGGTTGGTCGGGTCCGACACCAATTGGCTGACTGGCAGCTGCCTGGCTGTCTTTTCGCTCTATTAAACATTTCAATGAGAGAGAGAGGCCTTGCTCCAGTTACGAGATAGGCCTCACTCAGTCACCACTTAGCCCAGTAATCTGGAGAGCAGCTTGTGAATGAGCCAGAGAGGTGTTTAAATAGCAGCCCGTGTCACTGGCTCACTGGGCCCTAATGGCTGACACAGAGACTGGGTTTCCACAAGACCTGGATTCAAATACTATCAATTTCAAATACTTCAGTTGGGTTTGCTTAAGCTTGCCTTGCGAAAAAAAACGCAAACCCCGCTCATCACGAACTTGGATACCTCCTGCGCCTCGACCTGTTGTTTCGGCCTGTTGTTTCCTACGTTTTATATCGTTCATAAGAGTTTGCGTCAACACCTGCTACCAGCTAGCTTGCAATGTAGCCCGCTTCGCCTGGAATAGCTAACAAACATTTCCAGCTATGAAGAAGTTGTGTTTATTATGCTCTTGTCCGGGAAAATATTGACAATCCGGAGTTCCAATGCGGCAATTGTTTTCAGAATTCAATTCTGAAATAACTTGTCGGGAAAATGCAAATTCAAACTTTCTAGTTCTGAACTCCTGTGGCTGGACGCCGCTCGGGCTTGATGGATGTATCCTCACCTTGTCATCCGTCCCTATCCGAATGTGCTACCTGGAACTTGCCTGCCAAGGAAGTTGTCTCCATCTGCTTCTCCTCCTCCATCTTGTAATGAAGTAGACGGGGAACAGCATGAGGATTGTTCCAATCAGCACTCGTCCCATGTCACAAGTTGTGGAAACCGAAGGCAGCATTCTTCTAAGCGGACTGGAGTGTCTGCGAGCGGTCCGGAGCAGATTGACATGAGGAATAGTTTTGCCGCTCTGGTGCCTGATGATGTAATGGGCAGTTCAATGGTGAGAAATGTCTCAGTCTCTGAAGCAAAAACTGTGGTCTATCCAGGAGCACGACTACAGGACATCAATAAGCTGCTCCCAAACATTTTAAACCTGCATCAGGACATCAATAAGCTGCTCCCAAACATTTGAAGCCTGCATCAGGACCTCAATAAGCTGCTCCCAAACATTTTAAACCTGCATCAGGACATTAATGAGTGTGCTTCCAAACATTTTAAACCTGCATCAGGACATCAATAAGCTGCTCCCAAACATTTGAAACCTGCATCAGGACATCAATAAGCTGCTCCCAAACATTTTAAACCTGCATCAGGACATCAATAAGCTGCTCCCAAACATGTGAAGCCTGCAATCAGGACCTCAATACGCTGCTCCCAAACATTTGAAACCTGCATCAGGACATCAATAAGCTGCTCCCAAACATTTGAAACCTGCATCAGGACATCAATAAGCTGCTCCCAAACATTTGAAACCTGCATCAGGACATCAATGAGCTGCTCCCAAACATTTTAAACCTGCATCAGGACCTCAATAAGCTGCTCCCAAACATTTGAAACCTGCATCAGGACATCAATAAGCTGCTCCCAAACATTTGAAACCTGCATCAGGACATCAATAAGCTGCTCCCAAACATTTGAAACCTGCATCAGGACATCAATGAGCTGCTCCCAAACATTTGAAACCTGCATCAGGACATCAATAAGCTGCTCCCAAACATTTTAAACCTGCATCAGGAAATTGAGTACATCATAGTTAATGTGTGATTCAATGACATGATGAAGGACAGCTCATAACAGCTGGAGATGGATTTTAAAGAACTTATTGGGTCTCTGCTTGACACCAACAAATGCCCCACAAAATGTGGCCTTTTGCCCTCCCTAAATTCTAGCATTGAACATTTCAGCAGACTTTCAGTCCTCCATAACTGGCTACGTGACTACTGCAGCTCTGTGGGTGTAACATTTATTCACAATTTTGATACCTTTTGGAAACAAAGCTTGTTTTATAAAGAGGATGGGATCCATCTAAATCATTTGGGTTTCTGGATCCATTCACAGCATTATAAGGCTGCATTGAGACAATGACTTATCAATGACCCAAGCCCAGCTCAGTTAATCCCTACCACTGTGTCGAGGATGACATTCAGATACTGACAATCTCTAAACCCCTTTAAAAAATCTAATAAAAAATCTCTGAAACTCACTTCAGTCATAACATCTACAGAAAATACAGAAATGCCAATGGTGGAGGTGTTGCCGTTTATATTTAGAACCACATTCTTGTAAAGCTTAGACAACCTCATGTTAAATATTGTTGAAGTAATATGGCTACAGGTTAATCTGCCTCAACTAAAGCCTATTCTTTTGGGAAGCTGCTATAGTCCACCACGTGCTAACAGTCAGTATCTGGATAACGTGTGTGAAATGTAGGGCTGACTACAATTAGCTGACTGGTCGATTGTTTGCTAGTTTGGCTGTTGGTTGACCGAGATTGTTTTAGTCAAGCAGTAACAAATACATATATACAGTTGAAGTCGGAAGTTTACATACACTTAGGTTGGAGTAATTAAAACATTAGAATTTTTCAACCACTCCACAAATTATTGTTAACAAACTATAGTTTTGGCAAGACAGTTATGCATTCTACTTTGTGCACGACACAAGTAATTTTTTCAACAATTGTTCACAGACAGATTATTTCACTTATAATTCACTGTATCACAATTCCAGTGGTTCAGAAGTTATACACTAAGTTGACTGTGCATTTAAACAGCTTGGAAAATTCCAGAAAAGTATGTCATCGCTTTAGAAGCTTCTGATAGGCTAATTGACATAATTTGAGTCAATTGGAGGTGTACCTGTGGATGTATTTCAAGGCCTACCTTCAAACTCAGTGCCTCTTTGCTTGACTTCATGGGACAATCCAAAGAAATCAGCCAAGACCTAAAAAAAAAAAATGTAGACCTCCACAAGTCTGGTTCATCCTTGGGAGTAATTTCCAAACGCCTGAAGGTACCACGTTCATCTGTACAAACAATAGTACGCAAGTATAAACACCATGGGACCACGCAGCCATCATACCACTCAGGAAGGACGCGTTCTGTCTCCTAGAGATGAACATAATTTGTTTGCGAAAAGTGCAAATCAATCCCAGAACAACAGCAAAATGACCTTGTGAAGATGCAGGAGGAAGCAGGTACAAAAGTATCTATAGCCACAGTAACACGAGTCCTATATCGACATTACCTGAAAGGCCGCTCAGCCAGGAAGAAGCCGCTGCTCCAAACCCGCCATAATAAAGCCAGACTAGACTACGGTTTGCAACTGCACATGGGAACAAAGATCGTACTTTTTGGAGAAATCTGGTCTGATGAAAGAAAATAGAATTGTTTGGCCATAATGACCAGGAGGAGGAAAAAAGGGGAGGCTTGCAAGCCGAAGAACACCATCCCAACCGTGGAGCACGGGGGTGGCAGCATCATGTTGTGGGGATGCTTTGCTGCAGGAGGGACTGGTGCACTTCACAAAATAGATGGCCTCATGAGGAAGGAAAATTGTGGATATATTGAAGCAACATCTCAAGACATCAGTCAGGAAGTTAAAGCTTGGTCGCAAATGGGTCTTCCAAATGGACAATTAACCCAAGCATACATCCAAAGTTGTGGCAAAATGGCTTAAGGACAACAAAGTCAAGGTATTGGAGTGGCCATCACAAAGCTCTGACCTAAATCCCATAGAAAATGTGTGGGCAGAACTGAAAAAGCGTGTGCGAGCAAGGAGGCCTACAAATCTGACTCCGTTACACCAGCTCTGTCAGGAGGAATGTGCCAAAATTCACCCAACTTACTGTGGGAAGCTTTTGGAAGGCTACACAAAATGTTTGAACCAAGTCAAACAATTTAAAGGTAATGCTACCAAATACTAATTGAGTGTATGTAAACTTCTGACCCACTGGGAATGTGAAGAAATACAAGCTGAAATAAATCATT
The DNA here is from genome assembly GCF_045791955.1 of Oncorhynchus clarkii lewisi. Taxonomy (NCBI): domain Eukaryota; kingdom Metazoa; phylum Chordata; class Actinopteri; order Salmoniformes; family Salmonidae; genus Oncorhynchus; species Oncorhynchus clarkii. The sequence goes on along the minus strand of NC_092176.1, from coordinate 25,790,182 downwards.
CTCTAATATTATTCTGACAGGGAATTTTTATTATGATTAAATGTCAGGAATTGTGAAAAACTGAGTTTAAATGTATTTGGCTAAGGTATATGTAAACTTCCGACTTCAACTGTACATATCTACTTCAATTACATCATACCCCTGCACATCAACTGTGTACTGGTACGCCATGTATTTAGCAAAGTTATCATTACTCATTGTGCATTTATTCCTCGTGTTAATTATCTTTCCTTTTTTTTTCTCTGCATTGTTGGGAAAGGCCCGAAGCATGTGACAAATAACATTTGATTTGCAGAGTCAAGCCATTCCATAAACTTGAGCATACTGTAATCTGCAACATTACATAGGTAAGTGCTACTTAGGAACTCCTTAAGTAAACCTTGCTTGCTGATACACTTGACTAATACACACACAGACACACACACACACCTCAGTGAACTAATCCATTGCAGAGGCCTAGACTAAAAGCCTATTTAAGTTTGATCCGAAAATGTGGTTGGAGGCTCAATATGGAGGGTGTGACGCAATTGCAAAGCCTCCAGAGGCATGCAGAGGCCAAATCGAGCTCTGTACATCGTCGCCAAGCGCTTCCCAATTTTTTTTTACAATAAGGAGGGCTCTGTATAGCTCCACAACATGATTGGTTGACGGCAGAATGTGCTCTCTCCCGACTATTTGTGCTCATTCATTGTTTCATTGTGTGAATTATTTTTGTTTGATTGTTAGTGTATATCAGTTCCCCATTACATAGATCACCAGTAGTAGTACATTTACTGTTAATTCCTATCATTTCTAATCCAGAATGTTTGTTACTTTGGTTACGGTAATTTATTTGAAAGCATTCAATATTATTGTTCCAATCTTCCCATTATCATTGTGGACACATTGTTTGCAGAGCGCACGACCTATGCTACACACAAATTTTGGTTTATTTCATTCCATTTACGAGTTTTGGATATGTAGTCATTGTCTTTTGTTTGAGCGCTCCTGTCAATGTTAAGTAAGGACCCGCACGCATAGAAATAGGCCTTTAGGCTACCTGGCCTGGGCGTCCCTGTCTGCGTCTGTAATACCAACATGTTTCAAGTAGACCACCATAGTCCCTGTGCCCAAGAACACTGAGGTAACCTGCCGCGGCTTTTGTGGCGCGATGGGTAACGATGCTTTGTGAGTGACTGTGGTTGATGTGTGCAGAGGGTCCCTGGTTCGAGCCCAGGTTGGGGCGAGGAAAGGGACGGAAGCTATACTGTTACATTGATGCTGTTGACCCGGATCACTGGTTGCTGAGGAAAAGGAGGAGGTCAAAAGGGGGGTGAGTGCAACCGATGTGAAATGGCTAGCTAGTTAGCGGTGGTGCGAGCTAATAGCATTTACAATCGGTGACGTCACTCGCTTTGAGACCTTGAAGTAGTGGTTCCCCTTGCTCTGCAAGGGCCGTGGCTTTTGTGGAGCGATGGGTAATGATGCTTCAAGGGTGACTGTTGATGTGTGCAGAGGGTCCCTGGTTCAAGCCCAGGTAGGGGCGAGGAGAGGGACGGAAGCTACACTGTATAGGGATGAGGCAATAGGAAAGGCAAATATGTCTGGCTGCACAACCAATTGGCAAACATACTGTAAATTGAGAATTCATGTGACTAAACTGAATAAAAAGAAGATACTATACTATGAAACAAAGATAAAATTATATAAAGAATGATAGTAAAAAGCTTTGGAGCACTTCAAATAACATTCTGGGCATGAAAGGCAAACTCGGCTCCATCATTCATTGAATCAGATGGCAGCTGTCTAGGCCCCTTGCTTTAACAAAATCTTCACTAATGACATGCTACTGGCCTTGAGTAAAGCCAGTGTGTCCATGTATGCGGATGACTCAACACTATACACGTCAGCTACTACAGCGAGCGAAATCACTGCAACACTTAACAAAGAGCTGCAGTTAATTTCCGAATGGGTAAACTGCTTGGAGTTACCCTGGATTGTAAACTGTAATGGTCAAAACATGTTGATACAACAGTAGCTAAGATGGGGAGAAGTCTGTCCATTATAAAGCACTGCTCTGCCTTTTTAACAACACTATTAACAAGGCAGGTCCCACAGGCTCTAGTTCTCTCACACCTGGTCAGTCATGTGGTCAGGTTGCACAAAGAGGGACCTCTCAAAATTACAATTGGCTCAGAACAGGGCAGCACGGCTGGCTCTTAAATCTACACGGAGGGCTAACATTAATAATATGCATGTACAGTGCTGTGAAAAAGTATTTGCCCCCTTCCTGATTTCTTATTTTTTTTGCACATTTGTCACACTTAAATGTAAAGCAAATGCTAAAAGCATTTGAAATATGTCAAATAGTATTTGAACCCAGGTCTGGTTCCCACAGAAGACTGGGGACTATTGACTAACTACCAAACATACTTATCTGCTGGATCCGAGTTCTTAATATAGGGCAGATAAAGACAGGGCCTTTGTTCCACATGTGTGGGGGTGGAGAGGTTTACAGGTGTGCTGGGTTGTGTTCTCTAATAACAACATCAGAAGACCTACCTGGTTTACCGCTGCTGTAGTCTCTACTCCGGACTAAACATCCTGAAATGGCATAAGGGAGGATGTGTGTGTGGAGGCAGGGAAGTTAGCTGTTGTTGGATCAGGAGAGGAGTCAAATACCACTCTCACATATAAAATCAATAAGATGAGCTCATGTGGGAATCCCTGATCAGCATGAAGACACACAGGCCTGAGGCTCTGGTATGGAGGGGTGAAGTGGCTCCTCGGTGCCAAGGGGAAGTGCGCCCTGCACCTCTCTAGGCCCAACGACATGCCCCCTTTGTCCTTCCCTCCCTCCCTCCCTCACTCCATCCATCCCTCCTAAACCACCTAAGGCAGATTGACTGTCATTCAGAAGGAGCTTTTCCATAAAAATTGATAAAAAAATTGCCAACAGGTTCTGAATATATTTAGGCCACCAGAGCACCATACTATAGCAGGAAGAAGAACTGTTGACTACGTTCATAGAACTACTTGAACCATGTTGTTATAAAAAACTGACTCAAATTGAATTTCTCAGCCTACTGCCTTCATTAGAAAATGAACAGGAACATTATTATAAAAGATATCAGACTCTGAGCCAATGAGTATCAAGGTGCAGATCATGTTGTGGTTTTCCCTGTTAAATCCCCAACTGTATATCAAAATGTAATTAGTGCACGGCTCGTGTATAATCCATGAGGCGGTTGATCAATATCCTCATTCATTCTGACCGAGCTTCATTATGCGCACCACAAGGCATCATCCCCCAGCCAGACAGACAGGGCCATGAAGAATATCATCAGCAAAAGGTATCTCTCCCTCCTCAACATTCCTCTCAGGCAGGCCAGCTAGTGCCTCATGACTGCAAACAGCATAAAGCAGGGAAGAAAGGTCCTCCATTTTAACACTGAGCTGCCTGGGAGGCAGAGTGGATTCATAACACTACTGGTGTGTGACTGCTCTGTCTAACCTGCAGGCTAACTCACACTGTGTTCTCACCACGCAAGCAAAGCAACAGCCATTAAAGCCCTAATGACAACACACGCCAGTTTAATTATGTAGAAAATGTCACAGAGGAAGGATTGTACTTTCCCCACAGCCATGGCTGGTTTTACTCCCACTTCTGCTTAATTGTCTGATTAAAGCATTTCAATCTCATTAGAGATTAAAAAATAAACGCCGGAGACGCTTAGCATACCTCCGTCATCTGAAATGCCACTATCATTTATGATTTATTAGCCTACACGTGCAATATTATAAAGCGAGAAAAACGTATAGTTATACCTGAGTGAGTATTGCCATTTTATTTCTCTATGTCACTCTTGTAGTCTTTTTGCCACCACTCACAACAGCACACCACCTTGAGACCTGTGCCAGGGTGAGCTAAAGCAGAGTTCAGTAGGAGGTCGATGTGAGGGCAGGACCTGTGCCAAGGTGAGCTAAAGCGGAGTTCAGTAGGAGGTCGATGTGAGGGCAGGACCTGTGCCAAGGTGAGCTAAAGCGGAGTTCAGTAGGAGGACGATGTGAGAGCAGGACCTGGGTTTCCCTCGGTGGATGTGGCATTGGACCAAGTCGCTCCTGTCTCAAGCACTGGCAAGCTATAGTCCTTTCTTATCGCAAGACCACTTGCATAAAACTAGCACAGGGAACTGACTAAATAGGTGTCATCTAACCAGTGGAAAGACCGGTCAGAAACATCCCAGGGACCGGTGTTGGTCCACAGACCAGAGGTTGAGAAATAGTTCTAATCCACAGAGCCAGGTCAGGGGGCCTTGCCTCATCTGCTGTTCCCATCTGCCACCACACCTAAGCTGGGGGTCCTGTCATGCCAGCGGCCCCCTGCAGCCAGCTGTCCTCCCATTCCCCGGTCTCCCTGTCCCCCCTACCGGGACCTCTTCTAAGACTCAGTCCCACCTGCCTGCTTGACACAACAACACAAGCCAACAGGACCCTGATCTTCAGAGAGCCTCACTGAACTTCTGGAGAGAGTTTGCTGCACTGAAAGTAAAGGGGCTGAATAATTTTGCATGCCCAATTTTTCCGTTTTTGATTTGTTATATTATATTTGAAATATCCAATAAATGTCGTTCCACTTCATGATTGTGTCCCACTTGTTGTTGATTCTTCACAAAAAATACAGTTTTATATCTTTATGTTTGAAGCCTGAAATGTGGCAAAAGGTCGCAAAGTTCAAGGGGGCCGAATACTTTCGCAAGGCACTGTAGCTAATAAATGCTTCCAATCCGCCCCAACCAATTTTTTGATGTGGTGGGTTCCAGGAATGAATTAGACTAGTCCCTGATTGGTTAATATATATTGTCAGCACCTGGATCCTTACCCTGCTGACTGAGGTCTCTCCAACACATCATTACCTCAGTCAATCACTTAAGCCCAAGTTAAGCTTAAGCTAATTGCTCAGCTGGTTTGCATAGCTAGTATGAAGCTAGTACATAAAATCAGCAAAGCCAGGGGTTATGGCACCCTATTCTCTATATTAGTGCACTACTTTTGACCAGACCCCTATGGGCCCTTGTCAAATGTAATGCACTATATAGGGAATGTGGTGCCATTTCCCACCAGGATCAGGGTTGCATGAAGTCAGGGTTGCTTTAGGAAGTGTTTTGTTCTCATAGGAGGCAGCTGCAATGCTGTAGCAGCAACTCCTGACTTGAGCTATACACCTAGCAACTTTAAATACTGCCAAGCCACCTGAAAAGACAAAGTAAAGTTCCAATCGAACCATCAAACACATTAGCTAGCTAGGCAACTCTGCCCTGAATACAAAGCCTGATGAAAGACTAAAATGGGGTAACCTAGGCCTCATTTTTAAGCATTCGGCACATATTCTCACCTGTTGCATTCTCAATGTATGATACTGTAGGTATTAGTGAACAGCGATGAAATAATATGCTTAGCGATGGGGGACAGTAGACAGGCCTAGACAGCGATAAACAGCACAACCCTAAATGATATCATTACAGAGGAAGAGAGAGATTGTCAAGGGGAGGATAAACCCAGAGGAATCTGAGGCTTTGAACTGATAAACACTTACCAGATGAATCCCATCTCCTAGAAGAACTGCCCTGTCACGAAATGAAATACAGGACTTAAAATGCAGGAGATGTTTTAACATAATGTAACAAATGAAGAAAAGAAGAAACACAGAATGATTTTCCCTCCCTAAAATAAGCATGTCGAAGAGCACAGCTCACCTCCATCTTTTACAGCAGAGCATCATGGAAAACCAGAGGGAAAAATTGCATGTTGCTTGCCACTAATGCCATGTACAATGCTTCTGACTGAAAACTATTTTGGATGGAGAATCCATTTGAGAGGAGAGAGAGTAGTACAACTCCTGTCTGAAGTGCTCCGGCAGGGAGCACAATGATGGTAGTGTTGTCTCCCAAATGGAAGCCTATAGCCTATTCTTGCTGTGAGGACTGTGAGATGTCACTAACCAACATCTAAACAACACAGCACTGTTACTGTAGGAGGTGAAGGGGGTGGGCAGAAAGACCAGGGCTAAGCTTCCATAATGTTCACTAGAATAAACTATTTGTTATAAATCCAAATCAAATGTTATTTGTCACATGCACTGAATTACTTAACGTGAAATGTTTATTAAATAAACAAAAGTTGAAAAAAGTAACAATAAAATAACAATAACGAGGCTATAGACAACAGGTGGTACCAGTACTGCGTCCATGTGCAGGGATACAGGTTATTCGAGGTAGTGTATACATGTAGGTAAGAGTAACGTGACTATGCATAGATAACAAAACAGCGAGTAGCAGCAGTGAAAAAGAAAATGCAAATAGTCTGGGTAACCATTTGACTAATTGTTCAGCAGTCTTATGGCTTGTGGGGGTAGAAGGTGTTCAGCAGTCTTATGGCTTGTGGGGGTGGAAGGTGTTCAGCAGTCTTATGGCTTGTGGGGGTAGAAGGTGTTCAGCAGTCTTATGGCTTGGGGGTAGAAGGTGTTCAGCAGTCTTATGGCTTGTGGGGGTAGAAGGTGTTCAGCAGTCTTATGGCTTGTGGGGGTAGAAGGTGTTCAGCAGTCTTATGGCTTGTGGGGGTAGAAGGTGTTCAGCAGTCTTATGGCTTGTGGGGGTAGAAGGTGTTCAGCAGTCTTATGGCTTGTGGGGGTAGAAGGTGTTCAGCAGTCTTATGGCTTGTGGGGGTAGAAGGTGTTCAGCAGTCTTATGGCTTGTGGGGGTAGAAGGTGTTCAGCAGTCTTATGGCTTGTGGGGGTAGAAGGTGTTCAGCATTCTTATGGCTTGGGGGTAGAAGGTGTTCAGCAGTCTTATGGCTTGGGGGTAGAAGGTGTTCAGCAGTCTTATGGCTTGGGGGTAGAAGGTGCTCAGCAGTCTTATGGCTTGTGGGGGTAGAAGGTGTTCAGCAGTCTTATGGCTTGTGGGGGTAGAAGGTGTTCAGCAGTCTTATGGCTTGTGGGGGTAGAAGGTGTTCAGCAGTCTTATGGCTTGTGGGGGTAGAAGGTGTTCAGCATTCTTATGGCTTGTGGGGGTAGAAGGTGTTCAGTATTCTTATGGCTTGTGGGGGTAGAAGGTGTTCAGCAGTCTTATGGCTTGTGGGGGTAGAAGGTGTTCAGCAGTCTTATGGCTTGTGGGGGTAGAAGGTGTTCAGCATTCTTACTGCTTGTGGGGGTAGAAGGTGTTCAGCAGTCTTATGGCTTGTGGGGGTAGAAGGTGTTCAGCATTCTTATGGCTTGGGGGGTAGAAGGTGTTCAGCAGTCTTATGGCTTGTGGGGGTAGAAGGTGTTCAGCAGTCTTATGGCTTGTGGGGGTAGAAGGTGTTCAGCAGTCTTATGGCTTGTGGGGGTAGAAGGTGTTCAGCAGTCTTATGGCTTGGGGGTAGAAGGTGTTCAGCAGTCTTATGGCTTGTGGGGGTAGAAGGTGTTCAGCAGTCTTATGGCTTGGGGGTAGAAGCTGTTCAGCAGTCTTATGGCTTGGGGGTAGACGCTGTTCAGCAGTCTTATGGCTTGGGGGTAGAAGGTGTTAAGGAGTCTTATGGCTTGTGGGGGTAGAAGGTGTTAAGGAGCCTTTTGGACCTAGAATTAGCGCTCCCGTACCGCTTGCCTTGCGGTAGCAGAGATAACAGTCTATGACTTGGGTGGATGGAGTCTTTGACCATTTTTAGAGCCTTCCTCTGACACCACCTATTATAGAGGTTAAGGATGGCAGGAAGCTTGGCCCCAGTGATGTACTGGGCCGTACATCACTGGGGCCAAGTGATGAGGATGCAACCGGTCAGGATACTCTCGATGGTGCAGTTGTAAAACGTTTTGAGGATCTAGCATGTGATATGGTCTCACTTTCTATTAAGTGGTATAAAATGCATGTATTGTTGCACTAACCACACGTATAAGTATTACACTGTAACTACGCTGTACATGCCTTTGTAAATGGTTTCAATGTCGTGTGTATGAAAGGGCCAGGGTAAAGCTTATTTTTTAGGTGTGTGTGTGACAGAGAGCAAAAATGATCCCAAGATAGAGGGAGAGAGAGAAATATACAGAACGAAAGGGGGTGAGAGAGACAATGAACAAATATTGGCCATCCACTTGTGTCTACTTAGTCCATGTGTAAGCTCTTCTCTCAATGCACCCTCACACAGCATAACACTGCAGCTGCACTCAATGAAAAACATGAATACCATACCCCACACACTGGGTGCAGGCAATCCCAAGGTATCTTGATCTTCATCCAATCTAAATATCTCCTGTTTACCTCTAAGAGATGTATGGTTGCAGGGGATATTAAGAGAACAGGAGTCGTCTCCATGGCACCCTCAGTCCCAGCCCCAGTGAATAAAGTAGCTTGGGATTTATACTGGCATAACCTCCCTGTTTTCCGTTTTGGGCTATTTACTCTGAGACCAGGGGACAGTCTGAACTAGCCTGGTGAGGGGTTTTCCAGTCTGCTGTGTGGTGTAAAGGGTTAGTGGGGGTGTGGATGGGTTAGTGGGGGTGTGGACGATGGTTCGATGGGATGGTGATGGTCGATAGAAACAATTCTATGCAACAACAAAAAAAACACTCCACACTAAAACCGTTCTGTTAAAACGATTCTACGGGATCAGCTGGCGTTGGCAGACTCACTAATGGACACAGGGTTTAATCGTGACTTTAGAAATTACCTCTGAGAAGACACAAGGATTGCAAGCCACAGACGGGGACAAATAACACTGGCTGTGGCTCATGTCAGTGTCGTCCGAGTCTCCACCAACCATGTTGATCAAGACAGAGATACAAGCACTCAGTGACTGATTTAGCTCCCATCCCTCTGATGTTTAGTCCTTAGTATGAAAGCCTAGAGCAGTGCAGCTGGTGTGTCCGGATACAGACTGACAGATGACAGACACCACCTCACAGATCTGTTGAAATAGGAAGGGGAGGCAGACTCTGCCACTTGCAACACTGACATACAAGTTACAGCCCAACCCATCCCCATCCCCTAGCCAGATGGGCTATTTCAGTGAGGTCACGAAGAGAGAGAAGCAGCAGGACAAACAGAAAACATCCTTGGTCCAGATGAAATAAGAAAGAACTGATACTCCTTCTATACCCTTCTGCCCATAGAATCCTCCTGTCATCCCAATGCAGGGAAGATATCTGCAGACTTCCAAACACACACTATCAGAGAGCCCCTGCATCAATTAGATAACAATTCATGGCTGGAATGAGCCGAGCCATAACACATTCATTTGTAAATAGTTATTTTAAAATGGTCAGTAGCTAGTTTGCTATCCAACTGGTGACAGATTTGAATATGAATATTCTAAAATCTGCATAAAAACAATATGCACATTTTCCCACCAGACGTAATGCACATTAAAGTACATTTTGGGGTTAAATTCCCACGTACCGAATAAAACATACAAATTAAATGGGTTTCCATGTCATTTTCATTCTACTGATGTTTTCTCACAAAAATATTTAGCGTTATATAGTGAATGTGCCCACTCAGGTATTGGCCGTGTGCTCTAGCCAACAGCTAGCATATACAGTGCTGGTATAGCCAACGTGATGAAATTATTATTGACAAAAGAGAGAAAAAATGTGAATGAATAAATGACAGCCAAGCATCGATAATCATGTCACCAGAATAAGACCCTCGATATTTATGGGAAAGGAGCATCAAGCTCATCACCATGGACTTTCACCACCTTGTGAAGTCCATCATAATTTATTAAATCTGTAGCCTAATAAACGGTATACTTTCCCGAGCTGTAGTGGGTGGACCACACAACATATCATAGGGTGACTGCAAATGTACTTCAATATGAGAGTTTTATATAAATATTTGTGCATTAAAGCGTTTCCACCGCCATTTCTTGCATAATATATTTTAATCGACACAAAAAGATCCCACCTTGTCTAGCGTGTTTCGTTTTGTTGACATTTGGAAAGATTACTGAGAAATGATCCTTTTCCATCAGGCCTGTTATGAAATGTTTTATCCGACATGTACTTCACCCACATAAAATGTTTGATGGAAACCTGGTTAGTGGTGTAAACATGCTGGTAACGTGGATAGGATTGTATCTAGCCAAGTAGCCATGTGGTCACTGAGTCAATATTGGTAGATGAGATGGAGTATGAACAATCATTTCATACTGCTGTTGAGAAGAGTCACAGTAACGGAACAATGACACCCCGGGCCGCAGGTTGTGCTCTGATAACAATTATTCAGATTCTAAAGTATTCTGCACCACTTCACACAGCCAAGGAAAACATTTCTCCCAGAGGAAATCCATGGCTAAGACTTGTCTGGACGTTTTACTGTGAGGGGATTTTAATCACTATACATTTTTGACTAATGTTTCTGTCAAATGGGCGAGCCAACAAAACCTCTAAAAAAAAACACAACTTTAGTATTCCTACTAATCATGACTGACACTGGAGTTTAAATACAAATGGTATGCTTTAATTGGGGCTAATATAGTATCATTCAGGCTCTAAAAACCATTAGAATTGGTGCGAAGTGAGATACAGATTACAGTTCTGCTTGGCGGGCTGCGGTACCACTCAACATGCAGCTCACAAGCTGTTTTCATCTTAAACAGAGGAGAATCAATTTGGTCACACATTACAGCGTACAGCAGTATAATAGGTATTGTCTGGTCACCAAAGGCTCTGCATAAAAATCAACTACTGCAAATCCAGATTACAGTAAACCATTACTGAATTTATTCACTGACAAAAATATGGCTGTTATAATAGGGCTAGATAACAAATCAACTCAACAAAAATCCTTAACCACAAGATATTTTCAGTTAAGATTAATGAGTGCTTCTTCAACTCAGGTCTCCACAGTCAAATCAGTCCATGTGCATTGCACTCAGTCTATTCAAACTAAGTAAGGTAGAAAACAGACAAATTACAGAGTGTCGTTTCACCACTCACCCACTGCAGAGTATAGCAGCCAGGGTAGGCTGTGTATAGCAGCCAGGGTAGGCTGTGTAGAGCAGCCAGGGTAGGCTGTGTATAGCAGCCAGGGTAGGCTGTGTATAGCAGCCAGGGTAGGCTGTGTATAGCAGCCAGGGTAGGCTGTATATAGCAGCCAGGGTAGCCTGTGTATGGCAGCCAGGGTAGGCTATGTATAGCAGCAAGGGTAGGCTGTGTATAGCAGCCAGTGTAGGCTGTGTATAGCAGCCAGTGTAGGCTGTGTATAGCAGCCAGTGTAGGCTGTGTATAGCAGCCAGGGTAGGCTGTGTATAGCAGCCAGGGTAGGCTGTGTATAGCAGCCAGGGTAGGCTGTGTATAGCAGCCAGGGTAGGCTGTGTATAGCAGCCAGGGTAGGCTGTGTATAGCAGCCAGGGTAGGCTGTGTATAGCAGCCAGGGTAGGTTGTGTATAGCAGCCAGGGTAGGCTGTCTATAGCAGCCAGGGTAGGCTGTATATAGCAGCCAGGGTAGGCTGTGTATAGCTGCCAGGGTAGGCTGTGTATAGCTGCCAGGGTAGGCTGTGTATAGCAGCCAGGGTAGGCTGTGTATAGCAGCCAGGGTAGGCTGTGTATAGCAGCCAGGGTAGGTTGTGTATATGAGCCAGGGTAGGTTGTGTATATGAGCCAGGGTAGGCTGTATATAGCAGCCAGGGTAGGCTGTATATAGCAGCCAGTGTAGGCTGTATATAGCAGCCAGTGTAGGCTGTATATAGCAGCCAGGGTAGGCTGTATATAGCAGCCAGGGTAGGCTGTATATAGCAGCCAGGGTAGACTGTATATAGCAGCCAGGGTAGGCTGTATATAGCAGCCAGGGTAGGCTGTATATAGCAGCCAGGGTAGACAGCATCCCAATGGCACCCTATTCCCTATGTGCTGCACTACTTTTGACCAGGGCGCATATGGCTTTTGGGATGCTCAACATAGTCCATTAAAACAATCATCAACAGCATTAATATCTCTATTCTGTGAGCATGTGTGGAGTGGACAGACAACATCTCAATCTAAGTGCAGGTGACATTAGGCAGATCATTTCTCATGCATTTTAATACAGAATTTACACTGTATATTTGTTGTCTTTCCATTTTTGAACTATCCAAAGGTCTGTCTGACTAAAGCTATGTAACAGTAGCTATAAGAGCTCCTCAGAACTACTACAAAGGCTGAGGCCAAAGCCAAACAGAGGTCCTAGAGTGGCGAGGCTAGCCCTTCATGACCACTCGCATGTATGTCACTCTGCTTGTTAAATGACTAAGTACCACAGCTCTTTCTGATGTGCCCATCTCTGGGGTCTTCTAAAGATGGACCGAAATGGCCAAAGATATGAAAACCCCACACTCGATCGGCCTCTCTCTTTCTCCCCTGTGTCTGTTTCTATGGTTCTCTGGAGTACTTGAGACGTAGGCTACACTCCTCTACCTACACACATCTCCTTTTATAACTGTGAGACAGACACAGCTGTACTCCAGGCCTTCTTTCGATCTCTGTATAAATGGCACTTTTAGCACGAGGTGTCAGAGGCAGAGCTCTATTTCAACTTATTCCTGGTCGGTAACGAACCTGCCAAACAGTGAATAGAGGGGGAAACAGGGAGGAGACGCCCAGGGAGGGAGCGGTTGGAGGTCGAAATCAATCCCACATGTTTTCAGAAAGAGTATTTTCCACCACTAGGTGGAGAACAGAAACCCTGTACTTCCAGTCCCAAGTGCCTCACCCCCCTTCCCCGCACTTTTTCAGCCACACTGCTGCTTTGAGCTGCTCTGGCTACATACAGATGGCTTCATTTAGCCAAGCCATGGCATCACAGGGCACAACTTATTTTTGACGGAGCTCAGAAAAAGCTTGAGGGCAAATAGAGAGACATAAAAAGAAAAGTTCTGAAGTAGCAATGCAGAAAAGCGCTCTCCCTAGCTTCGACACAGATAAAAGATTATGACAAAATAAAGGAATTTCCCCCCTACTGTTTGAGGCATTGTGTTTGTCACATTCAAGGCAGAATGCAAAACGGCACACAAAAACCCAAGCACAACATAAAGCTGTGTCTTCTCTCTAAGTTGGGGAGAAATAGGGCAGCAGCAAAACAGTTTGAGCCATCAAATCATTTTAAAGTCCAATAAGGCTCAGATCAAAACATATAAACATGATTAAGATTAAACCTCTGCTGCTTTCAAATCAATGCCAAAAACAACAAAACACAGATCAGTCTTTGTTAAAAGCACTTGGTCAGGCGCAGATGGAATTACTGTATGCATAACTTACAGTCATGCACACACCCAGTCCATTTCAAATGCCTAGCTGCCACATCTTATTAGAATTATATATAGCACTCATTTCAATAACAACCTGTGCACGGCCGTGGTTAACGTAATGGAGGGCAGGCATGAGGCTGTGTTTTGCCAGGCAGGAGGAACCTACTCTTTTCAGGATGCCAGACACGACCAGGGAAGCTGATCCGTCAGCATTATCTTAACCTAGTTGTCAGTCAGTGACAGGAGGCTAGGATGGAATCAGATTAGATGACCCAGCCTTTTATTCACTGGCCTCATTCACTCGTCAATACCAATGTAGGGGGAAGATGTAAGGCATGCTTGTCTGTCTTATGTCAACCCTCTCTGACTCACTGCAGACAGGCTGTGGTTGGTTGGGTCTAGTTATGGGGTATGAAGAAATGGCTGGTCCACGACATCTATCTGTGGGGAAGCAAAAGCTGGACATACCATGGTTATGGAGGAGAGGGATCTGATTTATGTAGTACCATGCCATGGTTATGGAGGAGAGGGATCTGATTTATGGTAGTACCATGCCATGGTTATGGAGGAGAGGGATCTGATTTATGGTAGTACCATGCCATGGTTATGGAGGAGAGGGATCTGATTTATGGTAGTACCATGCCATGGTTATGGAGGAGAGGGATCTGATTTATGGTAGTACCATGCCATGGTTATGGAGGAGAGGGATCTGATTTATGGTAGTACCATGCCATGGTTATGGAGGAGAGGGATCTGATTTATGGTAGTACCATGCCATGGTTATGGAGGAGAGGGATCTGATTTATGGTAGTACCATGCCATAGCCCATGGCAGATAACGACTGGGATATTGCTCTCCCTGTGAGGGGGTGGGAGAGAGGGGAACGCTGGGAGGATGAAGTCGATAACATGGATATCAACCCATAATATGTAGTTAACAGAGTCATTTGGGAGCTTGCCTTTATATTATATCAGAACTCCTGGTCTGAAATATACATTTGATCTAATTACTGTCACATAGCCTGCAGTAAAAAATATATAGGAGACGTATCCATCTTGGAGTGTGTAAACCCCCATCGAAGAGAGAGTCAGAGGGAGTCATCACACGGTCTATTGTTTGAAATAAGTCTTTGGTGTTTTGTTGTATTGATGCCATTTCTCTATCTTCATCGTCAGTGGAAAAACGAATCTACAACTAATTTGTTGTGCTTGTCAGTTTCACTACAGACGCAAACAAACAAAACACATGAACTCTAGATAGTATAAAATAAATACAATAAAAATTACATTGATCTACAGGCCTACATCATGTAAATCAGAGACTCAAGCTAACATAATCATCCTTATGTTTCTATTGAATCCCTCAATTACAAAGTATGGATGAGGCCATACACCACCCATGTATAGCATGAGACCATACACCACCCATGTATAGCATGAGGCCATACACCACCCATGTATAGCATGAGGCCATACACCACCCATGTATAGCATGAGGCCATACACCACCCATGTATAGCATGAGGCCATACACCACCCATCTATAGCATGAGACCATACCCAACCCACAACCCATCTATAGCATGAGACCATACACCACTCATCTATAGCATGAGACCATACACAACCCATCTATAGCATGAGACCATACACAACCCATCTATAGCATGAGACCATACACAACCCATCTATAGCATGAGACCATACACAACCCATCTATAGCATGAGACCATAGCATGAGGCCATACACCACCCATGTATAGCATGAGACCATACACCACCCATGTATAGCATGAGGCCATACACCACCCATGTATAGCATGAGACCATACACCACCCATGTATAGCATGAGGCCATACACCACCCATCTATAGCATGAGACCATACCCAACCCACAACCCATCTATAGCATGAGACCATACACCACTCATCTATAGCATGAGACCATACACAACCCATCTATAGCATGAGACCATACACAACCCATCTATAGCATGAGACCATACACAACCCATCTATAGCATGAGACCATACACTACCCATCTATAGCATGAGACCATACACTACCCATCTATAGCATGAGACCATACACTACCCATCTATAGCATGAGGCCATACACCACTCATCTATAGCATGAGGCCATACACCACCCAACTATAGCATGAGACCATACACTACCCATCTATAGCATAAGACCATACACCACCCATCCATAGCATGAGACCATGCACCACCCATCCATAGCATGAGAACATGCACCACCCATCCATAACATGAGACCATACACCACCCATCCATAGCATGAGACCATACACCACCCATCCATAGCATGAGACCATAGCATGAGACCCCACACCACCCATCCATAGCATGAGACCAAACACAACCCATTTATAGCATGAGGCCATACACCACCCGTCCATAGCATGAGACCATACACCACCCATCCATAGCATGAGACCATAGCATGAGACCATACACCACCCATCCATAGCATGAGACCATACACCACCCATCCATAGCATGAGACCATAGCATGAGACCAAACACCACCCATCTATAGCATGAGACCATACACCACCCGTCCATAGCATGAGACCATACACCACCCGTCCATAGCATGAGACCATACACCACCCATCCATAGCATGAGACCATAGCATGAGACCATACACCACCCGTCTATAGCATGAGGCCATACACCACCTATCTATAGCATGAGGCCATACACCACCCATCCATAGCATGAGACCATACACCACCCATCTATAGCATGAGAAAGTGGAAACAGAAGTGATAAATTGTGGAGGGGAACAGTCAGTGTTAATTAAAGGGGTTATGTAAACCTTTACCTTAAAATTGAACTCTATGGTTTCTGTGTATGCTGCCAAATCTGATGACTGTATTCAGCCCCAAGACATTTGATAAGGAGGAATTACAGTTCATTGTATCTTACTGTATGAGCGACAGTACATAGTTATCGTTTCAGGATTGATTAAAAAAAATATAGTCCGTTTCAAGATTTGGGATTGGTCCATCAGCCATCAAACAACTAGAGACTGTTCCTTTTAAAGTACAGACATGATGTAGATTACAAACACAATCAGACATCACATTCCTGATAAAAATAAACTGTGATAGAAAGAATATAGTGTAGTGAAAAAGAGTGGGGTTAAAGTCTCAATGACCATGCAGAGATTAGTAATCTCCACGAGGGAGCGAACATTAATGAGAACTAATCAGGTATATACACAATTAAAACAAATATTTTCCATGTTATTGAAGGGGAGTAGAATTACATGCACAATAAAACCAACATTGCTTTTATATCGACCTGTGAGTCATCCTTATTCCTCCCATGTTCTTGCTGTAATATAGTACATGACTGTGAGGAGCCCTTTGAGAGAAAGAGAGAGAACAGCACAACCCAGCACCAAATTCATCTACCAGACCACTCCCTAGCCTGAGATGCTGCTTGTAAAAGAGGAAATATGGATGAAATTGTATTGCTTTTTAATCTGACACGACTAGCAACAGACCCAGTCCTGCTAAAAGCATTTTCAATGGTGAAACATAAAGATGCATGTATCTACCCAAACCTGAGGACAGGCAGTTGTGTAGTGATATTATGAATCACTTTGGCATTGCGGATCTCAGTGAGATTATCAGCATCTATATGACACAGAAGACTGAAGCGTCCCCTATAACCTATCGCTCTCATGTTATCGGCAGTATATCAATCCTGTTATCTTCATCTCTGATGTTAACTCACTGTGACACTGCATGAGGAAGGAGAGCTCTGCTCTTTCCAGAGTAGTGACAGGATAGAAAAGCTGCATGGATGGAGAGAGAGACAGAGACGGAGAGAACGAGAGCAAAATCTGAAGTCTAGTGATAATCTAAAAGAGGATGAGATATTCAAAATCTAAACAACACAAAGAACAAGGTGGGTGATTTAGCAAACCAGACAGACAGCCTAAATGCCATCATGCTATTTTAATACAGAAGGCTTATATCCTTTAAAATGATATCAAACAAACGGTGCTGATATCACTTTGCCCATATCAAAACAAACAATGTAGATTCAATTACTAAACTGACATCAAATCCACAGCGAGACCCACAATCAAACACATTAATATAATATAAGAGAGTGGATATCTGGGCTGGGCTCTCATGGTCTCTAATATGCGGAACTTATTGACACTAATGAATTGAACAGCAGCAGTGCTTACTGAACCTCCCAATAAAGAGAGAGGACAGCAGCAGTGCTTACTGAACCTCCCAATAAAGAGAGAGGACAGCAGCAGTGCTTACTGAACCTCCCAATAAAGAGAGAGGACAGCAGCAGTGCTTACTGAACCTCCCAATAAAGAGAGAGGACAGCAGCAGTGCTTACTGAACCTCCCAATAAAGAGAGAGGACAGCAGCAATGCTTACTGAACCTCCCAATAAAGAGAGGACAGCAGCAGTGCTTACTGAACCTCCCAATAAAGAGAGAGGACAGCAGCAGTGCTTACTGAACCTCCCAATAAAGAGAGAGGACAGCAGCAGTGCTTACTGAACCTCCCAATAAAGAGAGAGGACAGCAGCAGTGCTGCGTAAACACACACAGTCTGTGTCCCAAATGGCACCCTATTCCCTATAAAGTGCACTACTGTTGACCAGAGCCAACTATTTAGGGAATCGGTGTCATTTGGATTAAGATCATTGGGGATATACATTTAATTACTATCCTAAAAGTTCAATTAATGTGGTAGAGAAGAGAGTACCACAATGTTTTAAAACACCACAGACACCAGGAAACATCAAGCACTTAGCCCTGGATATTGGAATGAATCCATCTATCCAGCCCTCACCACCACCCCATCATGTTGGGGTGAGTAAGTACTGTATGAGATTAAAGACTCCCCTGGTTTGCTCTATGACATCCTAATGTATCATTATACACTTGAACATAACTTTCACAATGACCAATTTTTGTTACAATGTCTACACCAGCATACTATATAGTTAGAATGAAGCAATGTATTGGGCATTCTAAGTGGTATTCTAGTATGGACATTGGATCGAACATTGCCCATACCAGCAGAGTAATAGTGGTCATGGAGGAAAAGAGAGTAATTAATCAGGAAACAATGGAGTCTACTGGACAACTTGAGTATCGCCACATTTAAATACATCTATATTGTAAAGGAGGAAACAGATGTGGAAGTCAAAGATTAGATTTCTCTGTCTGTCCACATTGCTCTGGCTCCCTTGCCAATGTGCATTTGGGCATTTGGTCAAGGGCATGGGGAAAGACGTTATACAAAGTGTTTGTGTCAGCACCCAGTCCAACGTTATAGCACATCTTGTTTCTGGAGAAATACCAGAAGCTGGACCTACGTGGAGGAATCAGGGAACCTTGTCACATGGCATTATGAGCCTTATGTGAATGAGTGAATCATATTGTGGTCGTGGAGGACAGACACACTGTAAAGCCACTGACAGACAAGCCAGGCACAGCAGTAACAGTAACACTGGGCCAGAGCTCAGCTGGCATACTATTCACACAGTGTCTCTTCCTCCATGCCTGATATGACATTTGTGTGAAGAGCTGGCAATCACATGGCCCACAATGACTCACTCTATGGCTGGGAGAAGGGAGATGGCTCACAGGTCTTTCAACATAGTATACGTGGGGCTTCATCTATGTGGTCTCCTGCTGTGTGTTGTGTTGTGGTGCACTGTGGAATGTTGTTTTGTATTGCGGTGCATTAAGGAGTATTGTGGTGTATTGAGGAGAATTGTGGTTAGAGCGTTGGGCCAGTAACCGGAAGGTTGCTGGATCGAATCCCCGAGCTGACAAGGTAGAAATCTGTCGTTTTGCCCCTGAGCAAGACAGTTAACCCACTGTTCCCCGGGCGCCGAAGACGTGGATGTTGATTATGGCAGCCCCCTACACCTCTCTGATTAAGAGGGGTTGGGTTAAATGCGGAAGACACATTTCAGTTGAATACATTTAGTTGGACAACTGACTAGGTATCCCCCTTTCCCTATTGTGTAAAACATGTGTGCCCCACATATTTTAGTGTGGATGTGTACAGTTATTCCACCCCAGGGGGTTCCGTTATACATGGGCCAATCCTCTGAATATGTAACTGCATGAGAAATCAAAGAGCAAAGCAACACCAGGGTAAAATCCTAATCCTTAACCATCTGTTGGGGGTCAATGATTGGCCCATCTATCTGGCCCTGAACACAGCTTGACTGGAACCCCTGCTGCAATAGAGAAGCTGGGCAGAAAAACCGAGGTCTGGAAGATTGGAGAGGGACCTACGAAGTAGGTACAGCACTGTATCAGCTACTGTGGTGACAATGCATACAACTAGCACATCAGGGCTACAGCATTAGCCTACTTCTTCATCTGACCATTTGTCTATGCAAAGCCTCTTACAGCCAGGGAGGAACCAGGGAGTTGTTGTTGACACTCCAATCTAGATTGCTGGGCAACAGGGCAAGCCAAGTCCATAGGTTTCCTTTAATCTAAACATTAACCCCCAGTACAAACGCCATGCTACACCCTGAATAGTTTAGTCTGGGCAACATTTGAAACCATTTGCTTTACGTTGCTTCAGTTGTTGTTTTTTTGATGATTTTCTATTTGTTGTCTGTAATAATTACATGCACCAGTTTCCCTTTTAAAACAGCTGCTTTTAACAGCACGAAGGAGAACAGTGTCATGGAATAAAGGCTGATATCATAATCATCACACGAAATAACGTTACATCTGATGATTTATTTATCACATCGTGACTGCATGAGAACATCTGATGGTCCTTTTAGCAAAACATATGAGTCAAATCAAATCAAATCAAATGTTATTTGTCACATACACATGGTTAGCAGATGTTAATGCGAGTGTAGCGAAATGCTTGTGCTTCTAGTTCCACAACAGGTGTAGGACAAATAACATGTCATGTGGTGTGGCAAAGCTTCACTTTACAGTCTCTCTAAACCAGCCAGAGTAGAAAGTGACACCTATTTGACCACAAAATAGACAATAAATCTCACCAGTTCAGTCAAACCACTAGTCTCCATAAGCAAATAGACTCAGCTGTAAATCTAAGTGCAGATTCAAATTTGCAGCAGGCCTAGGCTGTACTCCAAATGTTACAATCAGATTATTAGCCTGTCTATAAATTATGCATTTAAAGTAGATCACAGGGTCAATCAGGGATACAATCCATGACGTGGGACCGTGTGTGTGCGCGTCTAGAACAAAACAAATAGAACAAAACAAATCAGGGTGGAAAAAAAAGAACCTTCAGAAAAACATCACTCATTGTAAACCACATACATTTCCATAATGAAGGTGGAGCGGTACCGCTCGAAACACTACAACCTTCAGAGCGCATGCACATGAGTGACAGGAGTAAATGTCCCGTTAAACACTTAGATGTAGATTTCGAAGGCGAGGCAGTGTTCCTATTCAATATTGAACTCATCCATTACCCAAGCTACCAGCTGCAACAATATTTATTCGCTGCTCCGTTGCTTGTTTTTCCCGTAGAACTAAAGGAGAAACTAGCTGGCAAGTATGGCGGACTACGGGTTCATGGTAACCTATTCCCGCTATGTGCCTACCTCTTAGGCTACTTCAAGCTTGAGTGGGGTGTCCAATGACGTTTATTCTAGAAAAAAAAATGAATTTGGGAAACAAATATAGCCTAAAGTTGGCCTACATGCCACAAAGGAGTTTCTACCATAATGCGTCGACACACGTAAACATTGTTACCAAAACGAGTACAGGACAATAACATGTCCCGTGCACAGTCAAAACGTTTGATTAAACCATTCATTACAGCATAAAGATCCGACCCGAAAAATCAGTCTAAACCTCCAACAAAAACTTCTAACAGTAATAGCCATTAGCTACCACCAGATCATTGGACCTAGGCTAGGACTGATACTAACGAGGACGCTTTATTATGTGTAGACTATTAGCAGAAGCATGTATGACTTAAACAAGGATAAAACTTACGTAAAAACGAAGAATAAGGTGGTGGATCCCACAAGAAAAGTGGCAGCAGTAGATACCGGGATGTATTTGGTGGGTTTAAATCTCTTTCCAACGCTGTTGGGCATTCTGTAATTTCCACATTCCTCAATTATTTATTCCAATTGGAGACGGTATACAGATGTAAAGATCCAGTCTGAAATATCTACATTTACCGATTCAGAAAATCTGTCTTTATTACTGTTAAACGCACACAGATCCAAAGATAGTCAAGCAAAAATATACTGCGCTCCGAAAGACTAGAAATCCCACTCTAGCAATCCAGCCCACGAGTGAGGTCACAAAACCGCTTGAAAGGTGGAGCCTAGGTTGAAGATAACAATATAATATATTTTAAACCTAGTTTAATGCTAAACGAAGAGGACTGTGATGGGATGCTTAGGTTACAGCCAGGGGCCACACGTTTTATTCACCCTCAAATCGGATTTTATATATTTAATTTTGTTTAAAAACATTTTTTAGGCATGTCTAAACCAGTCACTCATCACTATCGTTTTATGCAACTTTTGTTACATATACATTCATTTTGACTTTGGCCCTACTGTGAGGGTAGAGAGTGAAAAACCAAAATATATTATTATTATTTATTATAATAAGGACCTCCACAAGCTCTGCTCCCCTGCTGAATTTTCAGGTCTTTGGCATCTGTTTCATGGGCTGTGCGCGCCCTCTAAAGGTGAATAATTTGTTCGTTTTGTCCAGCTTTCGCGTATCGTAATATCTGCGTTTAGCTGGTTCTTTGGCTCTAGCGAGACACCATAGTTCCAAGCACTGTATGTTTTCCTTTTTAATTAGCTGCTAGCTTGTTAAGTGATTCCAAGTAGCTTCATAATCTTTGACTGGACTTATTTTTAACGAGCGATTAAAGAGTCGTTGGAGGGTATTCACTCTATTCCTGCACATAGAAAGGGTGTAAATCCACAGTCCAGACCAGAGGCTGTCTAGCTAGGTCAGGATTAGCCGCTCCTCGAGACTGCTGGCTGCTCAGTTCTTGAAAGGGATCTCTTCTACTACAGACGTTGGGCGGCATTAGCAAGTTAGCTCGCTACCTAGAAAACCCACTGCACAGAACCGATAGTTTTTCACAACATGTCATATCGGAGGACAATTAAAATAGTGTGTGGGTTCGCTGGCGGATCAGCGGTGCTGGTTGTTGCGGCTGCCGCAGCTGAATACCAGGGCTGTTTCGGCCACACGCGAGCCGCTCGGTGGAGCCTGTTCAATGTTTTGCAAGCTGCACAGCCAGCGGTGAACCGCACTGTTGAATCTACTGGAAATGCCTGGGACTTCAACTGGGATAAGTATGCCTCCTTTATTAGCTAAGTCTGATGCAGACTACTATAAAACATAGAGGGCGGTCAGATCTGTTCACGTGGGTCAAGTAGTTTAGTCTGACTGAGTCAGTGTGATTGATTGATATTAACAGCCAGCGACAACATGTTGACAGCCTGACAGGTCTGGGCTCTTGGCATGTCATCAAGAGAAGTAAACCGCAACACACATAACTGATTTGTTCCCTCTGTACTGTACTAGGCGGGACCCGTCCGCACTGTTGACAAATGGGAAGAAGAAGGAGGTCGTCAGTGAAGACCCAAGCTCAGAGCAGGACAATGGGAAACCCAAAGCCACACGCAACATCCTCCTCATCAGACACTCCCAGTACAACTTGAGTGGCAATGGAGACCATGAGAGAATCCTCACCCCTTTAGGTTGTGTACCCAGTGCTGCTGTGTACTCATGTTGCTAAAGGCATGAAACATAGACCTATTTCTCAACTATACTCTCCAGCTCAACAGTTGAATTTTAGTGAATAAGAAGAGTATATTCAGCAGCACTCAACAGAGGTGGTGAAAGTGTTTCACAATTGCAGTCTGCTAATTTTGGGGACTATGTGTTTGTGTTCTGCAGGTCGGGAGCAGGCTGAGTTTACTGGCCAGCGGTTGGCTGCCCTTGGGTTAAAGTATGACATCATGGTCCACTCCACTATGGCCAGGGCCACCGAGACTGCCAACATCATCAGCAAATACCTCCCAGGTCAGAACCATAGACCGGCAAACTTTACAGCTGAGGCGTATGCCGGAGTATATACAATATTTACTTTACAGCTGAGGCGTATGCTGGAGTATATACAATATTTACTTTACAGCTGAGGCGTATGCTGGAGTATATACAATATTTACTTTACAGCTGAGGCGTATGCTGGAGTATATACAATATTTACTTTACAGCTGAGGCGTATGCTGGAGTATATACAATATTTACTTTACAGCTGAGGCGTATGATGGAGTATATACAATATTTACTTTACAGCTGAGGTGTATGCCGGAGTATATACAATATTTACTTTACAGCTGAGGCGTATGCCGGAGTATATACAATATTCACTTTACAGCTGAGGTGTATTCCAGAGTATATACAATATTTACTTTACAGCTGAGGTGTATTCCAGAGTATATACAATATTCAGATCCAGGTCCCATGAGACTAACCAGTACCGTACATCAGGAGTGACCAAATCTCCTTCTGGAGAGCTACCATCCTGAAGGATTTCTCAGACTGAATCTAACACTCCTGATTCAACTGAATCCATAGACCATATGGTTGAATCCGGTGTGTTTGTGTAGAGTAGGAGCAAAAGCCAGTAGTTCAGTAGAAGGGCTGGTCACCTGCTCCTATACATCTTGCAGATATTCACATCACCTGATACCAAGGCTTTATCTGATAACAGCCTCAGAAGCTTTGATCTCAGATATTTCAGATGTAAAAATGTCATGAATCATGATGAGTACTTCACTACTCACCGCTAACTAACTTTAATCTTCCGTTATGTTATTGGTTTAGGGGTGGAGCTGGTGAGCTGTGATTTGCTAAGAGAAGGAGCACCCATTCAACCTGTGCCTCCTGTCACCCACTGGAAGCCTGACGCTGTGGTGAGATGGCCATTCTGGGTTCTCAACGGCCTGTGTGCCTGTCATATTACCTCCTGTTCAGTGTCCCTTTCACTTGTTATCTATATTGAACAAAAATATAAACTCAACATGCAACAATTTCTAAGATTTTACTGTGTTACAGTTTATAGAAGGAAATCAGTCAATTGAAATAAATTCATTAGGCACTAACTAATCTATGGATTTCACATGACTGGGCAGGGATGCAGACATGGGTGGCCCTAGGAGGGCATAGGCCCACCCACTGTGTAATGATCATGCTGTTTAATCAGCTTCTTGATATCCCAAACCTGTCATGTGGATGGATTATTTTGGCAAAGGAGAAATGCTCACTAACAGGGATGTAAACAAATGTGTGCACAAAGTTTGAGAGAGACCTTTTCTGTGCGTATGGAACATTTATTGGATCTTTTATTTCAGCGCATGAAAAATGGGACCAACACTTTACATGTTGGGTTCATATTTTTGTTCAGTATAGTTACAGCTGTCTGCTTGTATGTATCATTCAATGCAATGCAATCAGAGGTCAGCTCAAACTCTCGTCTTACACAACCACTGTGGACCTTTCTACCGCTCTACAGCAGTACCACGAGGACGGGGCCCGGATCGAGGCTGCCTTCCGTCGCTACATCCACCGCGCTGACCCCAAGCAGAAGGAGGACAGCTACGAGATCATCGTCTGTCATGCCAATGTCATCCGCTATTTTGTGTGCAGGTGTGTTGCTCTCCCGAGGCAGGCTGAAGCTGGACCAAAGCCCCATTCAACAAGATGATGCTAATCATCATGACTTTGTGTAGCAATTCCAATATACTGTATTATATCTTTTGCATTTCGTGAAAATAATGATGTGCTTGCCAACATCCCATGACAGATGTGTATATTTGTTAGATCGGGGTGTATCGGTTGCTCTAACGGTCTCAATCTCTTTCTGTCTGTATGTCTCAGGGCCCTGCAGTTTCCTCCAGAGGGCTGGCTGAGGATTGGGCTGAACAACGGCAGCATCACCTGGCTCACCGTGCGCCCCAGCGGCAGGGTGGCACTGAGGACACTGGGAGACTCAGGGTTCATGCCCCCGGACAAACTCACACGGACCTGACCATGTTCCACCTACAGTATTCACTCGTTCTCTTTCTGAGAGGTTCAGATGTCGGTCGCAGGGTGAACTGAATGGCTCTTGATTTCTGCTTAAGTGTCTTGAAAGTTATTTTTGGTGTTAATTTTGTAACTTCAATGTGCAATGAGATATTCTGTGGTGTTTTGTTGTGATCAACTCCCCTGCCATCGTTTGCCAACTAGGGGAAAGTGGGGTAAGTTGAGCCACCGCTTGTTTCTAGGAAACCATGCACAAAACTAATAATGTGACCAAATATTTAGGAAGAGGCAATCATTTCATGGAGTCTGGGAAGGAAGAAACCATATGGTAAGCAAGTTACAGCCCAAAAATGGATTTTCACAAAGTTAAATGAATTTGTGTTATAAGTTCCATGATAATTTAGCAGGTGCTTATATTTGTCCTATTTCATACATCTACAAATGTATATTAATACACGGGATTTGGAAATGTCTTTTTTTTGTACATCACACCTCCCCCTGAGACACACTCAACGAGTGGGGTCACAGCCAGGGTCTGCCATGATCAACAAGGACCGTGGCGCAATTAGGGTTAAGTGCCTTGCTCAAGGGAACATCAAGATATTTTTTTTTACGTTGTCGACTCTGGTATTTGATTTCAGTCACTGGCCCAACGCTCTAACTGCTAGGCCATCTGATGCTTGTATCTAAACCTATGTAGATAGTTTTAAGATTGTAAAGACCCCAACTGCTGTACAAAACAAGCTACAATATGAGGTCCTAAACTTAGCATGAAAGTGGATCCTTGTAACTGTTTGGGCTAATATAGTCAAAATGTTTGTCTTGAGGTAACTTGAGCCAATACCACCATGACAAATTATGATTGCATTTTGTCTGTTTTATACATAATATGCATAGTATTTTTGCAATGTGTCATGCATATGAACTCAAGATAGTAAATTTGTATTGATACAGAGCAGACATGATCATGCCTGTGTATAGAATTGTAAAACAAGAAGGGATCAAGCCACCCCTTGAGGTTCTTAACAGAGCAGTCAAGGAAGTGAGAGAAGGAGCAGCAGCAAGAAATGAAAACATACACTGAAGAGGTACAGTAACAAACATGTAGCTGTGTGAAAGGGAGTCTGTGGCAGAGTAGCAGAGGAACACAAGGTCTCATCTGATGACTTGGAGTCTGAGCTTGATAAACAAATCAAGAATCTCACGGACCAGTTTCATGGGCTTAGTAGCCTCAAATACAGAGAACTTGCCAATTAATTGGCAGATTGAAACGTCCCTGTCCCAGATTACTGGTCAAGAGATGGAAGGGTAAGTGATATTGAACAGCGAGATCTTTATCTGAAAGTAGGCATACATTTAAGACATTCAATATACCACAACCTTCCTTCCATTAATTCAACTTTGACCTACCAGCACCACCACCCACTTACCCCAAGGTGGCTCAATTTACCCTGTCCCTATGCTCAACTTACCCCATACCTGGGTTAGGTTGTGCCAAGAGTCCACTTTTTCTGGACAAGCTGTGTTTTCAAAAATGGTATGTTTATTTCCAGGAATACACAACATCATTAAATATATGTAGATATCATTGTTAGAAAGCATACTATATTTCCCTTGACATAGTGATGCTAAATGTAAAAGTTGCTCAAAATACACCACTCTCCCCTACAGAGTGAAAGGGGAGTATACATGTTGTGCCCTTTCTGTCTTGATTTTGTATTAAACTGAAGGGGATTTTGTATTGATTCAGGTTTCTCAATTAACTGTTGCTGTAACAATGCCCTTAACTCAGAAAGCTGATGTGATGATGACTGCCAGGGCCCACTCAACACTTATTATGAATGTAAACAGTATGCGACTTTCAAAGACAAAGTGATAGGATTTTTAAACAAATCATTTGTCCATAGTATGTATGGCATATTTGCTGTAGTTCTGTAAATGCTTCTCATGCTGTCCTTTTGTATTTGGATCAAAGCTTCCTCTTAGGTTTAGATACAGTTGTGTTCAGTAGAAACATGCAATAAAGGACACATGGTCATGTAAATGTTTTGTGTTACTCAGCAGTACACCAAATAAGTACTCTTAGTTATAAAATAGGGTTAGCGTTAACTCAAGCTGGGACAAAAGCAATGATACTGTCTAACAGCAAATCTGATGCATCTTAGTGTTGGCACTACAAAGCTTGAAGGGATCAAATTAATATTTGTTAGTAATTTGAATGGTTTATGAAGTGTCATATTGTTAGTGTGCCACTGTCACACTAAAGGCACTAATATACAGTAGTAGAGAATAAGGGTGACACTGCCATTTAGGGCAATATTAGAAAGTGCTCAAAGGACAACAATTCAAAGATGAGGAAACTGTTTTATTGATTAATCAAAAGCAAATGAGGATCTGGACATACAGAAAAGGAGAAATTCACAATGAATTTTTAAAAATCCTTTTTTAAAGAAGCACAGAATGCCAAAGCACAATAAGTATGTTTAAGTATTTAGGTGCAATTTGCAGGACTCCACATTCATAAAACATTTGGAGACCAGAACGAAATCTGTGTCACCTGTGAACACGAGAACGACAATACAATCCTCTCCATGAAAAAGTTGGTGCCTTTAATCAAGATTTTCTATTCACATTCAATATTACTCACATCTCTCATACTAAGAGTGACAATCTATATAGTAAGGGTGATTCCTATTCAATTTTGATTTAAAGCTGTTGATTTCTATATTCAGCTTTGCTGGCTGGCAGACCATTCTTTTTACAGCAGTTTGTAAATGGACCTTATTTTAACGGTGATAACTATCTTCATAGAGTTTAGCTACAGGTTCTTGCACATTCACATTTAGTAAGCCATTGATTACAAATGAGTAAACATGTCTTTGTTGCACTCTGCAGTAACCTCTTATGTACAGCTTGCCATTACTCTCAGACACCTTTAGAAAAACCAAGAACAGTTCCAAGAAGTTTACCTTTCAGCTATTGTGTGAGGCCGACAGTCGTTAAAAGAGAAGTTAAGTGTGAAGACAACACAGAAATTACATGACGCACAAAAACATTGGTACCTGGAAAATGAACACATCTCTATTTATTAATGAAATAACAAAATAAAAACATGGAAAACTTCAGTGTATTACCATATTCCCCATGTTTGCTTTGGAGCCATTTGTTGGGTGAGCTGCAGTCCGATGGTGGTTGCTATGCTGTTGTCAGGATGCATCAACTTTAACCAAACTGGACAGGATGTGGCTAATTCTGCATGGAGACTGACTGGTCCATCGTTTCAGAAAATTAAGGCAATTCCTGAACTTAGAAGAAACAAAATAACTGGCAGTTGGTTTAGTACACACATAAAAAGTTGGTTTTGTGCTACTGACTGACATTTAAAAAAAAATTACTTTACAATATTGACATTTCTTTTTACTTCTTAAAAACAGCTATTTTCAGTTAAGTGAATCTTACCGACGATTCTATTCTGAAGTTTAACGAACATCTACTCAATGTTTTGGGGAGTGCAGCTGTATTACTGGTTATTAAAAAAGTTGACTGAGCTATGACACAGGTGTTTCACACTTACTATGAATAATATTGTCAATTCAACACTCATACAGTACAAAGTACAGACTGAAGGAAACCTGGTTCTTTTTTTCTTTTTTTAAGTCTGAGTGTACATCACGACCCGACATACTGAGAATCTTGTATGTATGCAATATATAGAAGTAGTACCATACGTCATTAATACAAATCTTCAAGACACTTGTGCATATTTTGTTAGGTACATGGTTTTGAGCTCTGGCATATTTAACCACCGTGGTGGCAGGGCTGTAGCCTATTGTTTCTGGCCAGGGGGGTTAGTCTCGGTCAGGGCTTGGAGTTGGCTAAGGGTCGTTGAAGTGCCTGAGGCGGATGCGTTGGATGTAGCTGGCATGTGCAGGGCTGTAGCGGTTGGGGCTGGTGAAGTCTGGAAAGCCTGTGTGTCGGGCGGGACTGAAGCGGCCACCAGCAGGGGACACCAGGCTGCTGACAGGAGAGCCGTGTGTGAGGGGAGAGGCCTGATATACCCTGGGTCTGCTTTTTATCACTGCAGAGCTGGGCCAGCTGAAAGACAAACAGAAACAATACCACCACCAGTCTGCATTTATTTGGTTGTTTCCATACGATAGCAACTGACATTTAAGCACTTGTCAATGTGTTTCCATATTTAGGCAACTTGCAGGCAGTGACAACTGTTCATATGCATGGAGACATGCATACCTTTGCATGTCTGATGAGGTGTACGTCTGAATTGTGCTTTTCCATTTCTGAATGCTGGGGAACTTCGAGGGGTCGATATCTGTGGCTTCTACTGCCGACAGGACCTGTCTGTCCAACTTGGTTGGTGAATCCCTGAAACAACAGACAAAACAAGAGAGGTAGGTTGAAGGGTTTGGCAGATTTTAATTCTGCTGTTGCTTGCTGACGTCTGCAAGCAGGAAGTTATCCCACTGTGCAGCTTCATTTTCCCCACAGAATACATAACAGCTCGCCTCTGCAGTCAGCTCTAGTACATTATCCTTAATTATAAACTTGGTGGTTTCGACAAAACATTTATTTTTACTGCTCTAATTACTTTGGTGACTATTTTATAATAGCAATAAGGCACCTTGGGGGTTTGTGATATATGGCCAGTATACCACATGGCTAAGGGCCTTGTCCTAGCACTCCACGTTGCGTCGTGCTTAAGAACAGCCCTTAGCCGTGGTATATTGTCCATATATCACACCCCCTTGGGCCTTGTTGCGTAATTAAAAACCTCAGAACAATCACCCTAAACCTCATCACTCACCCTTCAATGAAAAGTCTTCTTCTGATGCGAGGTGGGGTCCGTGCTAGTAACTCATGGGAGTTGTCCAGGGACTTACAGGAGCTGGATGATCCTGAGCTGCTCAGATCCCTCCCCCCGTGATCCCACGACTTAGATCTGGAGCAGAGTGTGCGCCCTGACACGGTCCCTGGCCCCAGCACCCTAGTCCTTGGGCCCAGAGCCTCCAAGCTCTCCTCAGCCACAAAGTACTCCTCCGAGCTGCCGCTTCCACCACTGGCCCTGTCTTCCATCCATACCACCACCTCTCCCTGCACCTCCCCACTCACACAGGTCCCCCTCCACACCCCCCCCTCCCTGTCCCCGGCCTCTGAGCTACAGCCCCTCTCAAACAATAAGTCTTCATTGGTGTCACCCCCCAGCGTGAGACGGCCCACCCCGGATGCCAGATCGTCCCGAGAGAGTCCTTCCCTGTGCCCACCGTGCCTGTGTCCCCCACTCCTCCTCCTCTCCCTGTCTCTGGTGGGGTTGTCCACCCCATCCTGCAGGGACATCCTTTCAAACTCCACCATCAAGTTGGAGATGGGCGACAGCACGCAGCAGGGGGATGAGGAGGCGCGGGGGGACATCATATCCCCGTTGTGAGTCCTCTCTGCCCCCGTGGAGGGGCACAGGCCCAGGCCGTTGTCACAGATGGGCGAGAGGAGGCTTTCTGACACGGAGGAGCACAGGAGGTCTCGCTCGGCAGCTGTCTCGATGAGGTCATCGGGCAGGATGTGGAACTCACGGAGGCCCAGGCCGCCCACAGCACCCACCAGACTGTCCTTAGAACACGCCGAGGAGGTAATGCTGGTGAGTGCCGTGTTCTGACGGTTCTTCATCTCCTCCAGGCTGATGTCATCACCCTCGTCCAGGAAGGCCCCCACTGAGATGGAGTTGCAGAACTTCTTGGGCTTACCTGTAAATGGCAGAGAGGAGGGGAAACTGTTCATTTGAAGCACACAAGAAATGCATTTACTGGTCAATCTAAAGTTGTATGGGAGCATCAATTCAAGACCTTGATGGCTGTACCATCGCTCTCATTTCTCAAACTTGATCATCTGAATTCAATACCAGTACTATACAGTTTATCAATAGCAACTGGTGAGGATAACATTACCTGGGGAAGGGGTTCTGAAGCGGTTGCTGGTTTCGTTCTCCCCTGCCTCTTCGTGTGCACGCTGACTGAAGTCCTTCTTGTTGAGGTACTCCTCCAGCTTACGGAGGCCGTCTGCAGAAGACAGGTCTGTAAAACTCTCCAGGAAATCCCAGTACTCAGCCCAGGGGTGGCCCAGCTCTCTGGCAAGGTCTCTGTGAGGGAGGAGAACATAACACTGTGGTTGGAGAAGCTGGGAAAAATTGAACAAAGTTGTTAAACTTCAGGCTTTCTAGACGTACCTGCCCACTTTCTCTGCTCCACGGTCAGGGTCAGACTTCAGGATGTGCTGGAAGTGCCCCGCCCTGTCTCTTGGGGGTGTCTTCCATACCCGGCGGAACTCATCTGCCTGCAAGGGGGACACCAAGTAATCTTACATATAGTGCACACGGAAAGTATTCAGACCCTTTCACTTTTTCTACATTTTGTTAGATTACAGCCTTATTCTAAAACATCTACACACAATACCCCATAATGACAAAGCAAAAACAGATTTTTTGTTTTATTTTATTTTAACGGAAATATCACATTTACATAAGTATTCAGCCCATTTACTCAGTACTTTGTTGAAACAGGCAGCGATTACAGCCTTGAGTCTTCTTGGCACACCTGTATTTGGGAAGTGTTCCATTCTTCTCTGCAGATCTTCTCAAGCGCTGTCAGGTTGGATGGGGAGCGTCGCTGCAAAGCTATTTTCAGGTCTCTCCAAAGATTTTCGATCATGTTCAAGTCCGGGCTGTGGTTGAGCTAATAAAGGACATTCAGAGACTTGTCCTGAAGCCATTCCTGCGTTGTCTTGGTTGTGTGCTTAGGGTTGTTGTCCGGTTGGAAGGTGAACCTTCCGCCCCATTCTGAAGTTCTGAGCGCTCTGCAGCAAGTTTTAATCAAGGATCTTTCTGTACTTCGCTCTGTTCATTTTTCCTAACTAGTCTCCCAGTCCCTGCCGCTGAAAAACATCCCCACAGCATGATGCTGCCACCACCATGATTCACCGTAGGGACGGTGCCAGGTTTCCACTAGACGTTACGCTTGGCATTCAGGCCAAAGAGTTCAATCTTGGCTTCATCAGACCAAAATCTTGTTTATCATGGTCTGAGTCCTTTAGGTGCCATTTGGCAAAGTCCAAGTGGACGGTCATGTGCCTTTTACTGAGGAGTGGCTTCCGTCTGGCCACTCTACCATAAAGGCCTGATTGGTGGAGTGCTGCAGAGATGGTTGTCCTTCTGGAAGGTTCTCCCTTCCTCCACAGAGGAACTCTGGAGCTCTGTCAGAGTAACCATCAGGTTCTTGGTCACCTGCCTGATCAAGGCCCTTCTCCCGATTGCTCAGTTTGGCCAGGCGACCAGCTCTAGGAAGAGTCTTGGTGGTTCCAAACTTCTTCCATTTAAAAATGATGAAGGCCATGGTGTTCTTGGGGAGCTTCAATGCTGCAGAAATGTTTTGGTACCCTTCTCCAGATCTGTGCCTTGACACAATCCTGTCTGAGCTCTATGGACAATTTCTTCTACCTCATGGCTTGGTTTTTGCTCTGGCATGCACTTTGGACTCCAATCAAGTTGAAAAAACATCTCAAGGATGATCAATGGAAACAGGATGCATCTGAGCTCAATTTCAAGTATCATAGCAAAGGGTCTGAATACCTATGTAATTAAGCTATTTCTGTTTTTTATTTTTAATACATTTGCAAAAATGTAAAAAAAAATTGGTTTTCGCTTTGTCTTTTCGGGTTATTGTGTGTAGACTGATGAGGAAATCTTTGATTTCATCCATTTTAGAATAAGGCTGCAATGTAACAAAATGTGGAAGAAATTAAGGGGACTGAATACTTACCGAATGCATAAGGTATCAGTTGTTGTTTTTTATACATTTGCAAAAGTTTATAAATACCTGTTTTAGCTTTGTCATTATGGGGTATTGTGTGTAGATTGATGAGGGAAAATAATTATTTTATCAATTTGAGAGTAAGGCTGCAACGTAACAAAATGTGGAAAAAGTGAAGTGGTCTGAATACTTTCCAAATGCACTGTACATCCTGTGTTTCAACAACAGCTTCCCATATGAAAATATAATGAGCTAAAAAAATATAGAACTAAAGTGTAAAAATGGGTGATAAGAAGACAAAAAGTGTGCGAGTTGAAAGAGGACATGATATGACAATGACCTTAGATGGGCTGAGTGGGCCAACGAATGCCCTAACTGACATCACTGGATCCATGGGACTTCGTATGAGCCTGGGAGCCAGCGAATGAGTAAGAGTTTCTGATGGCTCAGGTGACCAGGGAGCACCAATGACAGGCTGGGAAGAGTTGTCTGTGGCCCTCAGTAAGGGTATATAGCAGCGATCTGTGGTTGACAAAAGAGAAGGTGCCTTGGGGTAAACAGGTTGACAGAAGAGAAGGTGCCTTGGGGTAAACAGGGAAAAGAAAAAAAACACAAGTCCTGTGATTGGGAGGAAGTGTACTTACCTTCCAAATAGTCACATATCTTCTGTTTCACCTCTTGGGTTTTGTTTTTTCTTTCACAAATAACCTGTCAGGAAACAGAAGAATTTCAAGAAATCCAAAAGTTATGTGGCTCAATGAGCAGTCATTAGCTAGCTTTAAAAAAAAGTATATATCTGGAGCAACTCACATCAGATGGCTTCTGGTCGTACTTGTTCTTGCAGTTTTTATCCGTATCAGGATGTGAACACAGGACATTCACCACTTCTGGACAACCAAACTTACAGGCAAAGTGGAGTGGTGTCTCAAATCCCTGCAACAGACAGAACCAGAGTTACACACATACTCTATGAACAGAGGCAAGTAGGTCTGCACTCAAAAAGAAGCTTAATTTTTCCATTTCTTAAAATGATTTTGTCTGTACAGGGGAATCGGCTAAAAGCCTTGTCTGCACAAATATTTCATCTAGAAACCTTCTTCGGTGTTAAACCTACAGTTAAATCTATCAGCAGGTACATATGGAGAAAGGGTGAGATAAGGAGACTCACAGCTTTGTCTGGAGTATTGAGGTAAAGGTCTATGATGTAACGGATGCGTTTCTGCAGCATGGCCTCCAGGTCATCTGGGTACATGAGCCTCATGAAGTCAGGATTCTCTAGAGTTTCCAGCAGGAGCTGGGCGACACCCGGCTGATTCTCCTTTGCTGCCACGTGCATCACGTTGTACCGGCACCCCTCCTAGGAACACACAGTGGACATTGATGAAGGAAAGTAGTGCAGGTCAGTGTTGGGTCACAACTTGTTTGTCACAGCCACAGAGGCCTGGCTTGAGACTGGGCTGTGGTTAGAAACATTAATTTGGTTGGAAAAAGGAAAACTAATAGGATTTATACTGAAATTGTCAGAGTAATAGATCAGTTATGTTAGAACATTATAACTAAATTGGTCAACAGAATTACTGAGTCATATCTGAAGGAGTCATATCTTTCTATGTGGTTGACTACCTATTTTTGTGATACTTCACTGTAATCATCTGCTGGCTGACTTCCTCCCTGACTCACCTGCACAACAGTGGGGTTGTCTCCAGAGCCAATGAGATAGCGTGGGTTGCTCCAGACCAGCTCACTGAAGGCTACCTCATCCCCCTTCTCCACAGCCTTCCTCAGCTTGGCTGTCAGATCCTGGCAGCGAGGGCTCTTGAAGCTGTTGGCCCTCTCCCTGTTGATGGTGTCTGCCTCCATGACAGGGACGTTGTCTAGTGCCACAGACAAAAGAGACGAAGACAACAGATTAAAACAGAGGTCAGCAGAATATGTGATAAACAATTTACTTGTTTAAAAATCCAAGAAATGAAATGCCATCCAAACACCCTTGAAAAGCACTGACTTTGCATATTTTTCAAACAAATGTATTTTTTTGTAAGGAGAGATAATTGTCCTTTTCAGCCCAGCACTCACCCTTGCAGAAGACCAGGCCTGGTTTGACAGGGGAGACACATGGGGTGGATTTACTAGGAGAGGGGTAATAGTCACAGATTCCCTTGGCAAATTTCTCAGCATCGTCTCGATTGGCAAAGGCTTTAAAGCGAGCTCCTTTCATCATTTTCACAGCCTGAAGAGCCTCCTTCTTATCACCATACACGTGGGCCCTATCTGGAAGTGAGAGAAAAAAAGGTAAATTAAAAAAGGTATGTTTCTATAGGCTATAGATAGCTCTTTATATCTACCTACAACTAGAAACATTACAAGCAAAGCAGCTCAAATTCTTACGACAATTTTTTTTTTGCCATGCTAATGCAGAAAGCCATAAGGTGACAGGTGCTATAGATCTCAACCACTGACGGCTCAAAACCAAAATAACCCCTGAACAGCATGATGTCATGGAGAAGCAACATCAAATGTTTGAATTGGACCTTGAGCGTAGTGTGACAGCATGGTCAACATACAGAATATGCGCACTGCACTTTGTGTAACCCAATCGCTAGCCAGCCAACAGTTCTCTGTCTTTGCATTTCTGTGTGGGAAAATAAATAATGACAAATACACGTTTGACCGACTAACAGCCCAAAGTGTAAATTGCAGGGGTAGTTTACATCAGCCCAGGTGAAATAACAGTTTCTTACCATTTCTAGCCAAGACATCCTCCCATAATGGACACACTCCATAGAACATTGGTGACACTTGGGCCATCTTTGAAGGAGTCTCTGCTGTATACTGAGAGCCAGTGTCTTCCCTATTGATATTAAAAGGGGCCCTTGACTTCACTGTCAGGCCAAGTTCCTCTTCCTCTGGGGGATTGAGCCCCATTCCGTAACCAAAGTCCATCTCATCACTGACAGCCTTAGGAGAGTCAGTGCCAGTCGCTGCTGATGTAGCACATGACGGCACTGGTTTGGCCTGCTCTGCAGCTCTGGCCGCCGCTGCACTACTGCTTGTGGCTGGGCCTGTAGTGGTGGCATTACTGCTGCTATCCGTCTCTGTGGTGCTGCTGCTGCCCTCGGCTCCCGCCAGGACGCGGGCCAACTTCCTCTCGAAGATGGCACGGGTGGTGGCCGTGATTGGACCGCACTTGAGGTCGGCCCTTGTGAACTCCTCTCGCAGCTCGTCTGCACTCAGCCCTCTCAGCCTGCTCAGAACCGCCTCCATGCTTCAGCTAGGCTACCTGTGTAGTCAGAGGGTAACACATCGTATGATATCACATTCAGATACAAACTGCTGTGTAATGATAGTGATAGTAAATGTTTCTATTTTGATTGAGGTACCTAGTCACCTCAATCAAAACGTCCTATTTTTTGGGGCGGATAAAAAATTAATTTGTTCCAACAGTAAAGTGCATTATTCTCATGATTCCTGTAATAGAAGTGTCTGTCCTGCCGCTGTGCCTGCCTGATTCGCTGGGACCGGATGCTGTAATGCATGAGCCTCTCACACTCTCTCCCCTTTCTCGTGATTGTATAACATTTCAAAATGCAATTGTTGGAAAAAACTACTTTGGAGGCAACTCATTGTTCATATTAAAGAGAGGAGGGTCTCAGTTTTCTGAAGGTATAATATATCTGATATGGCTTTGAAATACGGAGCGAGAGAAATTGTGCATCGGCCATGCCGAGTAAACTACGCCTTAATGCAAAAATGTTTTAGGACATTACATTTACTGTTAAATGAATACATTGCTACTAGCAGTAGGTGTTATATTTAGAGTTAGCTATCTAGCTAATGTGTTTTGAGTTTCAACTTCCCCAGGTGGTGAATTATAACCAATTGAATGAGGCCTATTTATATCATATTAGTGCACAAAGAGATTAAGGAAAAAAATAATTCTACAAATTCTGGAGCCCTACTTTCATTAACCCAACATTCATAACCACTGGATTAAGTTGCATGTCAACATATTTTGAATCATGCATTACTGCTTGGACATATGTGTAACAACGTATTAATTGAATATCATTTCAGTAGTCTATTACGCTTCCTAATGAAGCATTGTGAATTACTTTATAAAATGACTCAAACGTATTCTATTGTGTGACGCTGGTACCACCAACTGAAAAAGTTAAATGTTTGTCTGGAACCCAGCCTTTTGAGCTAATTGACAAGTGCACCTTACTCCCCATGATCCTCGAGACCGACCATAAGTAGGTTATTAATGCCATTAATGGACTGTTTCAAAGCATAGAGACAACATACATTCACAGCCTGACTCTGAATATGATTAAACCCCGAAATAAACTCAGTCAGCCTTACTTGATCAAACAGCGAAGTAACGCAAGTCTACATGCCGCTTGGTTTTTTGCAGGTTCACAAAACATGCAAGCCATGAAAGGAAGGGGCGATTCGAAAGCTTCGCACACAAAAAACGCTCCGATCAAAATCTAGATTTGTACGGAATAAAGCACGTTAAAAGCCTTTTGCGTTCGATGTTTTTAAACTTCCTAGATTTCAGAGAAATCAGGGAATATTTCCAATCACCGTCGATGCAATCCTACTCATGCTCACGCCCAAGTGCCAGTCCTAATATCTATTTTTGTGCATTAACAATCTGATATCTCATGTCTTCATAGTGATGCTATTGATTCACGCTATCTCAGCACATATTTGATGACAAAAGTCGTATCTACCTACTTACCAGACATCATCTTAACTGCTTATTGTTCATGATCTGAAATGTATTTTAATATTCAGCTGGGATAAACTGTTGAAACAGACACAATGCTCAAGTCAAGACCGTCTGGAATCGTCTCATTGTTTACAAGACACTGTGCGCATGCTCACTTCCGAGGGAGGGCTTTCGTTAGCGAATAGTTCAAACCAAGCTAGTAATGGTGGTGTTGCTAGAAACAGTTCACTATGCAAGCAATGCATTTGAAAGGCAATAATGAAGTGACATTTGACACCTACCTATATGTAAATGCAGTGCCTTAACTGGGTTTAGGCAAGCACGACTGAGTAATCTCATGTCATTAGCTAGCTGGCTAAATTATTATGCTGACTCGCTAGCTAGTTACGCCGGAAGTTTAGCTTAGAAGACGCTAGCAAGCAACCCACTTTCCATAATATAACGTAGGTAGCTAGTTATTTTGGGACATGCTGCGAAAAGTATAACCCCACCAACAATATAAAATCATTTTAATACTTAAGAAAAAAAAAACCCAACTAGCTACCTAAATTAGCTAACCGTGTAGTTATGACAAGTGCGTGACGAAGGAACAAGCTAACTAGCCCTACAACCAACAATTAGTTAAATGTGCTATATTTAGTAAACAACTTGGATAACGCATTAATATATTTTATTAATGCAACTACTGGAACGTTTGGACTTGGAAATGTATATTATTCTGCAGTATTTGAAATGACAACAAAATGAACGTTAGCATGCACACCTCCTTGCTCTCCACCTGCCCTCACCGCGACGCTTTCAAACTATGTTGAGAAAGGACCCAGGTTTTGATTAACATAATGCCTGATCGAAATTGAGACTACTGTGAACAGTCTATGACTGCGTACTATGCTAGCCAGACAGTCTGGAAAAAACCGAGCAGAACATAAATCCTAGAAACAATTCGATAAGTACCTCCAAATATATAAGACATCTTTGGAATAGACATGGGATCAATTCATTTGACTAATCAATTATAAATACTACAGCCTACCCATCAAATGTTAGGGAATTAAATAACAGACAATTGATGAATAGTGCAACTTTATGAGAAATACAATATCTCCCAATATACATTTTATATATTGAACAGCAAATACAGCAAGGTTTATGTACAGAACTAATTTATCCCTGCTCCATGTACCAAGCAAGGTTATGTATTCAAATATATAGATAACAGTGAAAGGTAGCTTGGAAGATAGTCAATGTTGGATTCACCAAGTCAACTAAGTTCGAACAGATTGTTACAAACCCTTCTTCAAAAACACAGTATGGAGCGCCATTAGTTATTACCAGTAAACTGAACACAGCTTTCCCTTCGACTAAAGGTTTTCCCTTCGCAGATATGTAATAAGCATGTTATTACAGTGTGGTTAAAAATAGTCAATTTACTTTGACTGGCAAGATACAGGTTGTCTGGACATGAGTCTAACGGCATACAAAACTTC
Organism: Oncorhynchus clarkii lewisi; assembly: GCF_045791955.1. NCBI lineage: Eukaryota > Metazoa > Chordata > Actinopteri > Salmoniformes > Salmonidae > Oncorhynchus > Oncorhynchus clarkii. The sequence goes on along the minus strand of NC_092176.1, from coordinate 25,750,809 downwards.
AGTTACACTACAACTGCATGTGCTGTAGTTTATGATGTCCATTGCGGTCTACATTTGGACTTTCAACAGTTGTCAGTTTGAATAAATATGCTTTGCAAGTTGCATATATCATTCTCAAATGTTTTTGCTCATCACACTATTAGATAATGATCAAAGTAATTCAATTATAGGAAAAAGTAGAGAAAATTAAGTCTATTATATTAACCTCTGCAAAGAATAAAACAGTTTTCCTGGAGAGCAAATCAACCTCAAAAGGAATTAAACAAGCAATTGCAGGGTGGGCATTCTGTAAATATGAAACCATAGTAACAAAAGGTAATACATTTGAGTGCATCTCACTCAGAAGTAGTAACATTGTGTAATAGTTCTTACACCTTCCCCTCCCTCAAAGTCAGTTACAGTAAGTTCTCTCTCCTTAATTGTGCAACATCAGTTGAGACTACCCAAATATTTAACATTAAACCATTCGGTTTGGAACTGCAAGCAGCTTAATCATACACCATAACCTACATTACATCTTGCACACCCACTTTCAACAGAAATAATGATACGTTAATTCATAACATTTAGTCCTTTAACAGCATACAAAATACTCCTCATTAAGGCTTTGCCATACACATTACTACAGTCCAAGCCAGCCAGTTAAACTCCCAATTTCATACATAGTTGAGAAGAATTAAGTTTCCACAAAGTTGCAGAGCCCACAATATGTTGATAGCAAGCTTTAAAAAAGAACAAGCAATTAAAAACCGAAAAGATTGATGTCAATGAAATTAACAAATGTGAGGCGTACTAAAAAGGAGAATGGTATTGATTCACCACAAACAGTTTGAAAGCCATAGGGGCATTTGACCAGATGATTCCCTAAATCCCAAACCAACCCCTAGCCTACAACCTGAGAAACTTGTGTAGATCAGAGGGGGAATAGGTGGAATATGGTTATTGCTTCACCGTGCCTTCCTATAGGCCTAGTAAACATTTTGCCATATTGTTAACACTTATCCAATCAGATTTACAGGATTGTCTAAGTTGAGGGACTAAGGGTCGATTTGGATTTCAACGTAAGTTTATGGAATGAGTGGCTCCTCCCATTCGCAGGCACAGAGGAATGGAAGAACAGTAAGAGGGACTACAGTATGCTTCTAACAGTATGCTTATCCATTTCTGCAGGCTTTAAAACGGTCTCACTTATCTTACCGGAGCATGAGAAAGTATATCAAAAGTACCGGTATGCGTAAACAAACTTCTAGCTACAATAATTAAACCGGGGTATTGGTGAATTTGTTTTGTTTGAAAAATACTTGAGAATAGGCCTTACTTGGTGCGTATGACTTCAAAACAAAAGACTGGCGGAATCCTCTAACAATGTAGTTGTCACTGTCATTTAAGATTCAATATCGTCATTCCTGAATTGTAAATAAATAAATATGACAGCCATAACAAAAATAGACAAAGTCCAAATAAAAATTAAAGCTATGGTATAAGTATAAATTACTTTATCCAACCACTGTCTGTGCTGATAATAATAACGCCAAATGTTGGCAGCAATTGATAAGAAATGGAGAAAAAGAAGAAGAAAAGTGCCCTTGTGGATAAAACTCCACTCTGTGCGTCTGCCTGAGAAAGTGCTGCATTACGATGGCTGTGCCTCCTCCTCCGCTCCTCCGTTACGGTCCACCTGGTTTAGAGTGGGAGATGTTATGGAGTCATTCTCCAGCGGCACCCCCAGTCGAGTCAATTCCTCCTCTGCGTTAGTCCATGACGTCATGGACTCGTGCACGGTGACTGTGTGCTCCTCCATTTGTTTCTGAAGGTTGTCCATCTCATGCCTGCATGAAACACACAACATTCACTTTAGTGTACTGGCATTTGATTCCTAATAGATCATTATATTACACCATCCACATGTGAGAAAAATACCTTTAGAGTAAAGGATTTCATGCATACATTCCTATTATTTGTCTTTCATTATGGTCATCACAAAACACACAAGCTATTTTGAGTAACATGAGCTACAAAAGCATATGATCCATTCTCAGTTTACAACCGCTATAAATGGTGCAGTGAAATGCTTCTGCGCTAGCTCCCTCAACATTGCAGTACAATAACTAATAATAATCAAAAGTCCAATAAAACAGGTTTTCCATTCCCAGAAGTTAAAGGAAGACATGATGGTGATTTCTTACTTGAGCTGGCGCAGACAGTTGTGCAGGTTATTGAGGGGCTCCTTGTTGACGGAGGCAGAGGGCTTGAGCAACTCATCCAGCAAGGAGGCAGGCACAGGGCAGTCTGGGATCTTCACCGGGGTCACTGGATTTGATGGGTTCGATGGCTCCATCCTCTGCTGCTCAATGAGGAATACAGCACAAAAAGAAAACTCAGCATACTGTGATAAGAGTGTCTTCAGAAAGTATTCAAATCCCTCGGCTTTCTCAAAATGTTGCTGTGCTATAGCCTGAACTACAAATGCAATGGAGTCACTGGCCTACACACAATACCCCATAATGTCGAAGGGGAATTATGTTTTTAGAAATGTTTACAAATTAATAAAAAAACTAAAAGCTGAAATGTCTTGAGTTAATAAGTATTCAACCCTTTGTTATGGCAAGCCTAAATAAGTTAAAGAGTAAACATTTGCTTAACAAGTAAAATAAGTTTCATGGACTCACTCTGTGTGCAGCAATAGTGTTTAACATGATTTTTGAATGACTACCTCATCTCTGTACCCCACACATACAATTAATTATCTGTAAGGTCCCTCATTCTAGCAGTGAATTTCAAACACAGATTCAACCACAAAGACTCGCGATGGGCACCCATTAGTAGATGGGTAAAAATGTGATAAAAAGCAGACACTGAATATCCCTTGGAGCATGGTGAAGTTATTAATTACACTTTGGATGGTGTATCAATACACCCAGTCACTAAAGATACAGGAGTCCATCCTAACTCAATTATCGGAGAGGAAGGAAACCCCTCAGGGATTTCACCACGAGGCCAATGTTGACTTTATAAACCGTTAGTTTAATGACTGTGAAAGGAGAAAACTGAGGATGGATCAACATCATTGTAGTTACTCCACAATACTAACCTACCCCTTTATCAACCCACATACCCATGTTACACTTTGATATTCTGCGTCTTCTCAAAGCCATGAAGGCGCTGGATGAGTTGTATGTTCTATCTACCCTTTCTCCATTTAAAGCTGCAATATGTAACTTTTTGGTAGACCCTTTGAAAGCAAGTCTAAGAAGCGGTTGATCTGTTCTATGTGCACTATTTCTACGCTTCCCGGTCTCAGTTTAGTTTTGAGTCTTACTTTCGGTTTTGTACACCAGCTTCAAACACAATAATTTGGGTTATTGAAAATATATTTCACAGCAGTTTGTAAGGTACAATGATTCTCTACACTATGCATTGCTTATTTTGTCAAACTGAAATTAGGCAAACTATTAGAATTTTAGCAACCAGTAAATAGCACAGAGATTTCTGCTTATTGCACCTTTAACACACCAACAATATTGAAATAACATTACTACCACAGGAGGTTGGTGGAACCTTAATTGGGGAGGATGGGCTTGTGGTAATGGCTGGAGCAGAAAAGGTGGAATGGTATCAAATACATCAAACACATGGTTTGATGCCATTACAGTCGCTCCATTCCAGCCATTATTAAGAGCGGTCCTCCCCTCAGCAGAATTCACTGATTACTACTGACGTAAAAATAAAACAGCGCCACACCTAACCCTGTTCTTCCTACTCAGTTTCGGCCAAGTAGAAACATTTCAGTCCCAGGTAGCTTACCTTTCGGAGGCGGTTCTGTTTGAGGTCCAGTTTGAGCTGCTGGTTCTGCAGCAGAACAGTCTTCATGCTGTTCCTCAGCTCCCCCACCTTGGCCTGCAGCATGAACTTATCCTTTCTGGTGCTGCTCAGTTCCTCCTGCACAGACTCCAGCTCCACCTTAATGCTCTAGAATGCAGAGCAAGGCAAAGTCAGGTACACAATGGCAACACAATGAACAATGACAGAGTTAAGGTGATCGTAAAGTATGCTTCTGTGGCTTAGATCTGTGGCGCTAGCCAGCTCTGTCCTCCTCAGTACACTGGTTGTGTGTGTGTACCTGTAGAGCTGTCTGCAGGCTGTCCAGCTCGCTCTGGCTGCACTGCTCCACCAGTTCCAGCTGCTGTCTCTGGGCCTCGATCTCCCTCTGCCTCTGCTCCACCTCCCACTTCAAATCCTCAACCTGGAGGAGAATATAGTCAAGTCAGTGACCGATGTCTCTTTCAACAAACAACTTCCTTATTCAAGGTCCTGGGTTGTGTTCAGTAGGGCACACCATTTCAAAACAGAAATGTGCATTCTTATTGCAAAAGTTCAGGCAGTACCTCCCCGTTTCAAACATTTCCTCCCTACTAAACAGGACCATGGTTGTGTCTATTGCGTAACGTTGTGTGGTATAGCTAGCTACCTCCTGGTTGGTGAGGGGCTGCTTGCTAAGCTGTTCATCCAGCTGTTTCTGGAGGATCTGGAGCTGGGAGTGGGCCTCTGATAGCTCCTCCTGGAACCTGGACACCTCCTGAGAGTGTTTCTCATCCTGAGCCCTATGGAGGGGAAGGAAAGGATGTTAAGGTGAAACAGGGTTAAAATCAAGGAGAGACATAAGATAAAAACTAAAAGATAACTTGGAGCTAGACAGGGTTATTACTTAAAATACAAGGACCGCGCATGCCCCAATGATTCCATCAACTAATAAGGCTAATCAAAATCTTCTCTTAATCTGTTAAACACCGCATCATTCCGGGCGTAATTCATTAGCTATAAACTGCAAATTGAGACTCACTGTAGTTTGTGTGCCTCGCTGTGCAGGGCTTTGACCAGCTCTTCTTTGGCCTGCAGGTCCTTCTTGATCTCACACAGCTCCAGCATGGCTGCCCTGTAATGCCGCCTGTTGTGGGCAGCCTCTGCCTTAGCTGCTGCCACCTAGTGGACATAACACACATTTACAGTCAGTCTCCAAAGGCTTCATTGAGTGCATTACACTATGCTACAATGTGGTAATGTAATGACTATGTTGTGGCTGGGCCAGTCTGCCACCTTCACTTCAGGGGCTTGTATGTGTATAATGTGTTACAATGTGTTAATGACGACAGATAATGACTATGTTGTGGCTGGGTCAGGTTAGGTGTCTTTACCTGCTCTTTCAGGTCATTGACTTTGGCTTTTTCTTTTTCCAAGGCGACCTGTAGTGTCTGGACCAGCTGTTTCATCTGCTGGTCTTCCTCCTCTTTGCGTTTTAGTACAGCTTGCACCTGTGGAGAAGGGCAAGGAAGAGAAAAAAAACAATCAGTTCGTTAGCTTTTTAAATCAAAAAGAGCAACCACTGACTCAAAATTGTGTTACTTTACCCACATGGGTAAAGCTATTTAATTGATCAGTGATCGAAGTAACTGAGAATGTAAGATTGAAGCCTTTCACCTGGAGGTTGAGCTGGACCAGGTCGGCCTCTCTCTTGGCCAGGGCAGTCTCTAGAATATTGGTATGCTCCCGCAGTGCATTATGGGACTGCCCTAGTCCCGTCAACTTCCCTTTCTCATGCTCCAGCTCCAGGGATAATTTCTTGTTGGCGTCTTCCAGTCGTCTAATCCTCCTCTTGAAGCATCGCGCCTCCTGCAGCTATGGATAAACAAGATAGACGATTTTACAATCAAGGTATCTAAGAAGCACAAGAACCATTGGATGAGAGTAATTTTCAGAGGGGTTGGGATAGTAAAACACACATTTCTGTTGGACATTTGTGGACAATGGACAATAAAGTCATCTTATCTTCTCTTAATTGTCATTTGCCAGAGTCTCTCACATCATCGGGCTGGTGGTGTACTTATAGCCTGATTAAACTAGACAATGTAAAGCAATGGTGAAACGTAGCAAAATCGGTTTCGATGCCAGGATAGTGTATTTAGTTGTCATCGCCCAGACTGTCCCACCTCATCTTCTAGCTCCATTACTTTCTCCTGTAACTCTTCCAGCTCAGTGCTGGTGAGGGAGATGACCTCCTGAAGCTCCTTCTCCAGCATGGCCTTGCTGTGGCACACAGCCTGGTGTTCACTCTGCAGAGCCTCAATCTTATCCTGGAACAAGGAAGAGGTTTAGATCAGCATTCAAACATCACAGTTGGCTACGGTTGTGCTGTAATCTGTTATTAGTATGGCCACAAGTTTTTCCTGACCACATGATCTGACCAGAAACAAACTCTGGACCCTAGTTCCTGGTTGTCATGTGATCAGGAAAAACTCTGGGTCCTGATTATGAGGTTAGTACTGAATGTACCTGCAGGGCCTGGTTGTTGCCGCCGTCTGAGACCTGGGCCTTGAGTTTGACCAGCTCTGCCTCGGTGGTCTCCTTGTCGGCCAGGGCCTCTTGGAGCCTGCGACTCAGGATGCCCACTGCGTTCTCATAGGCCTTGTGCTTGGCCTTCATATCCTTCTGCGCGCTGGTCAAATCTGTCCCCAGCCGCTTCATTCTCACCTTCTGCTCTGAGATGGCCCTGAGAGAGGAAAATAAAACAATTAGACACATTAGTGCACATCTAAACCAATATGAATAAAATTTATTATCCTGTCTGAGTAAGAGAGTTTCTTATGCCATTTACACAGATTCATAGTAAATCTGTTTGGGTCAGTACTATGGGAACCAAGCTAGTTACAGAAGTCTGTCTGGCTGTAGAAATGTTGTGTGTCTCACTTCCTGGCTTCAGACTGCATCAGGTCCACCTGTTTCTTCAGGCCCTCATTCTCCTCCGTCACCGCTGCTAGCTGGCTCTGGTCAAACTGCAAGGACTGTGGAGGGACATCAAACACAGACAATGATTATTATCAAATGCCTATCAAATATAGAGTACTGCATTTTTAAAAGAAAGACAAGGTAAGGCAATGGGATGTCATGCAAGTACTGTCATGAGAGTAATGCAAAGAAAAACCAAGAGCTACTAGAATGTCAGGCTTGTGTAGGACGGGGTCATGAACCTGTATCTGAGACTCCAGCTGATCCCTCTCGGTCTGCACAGACTGCAGGTGGTTCTCCAGGCTGTTCATTTGCTGCTGGACCCGGACCACTTCCGTCTGCAGCCGGCTCTGCTCCAGCTCAGCTTTCTGTTTCTCCCCATGGGCCTCTAGCAGCTCCTGCTTCAGTCCCTTCACCTCTGACACCAGACGCTTCTTAGTTGACTTCAGCTCGCTGATGAGCTGCTCCTTGGAGCTGGCATCCCGCCGATATGCCTCCACCATCACCTGATGGGTGAGAAATGGGAAGAGGTGTAAAGAGACGAGTGTGGGTGAATGTGCATGTGTACACACAATCCTTCAAAAACAAAGGGTTACAGGATAGGGAGTGACAAGCACCTTTTGCTGCATGAACTGCTCTTTCAATTTCTGAGCTTGTTTCTTCAGGGTGCCATTATCCTGCTGCAGAGATCCAATCTAAAAAGAAAATGGCGTTCACTTTCTACTTAAGCGCAAACATGTTGCTCAACAGCCATAGAAGAGTGGGATTAGACCCTCTGGCTCCATGGTGGGTTGTTTCTCACCTGTGAGGATTTGACTTGGACCTCCTGCCTGAGCTGATCAAGGACATCTGAGGCCACCAGCACCTCCTCCCCCAGCCTCTCCGCCCCCTCGTCCAGCTGACTTTTATCAGCTCTGGCCACCTGGAGGGCCACCTCCAGCACGATCTTCTCATTCTGCAGGTACTGGATGTTCTCATCCTTGGCGTTGGTCTCTGTCTGCAGCTCTGCCAGTGTAGCCTCCAGCTCGAGGTAGCGGGCCTCCAGCTGGTTGATGGACTGCTCTTTGGAGTGAAGGCTCTCCTGAGTGGCTGTCAGCTGTCTCATCAGCTCCAGATGCTCCTTCTGGAGGGCCTCCAGCTGCAGGTCCTTCTGGGATAGGGTCACCTTCATCTGTGGAGGACACAGAAAGTGGTTACATGAGGCAACTGTTGCTCTCAAATAGCAAAACATTGACTTTCTCTCTACGTATTGGACTTTGTTTTTGTCTCACTCCTGATATTTTTGTAGATGTGTGTAAAACCCCTTCCTTTCATTGATTTTAAACAACTTCCCCTGAGTGGCAAATTACCTTAATTTGAACAATTAATTATTTACCTGCTCTAGTTCTCTCTCCAGAGAGCTGGCGGTGTTGGCCAGCTTCTGTAAGTGCTCTCGCTCCTCCTCAAACTCGTCCAGTTTGTGCTGAAGGTCGTCCTCCACCATGCTCTTGGCATCCTGTATCTGCTGATAGGCAGCTTCCTGGGTCATCATGTCAGCCTAGGGCCAGAGGGAGGGGAGAGGTCAGAGAACACACTGCTTAATAACCTCAATTCTAACGCTGCATCTTTTCTTTTGTCAGTAAATCTTTTACTTTTTTTCAGTAAAATTAATCAACAAACCATAACACAATATAAACACCAATCACACAACCTGTCGTATTTTCATAATTTTAAAAGGGGACAGACCTCAATACTCTGCAGCTGTACAGCGATGCGCTCCTTCTCTTTGATTGAGCGATGCTGGGTTTGTGTCAGCTGGTGGGACAGAGTCACGTTCTCCAGCTTCAGGTGCTCAAAGGCACCAATCTGGGTCATCTGCCCAGCCTGGAAAAAACAAGTCAACTCCCTAACACATCAACTCCGTAACATGTCAACCCAGTAGAAGCAAGATACAGACAGACAACCTTACCTGCATGTTGGCCATTTCGCCTTGGAGTCGGACCCGAGCCTCCTGGGCCAGCGCTAGCTGCTGCTGGTACCACTGGCGGACCTGCTGCAGCGAGATGATCTCTGCCTGGGAGGTCTTCAACCTGCTCTGCAGGGTGGTGCGCTCTAGCTGGACCTGCTGGAGCTGAGTCTGGAGACCACCCATCTGCTGACGCAACTCCTGAACTGAAGGAGACCACCACCATAAGAAATAATTCACAAAATTTGACAAATGTATTGCAATCATAAATACCCCAATATTGTATTAGTATTGCTGTGAGGAGATGATAATGTGAAAGTATGATGCCCATACTAGGCTATCCATCCATCCAACTCACCAGCGTTATCCCTGGAGGTCACATTCTGCTGCATCTCTTCTACCTTCCCCATGAGTCTCTGGTATTGCTCCTCAGCCACCTGCAGGTCGTTGCCTAGCGAGGCCAGGCCAGCGTTCTTGCTCTCCAGGTTGCCCTGCAGCTCCACCATGGCCCTCTCCAGCTGGAAGCAGCTCTGGCGCAGGGTGGACACTTCCTTGTTGAGGGAGCTCTGCTTCTCTTGGCTGGCATGGGACTGCTCCACCTGGGCCTGCAGCTGGGCATTGACTGTAGCTAGCTTGGCCTGGAGCTCAGTCTTCTCTTTCAGAGCCTGGAGAGGATACGGGGAAAGAGGGTGAGGGAGTGATCTCCAGTATTCCCAATGGCTTGTGCAGGGAGGGATTGTAGGGTGTTAGCCTAGCTATTCCAGTGAAAGTAAGTAAGTCTCAACATGTGGTAAGTTGAGTGGTAAGTACCTTAGCTGATCCTATGTTAAGAGTATAAGCCATCATAGACACACCCCGTGTGTTAGTTAGGTACCTGGTTGGCCTCAGAAGACAGAGACTCTAGCTGGCCCTCCAGTCTCATCTTCTCCTTCAGAACCTGGAGCATTTCGTCATGTCCCATCACGGAGCTCTCCAATGACACACTACAGGAAATTAACCAATTGAGCAGGAAACAAGAAATTGTCCAATTGTGTGCTACTGGAACATTCAAGCAAATTCCACCAATTAAATTGTAAATTATTACTGGAAAGTAATGCTGATTCATCGTATAATAGCAGTGTCCAAAAGCTGACTATCGTCCTTGTTTATTTAGCTTGAGTATGCAACAGCAATGTGCTTATGTTATTTACTAGTACTACCCCAGTCAGTCTATGTGTTGCTATGTGCTATTACAGAAGAGCTGTGTGCTGGTCAGGTGTACCTGCTGGAGAAGCTGTCCCTGCGGCTGTGTGGTCCCCCGGTCCCCTCCCTGTCCTGCTCCAGCAGGTGCTGTTCATCGCTGGCAGCCTGCAGCACCTCCTGCAGTGATGGGAAGTTGCCCATGGCCTCCGGAATGATCTCCCTGCCCTCCACCATGTAGTTCCCTCCTCTCTGCCTGTCCACTGCTTCAGCCAGCATGCCATAGGTCCCAGTGCCCCCGGTGGAGGTGGACACGCTGCTGTAGGTAGAGCTGTCATCCCCATCTCCACCAAGCCGCGACCACATACCTGACTCGCTGCCGGCATCCATTTCCGAGGTGTTGTCCTGGAGAGACATTGATGACCCCAGCAGGGCCTCCAAAGAGGTCATCTCCACGGAGCCAATCATGCTGATCTCGGACAGGGTGGATACAGAGCTCAGGTTGGATCCCAGGGAGCCCATGGAGGAGTCTTCAGACGTTCTGACCCCACCACCATCACTAGTGCCCCCTGCTGGCTCGAGGGTCTTGTAATCGGCCAGTGAGTGGATCTTGCTGGGGCGGGGTGATCGTGACTTTCTTTCCTTGGCTGGTGGAATGCCCAGGCTGCCCAGCTTAGGGCCCCGGGGGACGCTGGTTCGCAGGAAGGAGTACTCGGTGGTCATGGAGGTGGTGCTGGCCCGGGGAAGAACCTCTGGGTGCATCATGAGGTCTGGGTCCAGAGTGCTGAACCCACTGCGGCTCTTTGGGGTGGAGCGGTAGGACTGGAAGAGGAGAGAGAGGTGGCGTGAGAATGAGCAGAAGGCGTAGTCTACTTCAGCCCAACATTCAGGACTTCAAAAACCAGGCCATTCAACTGAGACTAATAGAGGATCATTTTTATAGGTGGTGGACAGCAACAAAACTAGGCATTATGGCCTGCCATGCAAAAAATAATAGGGAGAACACTTCTGCTTTAAATTCAACTCTGTGCAGCTTGTAACTGACAGCTTTATCCTGATGAATGTATGCCTGGTGACTGATGCTGTTCACACACTCACCGTCTCCTTGTGCCTTTGCACTCTGTAATGTTTGAGCTGCTCCTCCAGCCGTCGGCGAGCATCATGGCGGATCTTCTCCTCATTCTCCATCTCCAGTGATGGCTCTTTGTCAGCTACAGGAAGAGCAGGTTTAACATAAGAAATAGAAGGCCCTCACTACACCCCTATACAACACAGAATAGGTTAACAATACCTAGGACATTGTCATACAAGCAAACAATTAATTTTAAAAGGAAACCCCAACTACGTGTGCTAACACTACTTCGTCCCTACAGTTCAGAGCCATTTTAAAATTTGAAACGAGAGTGCTTGTATGACATTGTTATCCATCCACCATGGTTAAGAGTGAAGCTGCATGCAACCCAGTCCTAACAATGCCATATGAGTCAGACTCAATCCATTTATTAGTCAGTCCACTCCAAGATCTTATTTTCAGGTTAGTAAAGTTTGACACAAAATAGTATCCAAACAGATTGTTTTTGGCTTGCGTGGTTAGTGAGTTTACAGCAGGTGATATTCCTGATTGATGATTCTCTGACTGCAATTGGCCAGGTGTGCTGATGATCAACCATGAGGTGTCAGTCAGTCAGTGCAACTTAGAAGTTAGCATGAGGACTTCCTGACTGCAGCATCATTTAAAGCAGAATGCACTATGAATGGAACAGAAAATGACACTATAAAATAGTTTTTTAACACTTTTTTCTCCACAATTTTGTGGTATCCAATTGGTAGTAGTTACAGTCTTGTCTCATCGCTGCAACTCCCGTACGGACTCGAGAGAGGCGAAGGTCGAGAGCCATGCGTCCGCCAAAACACAACCAAACTAAGCCGCACTGCTTCTTGACACAATGCACATCCAACCCGGAAGCCAGCCGCACCACTGTGTCGGAGGAAACACCGTACACCTGGCGACCTGGTCAGTGTGCACTGTGCCCGTCCCACCACAGGAGTCGCTAGTGCGTGATGAGACAAGGATATCCCTACCGGTCAAACCCTCCCTAACCCAGACGACGCTGGGCCAAATGGGCCTCCCGGTCGCGGCCGGCTGCGACAGAGCCTGGGCTCGAACCCAGAATCTCTGGTGGCACAGCCTTAGACCACTGCGCCACCCGGGAGGCCGACACTATAAAAGAGTTAATGTGACACTGTAAACATTCTATGTGGGAGTGGTTAGCCTTTCACATTCAACAAAAAGCTTGAGATAAAACAAGCTGTATTCTGTTACGTAACGAATAAACTTAAAGAATAAAAAATACTTTGCATATCATGGTATCTGTAAGCCTAGACCATCATCCAAAACAACATTCACAACAAACCACACAAGTAAAGGATTAGTTCAAATACAGCCACTAAGTTCCCAACAAAATCTCCAAGACCCAAATCAAGAAATTAAATGGCCACGGGTTTGAACAAAGTAAGCGGCTAAAACCACTAAAGCACATTTCCACTGGATCCCTCTCTTAACTGGAGCGTAGTAAGCACAGGCAAGGAAATTAAAAATGGGATGGGGAACTAAATAAGTCAGCCTCTGAAGCAACATCCCAGAGCAATAGGTAGTTAATAGGGGGCACTCACTGCAAGTACAGGTTACAGTATGCTTACACAATTCAGTCTCCTGCATAGGCATACTCAGTCTGAGTGACTGCAATGCGTCACCCTTGTGAGCAGGGCCCTCAGCACTAGCTCCCTCAGACTTCTCTAGCATGGGTGGTGGGATAGCGGCCACACCTTGGGATGGCTCTTTGGACTGGGGGCTGACAGGTGGGCTGGTGCCCTGGGCAGCAGGGGGCGACGGAGGCGGCAGGGGGCCATTTAGACGGCCGTCCCCTCCTGCGCCTGGCCGCGGGCCCTCTGCCACTCGTTCTCCATTTGGCACCACGTCTGCCTTAACAAAACCTGCAACGAGGGAGGGGGGGGGGGGGCAGTAAAGTCTTTAGTTTCCGGCATACATCCATCCAGTTTTGCATTTCACAACACAATGAGGGTGGATTGTGATATACTTGAGGTTTTAAAAAAAAGGACTAGGAGGCGAGGCGAGGCTCTTTTGAATTACTTAAAGTCTATTGTGGCTTTCACGGGTAACCGGTCAATCAAGCTTTGTCAAGCCAGAATAACAGTTTGATACTATGCATTTTGTCATTTTTATTGAAGGCGAGATGTGTAGGAATAACAAAGGCATGCTAATATGCCTTAGTGCAGTTGAGGTGACTATGAAGTTAGTGGCATGTGGGTCAGTTATGAGGCAAGGCTCAGAGCTGTGTCCAGACAATTCTGCAATTGCACACATAATTACAAAGAGCGATACCCTGAGGTGGCCGAGTAATGACCTTTTCTCTGGCCGGTCGCACACAAGCATGTCATGCACAGCTTGGAAAGATACTGGCGGAAGACAGAGGAATTCCCTCCATATAAGGAGTTCCTATTACTGCAGATTCCCCACAACAATAACAATATTTTCACAATTATGTCATGTGAAAAAAATACAAACATTCAGTTATGCTTTAAGTCATTTGAAATAAATTGTTCTCTTGGTTGAAGAAGAACACACTCCATTGTTTGATGAGAGGATGAAATTATTAAATCAGTCAGCAGTAGCTCAGAGTCTGACAGCTTGCCTAGAATTACTACATTAAAATACAAAGCAAATCAAATCACATCACTTGAGGGGCAGGCTAGGGCATTTAGTAGGGCAAGAACTCACCATTAAGAACATCCCCTGAGGGCTTGTCCAGCCCTCCTTTCTTCAGTAGCTGAGCGTCACTCACCACAGAATCAGCACCACCGTCTTTGGACTGTGGTATCAGGTCTAGTTGATGGATTTCTACATTGGTTGTCTCCATCTCAGCAATGACTGAGTTGTGGTTTTCCATTCACATACAGAATAAAATGACGTTGCACTGGAGCCCATGGAAGGGATATTGTAGTCATAGGGTGTAGCTATAATACTTTCAAAACCTTTTCATCCCGTTCGTTCAGAGTAAAAGCTTGAATGCAATGCAATTCAAGCATCCAAGGACACCCCCAAAAAATGGTCTCACCTGAAAATGTATAACATTAAGGTTTAGTTAGAATGGCAATTATAAAGTATTCAGTCTGATCAACGACAGAGTAATCTAAATGCAAATTTGCCGTAATCTGACAGGATTTTCCACCATGATGGTGTAGTGCGGATGTAGACAAATAAAAAGAAGTGTGGCCTGCATTATTTATTAATACCATTGAAAATGTATTAGGGGTGGGCATTCCGAGTCTTTTCTGTGAGCTGGAATCTTTGGCTCAGTTCACCTAAGAGAGCTGTTAATTTGGCTCCCAAACACCTCTTCAGTAATGCTTAGAAATTGACATAAAACCATGAACAAATTGTGAATCTCTAATTTAAAGCCTAAAATGTTGACTACCATTATGTAAGTGAAATGTCAGGTACAATACATTTTTATATGACTTATATTATGAGATGAAAAGTTGTTGGTCATATGCACATCCTTAAAAACGTAGGTGCTGGGCTAATAAAGAAAACTTGTGAAGAACAGTAAGGCCCGCACACTGTTTATGCTCCCAATGCACTGCTTTATTGACAATGCTTCTTTCTTTATACAATTATTAGATGGCCTGCAAAAAAATGTTTTTACTAAATGTAACACACGGGAAAATAATTGCTTGGACCAGAATGAGGCTCTCCTCACTATACTGTTTCTGCACTGAGGAATGGCCATAAATTATCTGCAGATAATCTCAAAAAGCAATAGTAGCAGTATGCAAATGAAGGAGCCAAATGAACGGCTCTTTCACATTCGGTTCACCAAAAAAATGAGCCGTTCATTCGCGAACAACCCATCACTAAAATGTAATAAAGGTCTTTATTTTCAATAGATTTGGTAAAATGTTCTGACCAACTGGGAGAATATGTTCTGGAAGAACAGCTCCACTAAGCAATGGCTAAAGCTGTCTAGCTAACAAGCTAAGTGGATTTAGTTAACGTTACAAAAAATATAGCTAGCGAAATTCATTGACTAACTATGCCTTTGCAAATTGCAATCAAATAGCTACAAGGCTAATCAGTCTTGTATAAAAACAGCTATTCGGCAGCTTTACCACACATTCATTGCCTTGCTTATTTCCCAACTTGTAGGTAGCCAGCTAACACTATTGCTAACTAGCCAACTGCAATGACAGCAGCAGCCTCGACACAAGGTAACTTTAGCTGGGTGATTAGCTAGTTAGCCAGCTAAACATACATCATATGGCAAGTTGGTTAAGACATGTAAAACACAATGTGTCTGTTATGAAGATGGCTGGCCTTTAAAAATGTTAGTAACAAGCTAGTTAGTTCGCGGTCTCAACATATCAAGCAAAGACAGCCTAACGTTACGTTTGCTCGTTAGCCATCTAACATTCATTGGCCACATACATAGCTAACACGGGACTATAATTGTTCTACACCCCGATATCACACCAGTTCACGAAGTTGTGTAATGTATAAATCAATGCAGGTTGTGAAATTATTAAAAGGTTTAATAAATAACCAAAATATTTATTTGACATGACAATAGTTGAAATGCACAGAAAATGTTGAGAAAGCCAACCTTTTTCAGACGCCTCTTCGTTCTGCTTCTACGTGGCTAAATGGGTCCCATTATTTTACGTGTCCGACGAGAAACAGGATACTTGACATCGTTTTGTGGATTGATGTCTACTAACACGTATTAAATAATTGTATTTTGCATTTATATATCTTATTATTTTTTTGTAACTAATTATGTATAAATAAGCCTATGCTTGAAAAAGACAAACATTCAAAGGTCAAAAATGGCAGACAAGTTGCTGGCCGAACTGTTATAATGAACGGACACTCGCCCCTTTGTAATTATCAGAAAAACATTGAATCCCTCTGGCGGTCGTGAAATAAAACTGCGACCTCATATCAGAAATTCTAGCTACAATATTTGCAGTATTGTCACAACTGTAACAAAATGTTTCTGGGGAAAAAACTTTATGTATCCCCATAAAATAAAAAAGGTTGCAGTGTGTATAACTATGCGGATGCTTTACTGTCATGATGTCTAATGCAAAAAAAAAAAAGGGGTCTTTGAACATGTAAGATCGTTTATAATTAAATGGTTAAGAACAATCATTATCACTAAACTAAAATTACACTGATCAAAGATCTAATCAATTGACTATTGCAAATGGTTGAAGGTGTCTAAAATAATCACTAACCATTATCGAGTAGCTAATTAGGCACCCAGTTGGAACATGATATACAGCTTATTGACAAATATGCATATTTTATCGACCAACCGTTGCTCAATAGTATTGTAATACAAAATCCATTTAAAAAAAATCTATTTCATCATTAAGATTACTTTATTGGTCAATTGCGCCAAAGGTCCAATCAAAATCTGATTTCTGCATTTAACCCAACCGATAGACAGGTGCTGTTGTGTGTGTTTGAAAAGCAAAATAAAAGGAAACATATTTAAGACAAATTAAAATAAAGAGCTGGTCTTGTCTCTTCTCTGACGAGTCACAGCATCTGTGCAGGTAGGTCTACATACAATAAGTGGAAGGCAGCACTGCCCTGTCTTAACAGACTACTGTGCGGTAGATTATGCTGTCATCAGGTGGAGCTGCTGCCTGTTAGAGCGGGGAAACAGACAGACAAGTACTGGTGAAAAAGGACTACGAATTTTGCTATGATGGAATGTATTGTTTGGAAGTTGATAGTGTAAAGAAGTTATAATGGTGATACAGACATGCCATTATGTTTAAACAATCAAACCTTACTTGTATTGCTTCTACTGTATGTAGCTTAATTATTAACACAATGTGTGGCTATAGATAGAATACACAGCTAGATAAGTAACAGTTCACAACAAAGTTAATCTGAACAGCAGCAGCCTTACCCTGGTCTGTACTTTGTCAGGTCATGTTCTTTAGGATGACAGTGCTGTATGTCACATCATCATTGTCAATAAATGGGTCCTGCTGGTAAAAAGACACAACTGGAGGTTAACACCACAACTCCTCTGTGAGACCCAAGCCTAGATCCAAACGATGAAAAACATTAGGTTACACTTCATAAATACTTTTAAATAGGCCTCTGATTACAAAAAAAAAAAATCAGTTTTTTTTTGTTGCCATGTATGTTTAGAAAACTGGGAAGGGATACAAAGTATATTGAAAGTAGGGGATTACAAACAGGTGTGGTTCCTGAGTTAATTAAGCAATTAAAACATCCCATCATGCTTAGGGGCATGTATAATGTACAGTACACTGAGTACACAAAACATTAAGAACTAAGTGGAGAGGTGCAAGTGGTAAGCACCAGATCTCCAGTGCTCCCCCACAGCCCGGTTCGACCTGTGCCTGCACTCTAAAGTGGGCATTCAGCCTGGAGGAGTGGTGCCAAGGCTGCGCAGCAGAGCTCCAGAGCTCCCCCTCATCCAGTGCCTCCTCTATGCACCAGGCCTCCCCAGCCTGGTGGGCCCTGTGGCAGCCCCACGCCGTCTCTGCGTCTCCTCCCTCCAGCGACGGTCTCCAGTTCGGAGCCTCCAGCGACGCCCTCCAGTCCGGAGCCTCCAGCGACGCCCTCCAGTCCGGAGCCTCCAGCGACGCCCTCCAGTCCGGAGCCTCCAGCGACGCCCTCCAGTCCGGAGCCTCCAGCAACGCCCTCCAGTCCGGAGCCTCCAGCAACGCCCTCCAGTCCGGAGCCTCCAGCAACGCCCTCCAGTCCGGAGCCTCCAGCAACGCCCTCCAGTCCGGGACCCGCAACAACGAGGATCCCCAGTCCGGGGTCGGTGGCGAGGGGGAACTGTCACGCCCTGACCTTAGAGCTTTTTATGTCTCTATATTGGTTTGGTCAGGGTGTGATTTGGGTGGGCATTCTATGTTCCTTTTTTATATTTCTTTGTTTTGGCCGGGTATGGTTCTCAATCAGGGACAGCTGACTATCGTTGTCTCTGATTGGGAACCATACTTAGGTAGCTTTTTCCCCACCTATGTTTTGCAGGTAGTTGTTTTCTGTTTAGTATTCTACACCTGACAGGACTGTTTCGTTTATTCACGTTATTTTTGTTTGTGTTCAATAAAAGTCATGAACACGGCCACGCTGCGCTTTGGTCCGATTCTTCCTCAACAGACGACACCCGTTAAAGAATTCATACCCTCTGAATATTGTATGAAGGCACTCTACCTGCCCATCTTTATCTAAGTAGTGTGAGACCCAACCGTGGGTCTCAGGGTTAAGCATGAGGCACCAGATCTGTATTCACAAAACCTTATCCTGCTTTGCGACTAACACCAGTGTATACACCCTGATGTGATGCTGGGGAAATTGTGTTTCCATAGCTAGGGTTGACAGTGAGGACTTGTGAAAAGCAGAATCAACAACCTCTGTATAATCAAAACATTTGCTTTGTGAGACGGTGTTAACCGAGAAGTTGTAAACTCATGTTCACAGTTAGCCATTGTTTTGCAAATGCCACCAGAAAAGCCCCAGCGGCATGACCTTGGCATCAAGTGAAAGCAGGGCCACTGAGGCCATGGCCTAGTGAGTCCCAGGCCGTGGAAGCACAAAAGGCTAAGGCTTTTTGGTAAAACATTATGGTAAAGCCTGTGTTATACCAGGTTTTGATAACATTGAGATATGAACTCTACCACTCAGAGTGTACAGTCTCAGGCTACAGAAGAACAGAAAAGCAGATGTTTGTTTGAGTAAGGATATGAAATACTGTAAGTGTAGCACAAAACCACAATGGTCAGCTAAGCTAAAGCCAAATGATTCTACCGGAAACTTCTGTACCACATGGCTGAAGATGTCAGTTAAGCTTATGCCATGATGTCACAGAAGGTTTATTATATACTGAAACACAACAAGCTACTTCTGCTCTGCTTTGTCACAGTGCATTTTGAAAAACTGCCATTTTGCTTTTAGACATGACTGTAATATATATTTAATAGGAAGTAAATTATAGACAAAGATAGTGAGTGATGAATTGAATTATGAATTATTTTGTTCTGAACATATGTTCCATTCTCAATATTTTACCTGCAATGCATACTCTTAAGAGATTTGGATGATTATCCAAAACCAGCACCATTGAGTCAATGACTATATGAAGAGAACATATTAGAAAATATTAGAATAACGTAGCAGAACTTACCACTGATGTGTTCGTGGGCTGGTCTTTGGCCTTTTCATCCTCTGAAGTAAAGAGAGAAAGATGTAAATGTTCTCCAATTGTAGTACTTACTGATACTTTAGATCTGAGAAGACAGATGTTTTTCAGAGGATGTGTGCAGAGGTCATTCAATTGTACTTTCATGTATTTACAATTGTGGAGTTCATTCAATTATATTGTTTACTCAGTGAAATTGAACATCAGGTTTAAAAACAATAGTAAAAGACTTAACATTCTAAACATCTAAGCGACAAAAGCACCAGCCATCACCACTGCCAACATGCCCAGAGTGTAACGCTCGTCGTGGGGTGGAAGAGGACCAATGCGCAGCGTGGTAAGTGTCCATATTGTTTTAATAAGAATACTGAACAAAAACGACAACACTAACAGTCCTGAACGGTGAAGAAAAACACAGAACAGAAAATAATCACCCACAAAACACAGGTGGGAAAGGCTACCTAAGTATGATTCTCAATCAGAGACAACGAACGACACCTGCCTCTGATTGAGAACCATACCAGGCCAAACACAAAACCACAACATAGAAAAAAGAACATAGACAACTCACCCAACTCACGCCCTGAACATAATAAAACAAAGACATAACAAAAGAACTAAGGTCAGAACGTGACACAGAGGAATGAATAGGTCTCTCTGGGTTATGTGAATGTTGAAGGAGAGACACGTTTAAACTGTAAACTACAGTCCATGAAATATCACAGATAAATGGATGATTAAAATTATCACAGTAATATTTTATTGTTTATACAGTTGTGATAAATTGGAGATAAATCTGTTTATGTTCAGAATAAACAACATAAGAATAAAGCTACTTATTACTGGATATGCACAGATATATTCTAGTCAGGAGGAAGATATACTGAAAATAACAAAATACAAGATGAATTTTTGTTAATATCTGAAAATGAAATTAATAGGCTATATTTATTTTAATAACTACTACTGTAATCAATTTGGCATGAGTGGGTCTAAGTGAGAAATAAAGCTAAACGAGTGGTAACCTCTGGTAGTCAATCTCAACACTCCCTTCAGCTTCTTGAGTTTGAAGGGTCCGTGTTTGGAGGGGCAGGTGGTTGTTGAGTGGTTGGAGTTTGTCCTGTTTTGTGGGATAAAAATAATTGCATTATTCATTGACCAGTGTTCCAGGAAGACACAGTATCAACTGAATATACATGAAAATAACAATAAGTATCCATGACCCATATGTTTTATATAACATAAAGACAAAGTAAATGTAACTTGACAGTAAAGGATTGTTCTGCACTCATTGGTGCTAGTGGTGGGAAAATCTGGGCTGTTGTTTGTGGATGGACTGTGATGTGAACAGGCATCTTCAGGTTTCCCACACTACACCAGTACCAGACAGTATTTCTTATCTTCAGTCCACTCATGATCATAAATAAGAAATTTGTTTTGGTGGAATCCTTGATCTGTTGTAATTTCACTAATGTTCCATCTAAAGTCCCAGAATTCCACTTCACACAAGAGCCACCTTTCCTGCACCACTTCGGTTCGGGCTCAGTGCTCTCTGACATGGTCGTCAGGTGTACGGTGTTTCCTCTGACACATTGGTGCGGCTGGCTTCTGGATTTAATGGGCATTGTGTCAAGAAGCTGTGCGGTTTGGCTTGGTTGGGTTGTGTTGTGTTTCGGAGTACGCACGGCTCTCAACCGTTGCCTCTCCCAAGTCCGTACGGGAGTTGCAGCGATGAGAAAGACTGTAACAAGAAATTGGGGAGAAAAAGGGGTAAAAAAAAACAACAACAAAAAACATGTCAGATCTTCAACGTTATATCCACATTGAAATGGTGTGGTGTGCCCGTTGGGATGTTTCACTATGTTGATAAAAACATGTTATGAAATCTTGTTCGCTAAAAGGCTCGAGAAACATAATACAGACTCCAAAAATATATGGGAACGATTCTGGTTTTTACATAAAGGAATATCATGTCCACGAAGTACCACTTATCAGAAGAAATTAAATTATCTCCCTATGTATTTTGTTTGTATTTTTCTGTTTGTTTGGGATGTTGGTTAGTCTTATTGGTTATTATTTTTGTATTTTATTGGTTGTGGCCCAATGGGCTCCTGTATAGTTTGGTGTATTGTGTGATTCTTTTGTGTTGAATATGAAAAAATGAAATAAATTGTTCAATAAAAAACAACAACTATTGTTTCACTTCACTGAATGTTTGGATTTGCAGACTAACTTTGTAGTGGGAATATGTGGGATAAAGAAGCTTGGTTCTTAGTAAAAGAACCAGGGTTGGTGTCAATTTTATAAATGTACTCATGAATTGACCCCAACCTTGGCAAGAAGAATGTGTTTAAAGTTACAATGTTTATTGGGAAACAGCAACCAAACTTGTAATAATCTTCAGATTAAAAGCAATGCTGATAATTTGATCATAAATACACATACCCTTACTTGCTAGTCTGGAGAAGATGAGGAGGAGGAGGGAGAAGGAGAGATGAGGAGCCATGTGTGTGGGATTTTGGTCTCTGTCCCTTACCTGGTATGAATGCACAAATGTGTGTTTCTAAGACCAAGGTACCAAAGACAATGACTCTACCTCCTAATCTTCATAGGCATCACTGTTTATTACTCGCTTCCTGCTACATTTACGTTAAAATGCCCCCCTCGGTGGCAGATAGCAACTATTACATCCCTTGAGCTTGTTGTAATCTAAGGCTCTCAGTCCTATTTTTAAACTGTTTTCACAATTAACATAAAAGCCAAGACATCTTGGTAGCAATACTATCAATAGGAAGGCTACATAAGGATTACCCTGGCCTGCACATGTAGTTACCAAGAAATGTGCAGTATCTTGTTCCACCACAAGACTGTCCCATGTACTCACTGACGTGCATATGAGTGAGTATGCTCAGAAATGATTACTTAACATTGACAGGGCAGACAATAGATGCTACTCCCTCCTGATTTGCCCTTAAAGTTGTTAAAGCCAGCCAAACAATATGATAAACAGTTTAGTGAGCATTTTGTTCTATAATCAGAATATCAACTAATCTCATTAACTCCATGTGATACAGATCATCTTCAGGGTATTTGTAAATATGCTTTTGTCAACTTTACACAAATGTATTCTCAACTCTGCATAAGTCAAGTAATGTATTTGATGTGAAAAGATCTGATGTGATTTGTCAAAATACTAATTAGTGGAAAAAAAATAGAATTGGGCTACCTGTGTAAATGCAGCCATAGGCTTAGAAGTGTAGCCTTCCTATATGATTGTATATTGCCTTTGCCAAAAGGGTTGGGCTTTTATGGCACAGGTGGTAGAGGCCTTTCTCTCTAAAAAGAGGTCCCATGGTTCAGCCCTGTTCCGCTCCAGCTTTCCATTCTCAATGTTCTACACATTCATAAAGTAATTATATCTACACCTACACTGGGTCAAGCTCACTTTGTGCACCCCCAGCTTAATTAGTGGCACCAATGCAAGAGTAAACTACCCATGTTCACATTGGGGTTGTGCACGGGACCCCCTAAATGAGAGTACTATTACCCTGCTACCAAGTTGCCTGGGCTTTTATGGAACAGAAAAAAATATATATTATATTGTGGTGGACAATATACTTTGTGTCTAGGATTTCCATGACCAATCACATCACAATCATGTAAAGTTACTCCAAATCAATGGTCTGCAGATGACCTACTACAAGGAAATGTAGGTTACTATTCATAATCCCACGCATGGTGCATTGAAAGTGTAAGTTTTGTCAAAATGATTGTGGGCAAATTGTACTGACTGTCAAGTTGTGAGCGCTTCAGTACAACCCCCTGAGATATCTGCATGCGGGTCCACGAACGATGAAAGCGCGCCCCCGAGACTTCAGGTGAACGGGAAGCGAGAGCGGGTTATGGTTCAGTGTGCGTCGGGGAAAAGGAAAAAATAAGGAAAATGACCTGCAACAGCTCGTTCTGGGCACATGTGTTCATGACCGCGTATTTACTATGGGTCACGGGATGTGTTGCTCAGAAAGTAAGTAACACATGGCTGCTCTTTGTTTACAGTCTATATTTGCCTCATAAAAAAGCGCAGTGAATTGTTTCACCCGTCATCGGTCTTCTAGTTTAGTGACTGGCTGAAAACTTGTTAAGCAAGAATTAAACTGTATTAAGTTTCCTTGTTGTTGTTGTGTAGCTAGTTATTTTCCACCCAGGGAAAGACAGAATATAGACTTTCCTGGGTAATTTGTAATTATTGTGAGAATTTGATGCACTAAATGCACTGTAAACTATTGTAGTAGTCCGGTATGCATGTGGACACCACCCGTGCATACACAGGGCTCATCTCTCCAGAAGTTTGAGTATAGTTTTACATTAACAATCACTTTTTAGTAATCTAATACCATTAACTTATAAAATGATCTACTATCCTATCGAGTGCTACAAAAAGCTTATTGACATTTCAATAGGAAGCTTCCAATAGTAATCACCCCAAGTTCAAAGTCATGCTGGGTTGGTACTTGAGGAAAATAAGTCATTATTTTATGTGATTTTCCAGTTGATCATTTTGTCAATTTAATGCGCAATTGGATATCAGCTTTTTGCAACTGTAAGATATTACACAAAAATATACATCAATATTAGGCTATAGCCGGATGTGTCCACACTTCTTGATAATCAGCTGGCAGCACTCTCTGTAAGGCTGCATTTTCCAACCATGGGGAGGAAAACATCCCATGACACTGAGCATGCACTCAATTTTTTGTCCTCAACTATATCTAGTAGAGTTAAAGGCAATGGCATGCAGAGTCAGACAGAGAGAGCAGTGAAATGAGAACCACATGGATGAAGCCAGAGCAGGGCATGTTCACCTCCTGTTGGTCTGAGTCTGACTCACTCTCACTTTGTGGTGAAAACAACCCCCACTGCCTGACTGTCTGACACTGACATGGATTTCATGACTTTATTCCTGAACAAGAGCTCTCATAAATCACCCTGTACATACTGTAGAGTAGAGAAACCTTACTCCTGCTCTCTGTTAAACAACACACAGCAGTTTCTGTCTGACAGGGTTCCTAGTACAGTAGTATTTAAGTGTAAACCAACCGTTCCTTTAAAATTCATTATCCGTGTTACATGGCACTGGATTGCATGGTATGATCAGTGGCTTTTTCCTGGTTATTGGGTTTCCACATTCACACTAAGGTGGGGTTTGGGGGTGTAACACACCTGAAACATGTTTAGTACAGTGGAGGCTGCTGAGGGGAGTATGGCTCATAATAATGGCTGGAATGGAGTAAATGGAATGGTATCAAACACATCAAAGATATGGTTTGCTTGTGGTTGATACCACTCCATTGACATCATTCTAGCCATTATTATTAGCCATCCTCCCCTCAGCAGCCTCCACTGGTTTAGCAGTATGGTTGTGCAAAAGATGGTGCAGCAGAAGCAGTCCAGGTGACACTGGTTTGGGTTTCTTCTCAATTTGGTCCAAACTAGGAAGAAACCTGTATGTAGGCTATACATTATTATTAATATCTGCTCTCCTTTTCTGAGTGTTCTGTATGTGAACATCTGACACTGTAGCATTGACTTACTGCACATATATTTATGCTATTTATCTGGGGAGAATTAAGCTATTGATCGCCACTGTACTGTATATGAAATATAAGACAAATGAATCCATAACATTACTGTGTCATAGTGTCTATGGGCCATGGAAGTGTGCTATTTAATTATGTTCAGTTATTAGCATTTGGGAAAGACTTCCCTAATCTGTTCAGTGCTTACAGGTGATTAACAGAGTCCGGCAGAAGGCGTTCTTTTTAATCACCAAATTCTTCCTGACAACTTTGGCAGCAGTTAGAATGCAGTGGTACCATAAAATAATTTCCCCCACTTCCTATGTGGTTTCTGGTGCTGTAGCCTCTCCGCAATGATTTGAGTGTGACACGGCCATTGTATTTGCATTCGGAAAGTATTCAGACTGCACGACTTTTCCCACATTTTGTTACGTTACAGCCTTATTCTAAAAATAAATCTCATCAATCTACACACAATACCCCATAATAACAAAGCGAAAACAGGTTTTTAGACATTTTATCAAATTTATAAAATGTATAAAAACTGAAATACCTTATTTACATAATTATTAAGACCCTTTGCTATGAGACTCGAAATTGAGCTCAGGTGCATCCTGTTTCCATTGATCATCCTTGCGATGTTTCTACAACTTGATTGGAGTCCACCTGTGGTAAATTCAATTGATACGACATGATTTGGAATGGCACACACCTGTCTATATAACGTCCCACAGTTTACAATGCTTGTCAGAGCAAAAACCAAGCCATGAGGTCGGAGGAATTGTTCGTAGAGCTCAGAGACAGGATTGTGTCAAGGCACAGATCTGGTGAAGGGTACCAAAACATTTCTGCAGCATTGAAGGTCCCCGAAAACACAGTGGCCTCCATCATTCTTCAATGGAAGAATTTTGGAACCACCAAGACTCTTCCAAGAGCTGGCTGCCCGGACAAACTGAGCAATTGGGGGAGAATGGCCTTCGTCAGGGAGGTGACCAAGAACCCGATGGTCACTCTGACAGAGCTCCAGAATTCCTCTGTGGAGATGGGAGAACCTTCCAGAAGGACAACCATCTCTGCAGCACTCCACCAATCAGGCCTTTATGGTAGAGTGGCCAGACGGAAGCCACTCCTCAGTAAAAGGCACATGACAGCCTGCTTGGAGTTAGCCAAAGGCACCTAAAGGAGTCTCAGACCATGAGAAACAATATTCTCTGGTCTGATGAAACCAAGATTGAACTCTTTGGCCTGAATGCCAAGCGTCGCGTCTGGAGGAAGCCTGGCACCATACTTATGGTGAAGCATGGTGGTGGCAGTATCATGCTGTGGGGATGTTTTTCAGTGTCAGGGACTGGGAGACTAGTCAGGGTCGAGGGGGAAGATAAATAGAGCAAGGTACAGAGAGATCCTTGATGAAAACCTTCTCCAGAGCACTCAGGACCTCAGACTGGGGCGAAGGTTCACCTTCCAACAGGACAAAGACCCTAAGCACACAGCCAAGACAATGCAGGAGTGGCTTCGGGACAAGTCTCTGAATGTCCTTGAGTGGCCCAGCCAGAGCACGGACTTGAACCCGATCGAACATCTCTGGAGAGACCTAAAAAAAGCTATGCGGCAACTCTCCTCATCCAACCTGACAGAGCTTGAGAGGATCTTCAAAGAAGAATGGGAGAAACCCCCCAAATACAGTTGTGCCAAGCTTATAGCGTCACACCCAAGGAGACTCTAGGCTGTAATCACTGCCAAAGGTGCTTCAACAAAGTACTGTGTAAAGGGTCTGAATACTTGTGTAAATGTGATATTTCAGTTTTTTTTTTGTAATACATTTGCAAACATTTCTAAAATCCTGTTTTTTGCTTTGTCATTATGTGGTATTGTGTGTAGATTGATGGGGGGGGGGGACAATTTAATAAAATTGTATTGGTCACATACACGTGTTTAGCAGATGTTATTGCGGGTGTAGCGAAATGCTTGTGTTTCTAGCTCCAACAGTACAGTAATATCTAGTAAGTAATATCTGATAATTTCACAACAATACACACATCTAAAGTAAAGGAACGGAATTAAGAAACATTTTCTGGGCTAATAATGTAAGAATTAACAAATAAAAAATACTGCAAAGTTGCCTAGAAACAAGAAGCACGGCTGCCCTATCTGTCTGCACCATGGTTGTACACCATTTAGAAGAAGGCTGTAATGTAACGAAATGTGGAAAAAGTCAAGTGGTCTGAATCCTTTCCGAATGTACTGTATGGAAATGCCAATTATCTCCTAGAAAATGTGCAATTGTGTGTGATTTCATTGGATTACAAGTGCGGCCATTTTGGTTTCACTATCGCAATTTGCTAAGACTTCATTCTAGTTTTGATTGAAGTGTTGTTTGAGATAATCTGGGGTTTGTTTCTTTATCAACATTTTCCTTTGAATCTTTTTTAAATATATTTTTACATTTATTTTGTTTTTTCATTGCAGAGTTCTCCCTTGGGTAATTTTAAAATAAATATTAGTTATGACCACCCACTACTACAACACTAGGAAGGAGAATCTCTAAGCCTACAAACTGTCAAGACTCGTCCCCATCCACTGTGATTGAGTGGCGGTGAGCAGTAGAATTCTTAGAACTGAACAACAAAAGCCCTTGGTATATTGAATTGTCAGCGTCCCCAGCTTTAGTTTCTGTGTGCGTAGGGTGCTCACTATCTTTTCAATTATCTGCCTGATGGGGCACTCTAAATGATGCCTTTGTCCTCTTGTCCTCTTTTGTATAAAGTTGATTTTTGGAGCAGCGTAAACAGGCTTGGAATTCATTGCATCCACCCCCAAAAGGGAACCTTTCAACTTTGATAAATCCACCACCCGAACATCTAGACAAATGAGAACCACCCTAACATCTAGACAAATGAGAGCATGTTTGACATTTGAAGTTATGAAATATTACAGTATCTTTACATAATTTCATTGCTTATTCTAATGTTGATTTTTAAACAAGCATCAGTTTGATGCTGAGGAATTCACTGAGGAATTCATCCCCTATCTAAATGTCTAAAGTCCATAAAGAGACTAGTTCGTACTGTAAACACATATTGGTCCGACGGTGAGGTTGGCATGATGGTAAATAAACTGTACCGTTACTTTAAATGAGATGAATGGGCCAGGCAGAGGGAGAGAGCGAGAGCTCCAGCTGCCCAGCTAACTGGCTTGGCTGTTCTGGCTGTGTGTGTTGTTGTCATCCTGTATGGTGGGGCTACTCGCTCAGCTGCTGAGAGATTAATTACTGAGGATGCATCCATTCACTGCCTGGATCACATTCCAAATCTGGAAATTATTTATCAAAATTGGTCCGAACCACCATGGAGACATAACTCTGACTGACTGCATCTCATCAACATGCTTTAATTTCTAGTCTAGGCGTCCTTAGTTAATGACTGTTAGTGTAACCTCCTTCTATCCAGAGAGGAAGAAAAATACAGGGAAAACTATGTTAATTGGTGTGTGCACCACAAATGTGGAACCCCCTATCCAACATCCCGCCCACTCAGCCACATATCTATGTGGAGTTGGAGGGTCCACCACCACCACTACAATGCTGAACATTCCACTGTCTCATGCGGAGCAGAGAAAATGTGTGGGCCCAACATTGACGACCAAAGATTATCGTGGCCTTGATGGTAATTTGAAAAGGTCAGAATTTTGTGCGGTGATTTAGTGCATGAGGACTCTGCTCTTTCAGGTCAGTGGGGGCAGCTTCAGCTAGAGCCCAATCAGGAAGCTCACCAATTGTTTGTAAACTCATCCTGAGTGAAGCTGAGGACCCGGGATACCTGCATACACCACCACACCATGCTTAGAGTGCCTTCAGAAAGTATTCAAACCCCTTGACTTTTTCCACATTTTGTTATGTTACAGCCATATTCTAAAATAGATTAAATAAAAACAATTCCTCAGCAATCTACATACTATACCCCATAATGACAAAGGTCCCCAAGAACACAGTGGCCTCCATCATTCTTAAACGGAAGACGTTTGGAACCACAAAGACTCTTCCTAGAGCTGTCAAACTGAGCAATCGGGGGAGAAGGGCCTTGGTCAGGGAGGGGACCAAGAACCCGATGGTCACTCTGACAGAGCTCTACAGTTCCTCTCTGGAGATGGGAGAGTCTTCCAGAAAGACAACCATCTCTGCAGCACTCCCCCAATCAGGCCTTTATGGGAGCCAGACAGAAGCCAATCCTCAGTAAAAGTCACATGACAGCCTGCTTGGAGTTAGCCAAAAGGCACCTAAAGACTCTCAGACCATGAGAAACAAGATTTTCTGGTCTGATGAAACCATGATTGAACTCTTTGGCCTGAATGCCAAGCATCACATCTGGAGGTAACCTGGCACCATCCCTATGGTGAAACATGGTGGTGGCAGCATCATGCTGTGGGATGTTTTTCAGCGTCAGGGACTGGGAGACTAGTCAGGATCGAGGCAAAGATGAACAGAGCAAAGTACAGAGAGATCCTTGATGACAACCTTCTCTAGAGCGCTCAGGACCTCAGACTGGGGCGAAGGTTCACCTTCCAACAGGACAACAACCCTAAGCACATAGTCAAGACAACGTAGGAGTGGCTCTGAATGTCCTTGACTGGCCCAGCCAGAGCCCGGACTTGAACCCGATCTAACATCTCTGGAGAGACCTGAAAATAGTTGTTCAGCAACGCTCCCATCCAACCTGACAGAGCTTGAGAGGATCTGCAGAGCAGAATGGGAGAAACTCCCCAAATACAGGTGTGGCAAGCTTGTGGCATCATACCCAATAAGACTCTAGGCTGTAATCACTGCCAAAGGTGCTTCAACAAAGTACTGAGTGAAGGATCTGAATACTTTTTAAATTTCTAAGAAATTATTCTTATTTTATTTAACCTTTATTTAACTAGGTAAGTCAGTTAATTAAGAACAAATTCTTCTTTACAATGACGGCCTACCAAAAGGCAAAAGGCCTCCTGCGGGGACGGGGGCATGGGATTCAAAAATAAAGATAAAAACAATATAAATATTGGACAAAACACTCATCACAACAAGAGCGACAACACAACACTTCATAGAGAGACCTAGGACAACAACACAGCAAGGCAGCAACACATGACAACACAGCATGGAAGCAACACTACATTAGCTAACAAAAAAAATACTGTTTTTGCTTTGTCATTATGTGGTATTGTGTGTAGATTTGATGAGGGGAATTTTTTTTTTTTATACGTTTTAGAATAATGCTGTGGAAAAAGTGTCTGAATACTTTCTGAAGGCACTGTATTGTACAAGTTGTGGGCTCGTGTATCAGTGCCTTTTCACATCTGTGGACAGACAACACCGGGTGCAAGGATGTTGTGTCTTAGTATGGTGCTTCTATGACACACAGATTCAGTATTCTCCACAGTGGAAATAACCCCAATGTCTATGCTCTAGATTTCTGTCTGTGTCTGACCTGACCAGCAACAGTGGCTAAATGATAGGACTGTGACAGACATACAGAGGAGCTTCTGAGCCCTGGGTTATATAACACTTCATCTGGGAGTTGGCATAGCTGAAGCGTCAGCCTGTGGCGCAGTGTCACTTTTCTACTCCAGTAAACAGCGCCTGGGAGGATCCCTGCCCCCTTGAGGGGCCCGTCTGGCTGTTTAGGAGCCAGTCAGGGGCTGTTTGTGCATGTGAGGGAAGGGAATGAGTGAGTGTGTGACAGCGATCTCTATGGGAAGTTGAGCCTCTGTTTCAAGGGTTTTAGCTGGGGCTTTCATCATACTAGTTGTATACTCACTAACCTGTTTCAATTCCTCAGTAAGCTCTTCAGTTGTTAGGGAGAGTTTTTTATGATTTATAGATTGGAATTGTGTTCAAAATTCATATTCCAAACAGCAAATCAATCATAGGGATATTCTTTTAGTAGGCTTTGTATAAAGTTCAAACTATATTTCAGGTAATTTGCAGTTCTGGAAATGTTGTTCTGACAAAGGATTCAAGTTGCTTAACAATATCAATATTATGGTCAACCTCAAACTAATCACAGGTTTGCATTTGACATTCCAATGCACAAGTCATTCTACAGCATTATATGCTTGGCTTCTCTGCTTTTGTACAGGGATCGTCTAGTCAATCTCCTTGTGTGGCACAACTCGGGTGCAATGACCGACCAGCAGGGTCTTCTGTAAACTTTCTGCCTGCTCCTACTTATTAACATCACTTCATTAAAGTGTTATCTCCCATCCCACCATGAAGTGGTGCAACCAAACAGCACTGCTGCCCACTGTTGCCCATGAGAAAAGGCTTCCTTGAATAATGCCCGCCCTGGCTGCGACTGCCAGTGGAGAGGCCTGTGTCTGTGATGTAACAGAACTGGGATGTTTGGCATTATAAGAATGTCCCATTTGCATTTTACACTGTGGCACTTTG
This sequence comes from Oncorhynchus clarkii lewisi, assembly GCF_045791955.1. NCBI lineage: Eukaryota > Metazoa > Chordata > Actinopteri > Salmoniformes > Salmonidae > Oncorhynchus > Oncorhynchus clarkii. The sequence continues at coordinate 25,719,627 of NC_092176.1, read as the reverse complement.
AGGCCATTCATGTGTAGTCTACCATGTACATCACACCACAGTGAGGGTGGCCGACCTCCAGATAGCCAGTCCTAGTGCAGCCAGAGCCAGGAAAATGACGGTCCCTGTCCTTCCTTCCCTGACAAAGTTCTCTCTCTTTCTATGTAGCCCACACACTGTCAATAGAAAGAGCCTGGCTACACGAATGTGGATTTGGACACTTATATTGGTCACAGAGACAGACAAACACACCCCTCCCTTCCCCCCCATGTTGTCAAGCTGTTCCCTTCATTCTATAGGGTATGGCACAATACCACTACACTGCACAACACCATAGAGCAAACAGGGAAATTGGCTTACTTCATGCAACCTCTCTGGGAATGGCATTTGACCAGTTCAAATGTCATCCGCGTCATTTCTGTATTGTTGTTGTGGCGCTCATGACATGAGTTCCTAGTAAGTCTAAGGCCATTTTCTCTTTTGCACCTTACTATGACATAATGTTTTCACACTAAACAGCAGAGAAAGCTTTGAGAAAGAAAAGGCTATTATACAATACTCTTAGAACTAGTTGGGCTTCAAAGTGTGCCTTGATTCTTATAATTGATCACTGTTATATAAGCCTCTATCACTATCAAATTGTATTTACCACTGCATAAATTAGAATTTGTTTCTGTAATTATTTGATTTTGGTGCCCAAACTTGACAATGAGTGTACTGTGTCCATAGCAATAAAACATTTACAACTTTTCAGTTCATCTTAAAGAGCCAATGAACACCCCAATTAGCACGTGTGTTTTTCTGTTGCTCATTAGAAGCAACAGAAAAAGTGTGTTTCTGATTCCGCGTTTGGTTAATGATGTTTGTCCCACATGAGACACTGTAGACCCGGAAGCCTATTTCACTCCCTCGAAATCCCCAGAATGAATCTAAGATAAGTCAAGAAATCTGTAATTTATTTAGACATGTTTTCTGAGAATGTTTTAGTTGCACAGTTTTACATCTAACTAAGGTGTTTGGTGCAGTATTTCTCAAGTAAAAAAATTTGCAACGTGTTGTTTTATTGAAACAAAGCCAGAGGTGCTGGGCAGGTGTTGGGCAATGCCAAGAGTGTGCAAAGCTGTCATCAAGGCAAAGGGTGTCTACTTTGAAGAATCTCAAATCTCAAATATACTTGGATTTGTTTAACACTTTTTTGGTTACTATATGATTCCATATGTGTTATTTCATAGTTTTGATGTCTTCACTATTATTCTACAATGTAGAAAATAGTATAAATAACGAAAAAACATTGAATGAGTAGGTGTGTCCAAACGTTTGAGTGGTACTGTACATCCTCAAATCAAACTTAATTTACCTGTTGTGGCGCATGGATGTTCCAAACTCCGTTTTAGACGAGACTGACTTTATGACAAATTATTCTATTTACACTTTATATTACATTTTGACACTAGAATAACTGTTTCTGACTCCTATCGATGCCACACAGGCCATTTCCAAAGGGATTTGTTTAGCTTTTTAAAGGCACTCCTTCTGTTATTATAATTTGTCAATTGTATTTAATACAAACCAAAAACACATACTGGATTACTAGCACAACACATGGTGGCTTATCTCTTTCAACACAAGTGGCTTGTCTCTTTCCCATGTATATAATATACATATTTTCCCATGGTTAGAAATAATAGCTGAGATGAATACGCTGTTACAATGTTTTGATCCAATGTTTTTAGTCAAATGTTGTTCACCAACATATTGCAAAATTGTTGAGTCATTAAGTGGTCAGGATAGGGAGGTCTGAAACAGATTGATTACATATGCTGTTACGTGATGGTCAGGCGATCAGGACTGTTACACCTCTGGCGTGATATCCTTAATAAAATGCATTCAATATTTTCGGTGCATTCATGTGCTTTGAAAACACCTCTTTCATTAACTGTACAGAACACACACCACACACACACACACATATGTATGTCCTTACTGCCCTCCAGCTCTCTGTAAGGGACATTCTGACCTGGCTGTGAGGCTGCCAGCTGTATCAGCAATAGAGAGGCCTTTGAGTTGCAGAGTTGCAGTCAGAAGGACGGAGGGGATTGCTGAGGCCAAACCTAGCAGCAGCCTCTCTCATACAGTGATGACTGAAAAGTACATCCAGATTTGGCTTCTTAAAATCTGAGGAATGCCTTTGATAAATGCATGCATACGGAGAGATGAGATGGGCCATGGAGTGGCAATCAAAGCGTATATCTGGCGTTGGTCGATGGCAGTGGTGCTGGTGCTCCTTTTGCACACACACACACCGTGTTTTAAATGTGTTTCCAGCCAGACTACTAGTGTTGCCTGGGGCATTGGCTGGTTTGTTACCTGTCTGGTGGTGGAGGCTGTGCTGGTTGAGCCCCGGCTAGGTCGTTGCTCGGTTCCCACAGTCCATAACCTGGGCTGAGAGGAAAGCTCATAAACACACCAGCCCTCCTACAAAGGTCTGGACCTGAGCTCTGGGCCCAGCAGCCCCAGCCACACATCTGCCACTGCTTAGCCAGGCTGAGGTCCCCTTCCACCGTCCACCCCACACACCTGGGAAGCATTACAGCCAGCTCAGCGTGTTTTAAGAAACCCTCCCCAGGGTTACCCAAGCACAGGCATGCAAGGCACCGCCATGGCTTTGATATACTGGCTGGCAGAAAAGGAGGGTTGAATAGTTCAGGTCTGGTTGCAGTTCATTGTTTTTTAGGCAATGTGCAATTCAGCTCAACTGTATTATTTGTTTAAAAGGCAGCCTTATTTGTATTATATGTCCCTAGACGTTATCATCATGTCTTTTTTTT